>NC_141904.1:22126666-22458333 GCF_057802395.1 Ceratotherium simum simum
TCTTTTAAAATAATATGTTTCTGATAATAAAAATTACATAATTATTGGTGCCGGTCCGGTGGCGCAAGCAGTTAAGTGTGCGCACTCCACTTCAGAGGGCCCCGGCTCGCAGGTTCAGATCCCAGGCGCGCACTGACGCACCTCTTCTCAAGCCATGCTGTGGGGGCGTCCCATATGAAGTAGAGGAAGATGGGCATGGATGTTAGCTCAGGGCCTATGTTCCTCAAAGAAAAAAGGGGAGGATTGGCATCAGATGTCAGCTCAGGGCTAGTCCCCCTCACAAAAAAAAAATTACATAATTATTTTTATTTTAAAATTTTGTAATAGAAGAGAAAAAATAAAGAGGAAATAAAAATTACCTATAATCCTATCATCAAGCTATATTAAAATTTTGGTTTATTTGGGGCCCATCTTTTTTCTCTGAGTATGTATGTGTGCACGAGTATACGCATATATCCTGACCTGGATCACCCATTTTGTAGCTTGCCTTTTTTACATAATATTATACTGTGATTATTTCTCCATTAATAAATATTCTTTAACACAACTTTATTTTATGATGTCGACAGATCATAATGTATGTAACCAATGTCTTATTATTAAATACTGGAGTTGTTCCTAAATAAAACTATGCTGAATGGTCTCATATATAAATATTATAGATCAAATATTTTATTATTTCTTTAGGATACATTCTGCAAACAGCCTCACTAGGTCAAAAGTTGTGGGATATGAACATTTTTAAGATTCCAAATAGAAGCACTGTTAGAATTACTCTACAGAAACATGCACCAATTTCAACTTGCACCACTGCAGAGCAGGGCTCATTTCACTTCGCCCTCATTCGTGCTGCAAATTATAATTTAGAAAGTGCTTTGCCAAGTGGATAGGCAAAAAAAAAAGGTTTTTCAGCCTAACTTACATATTTATATTTGTTCATACTCATAATTTTATTGACCACTTATATTTTTTCTGTTAATTATGCATTCATGCCCTTTACCCATTTTTCTATTAGTGCATTAATATTTTTCTTATTTATACAAGTTCTTTATATATTAAGGCTGTTGACTCTGTTGCTCTCAATGGGGTAGACATAAGCTAAGGTTGCTAATCCAAACATACCCCGAAATTATTAGTCTGGGTGTGGTGTGACCTCTCCTTTGGCTCAGTGAGTTCTTTCCAGAAAAACAAAGCAAAACAAAAACCCAACTCATAAAGTATAGAACAAGCTCCATTAAATACTGGGGAGACTAAGGTACAAAGTGGTCAACACATAAATGATGAAGAAGAAAGAGCCCATGTACTCCAGCTTCCTGAACATGCCTCTACATTAGACAATTCTTGGAGCTTTTCTCTTCAGAAGATGTTTTTAAAAGATATGTGACCTTAAGAATGGATTTACGTAAAAGAAATACGTAATGTGTAATGTAATGTGTAATGATATGTAACTCAGCGGTTAGGCAGTTACAATGCTATTATTCAATAAAAATTTTCCTCTTCTTTCATCTGTAAATGGTTATTTCTGTGGTAGAATACTGATTACTTTTCTGTTTTTAATCAATTACTTTACTATAAAATGTCATTTAGAAATGTTTTTTATTTTTCTTTGCACAACAACTTTAACATTATAGTAATTTTGCTGTGGTAAATAAAGTTCCCTCTTACAGGAAAGAGAAAACTCCTCAAGACCACTCATTGGCGTCTTTATTTAAAGATTAGAGCGGGTCAGCCAGTGAAAATCCTAGAAGTAGAAAAGACAACAAACATTCAGTCAAAAGAAATAAGTGTCTCAAACTATATTCTCACTGTTTTGCTTCCTCTAAAATCTAGAAGTCCCATTATAACCACAATTACCACAATGGTGGTAAATGAGGTGTGTCTTTGGTCTACTGCTTTTCCCAAAAAGAAGCTAAAAATCCATAGTGAACCTTTCTGTCTTGTCTTCAAAACAATCTAAAATGACCTTCTGGGCCCTCCTCCGTTAACAGAGTCCAAAAGAACCACAAGTGCACTCAAAAGAAGAAAAGAGATGAAAGCGGCCCAGAGGGCCAGCTCCCAGGTCTCAGGACCTGGGGAGGAAGAGCAGCGCAAAGAAGCCTTTTCCAGGACTAATGCCATCCTACACATGTGGCCTGGACCTAAGCCAACGCAGAGATCAGGTCCTCCGTCTATTACAGCAGGAAGCAGCCAGCCTTCACTCAGCATCAATGACAAGTGGCAGATGGACACACAGACAATCAATGAAAACCAACAGCTTAGAAACTATAATATGTGCAGAATTCTACTGGAATGAGGATAAATAATGTTGACGTGGTAGATGAAAGAAAGAGAAGGATAATCCTCCTGGAATTATAAAAGAGGAGATAAGAAATTGTATATCTCCAGCAATACCTCCAAAAATTCATAGAGACTTTGAGAGCAGATCATTAGAAGCAGATCATTGGAGAGGTGAATGAACTAGCAGAGAGGGGACAATTCATTAGGGCTCTTTTGTGACTAACACAGGTCTCAAGATTGCCTATTTTGTGTGTGTGTTCTAAATATCTGTTTATCAAGCCTCTCACAGTGGCTTTAGTTTCCCCCGTTCTCTGATGCCAGGAGGAGGGCATCCTGGGTTGCAAACTAACATTCCAGTCACTAGAAAGTATATGCTCAATTATAAATAAAATGACATGAGATTTAAAAACCTGTCTATTGGGTGTCTGGTTAGCAGAAATCATTTCAACAAACAGATTTTTAAAAAAGGAAAGGCAATCAATAACCTCACAGAAGGACAGAGTAGATTCTGAAAGTTGTTAATCCTACCTTAAAACAGTCTGCCTGCTTGCTCCACATAACCACCTGCTACTGCCACCTAGCACATCACCTTTCTGGCCTAGTCTCTCTGTGCTCATCTTCCTCTTCATCATACTTCTTCTTGAGTATCTCTCCTCTCTGCTATGAGGTAAATGCAAATCTCTCTCTCTCTTTTTTAATTGAAGTATAACTCGCATATAACATTATATTAGTTTCAGGTATACAACATAACGATTCAATATTTGTTTACATTGTGAAATGATCACAACACGTCTAGTTAACATCCATCATGACACATACCTACAAAAATTTTTCTTCTTGTGATGAGAACTTTTAAGATCTACTCTCTTAGCAACTTTCAAATATGCAATACAGTATTAACTATACTCATCATGCTGATTTATTTTATGACTAGAAGTTGGTACTTTTTGACGCCCTTCACCCATTTCCCCCCACTCCTCGCACCCCTCCCCTCTAGCAACCACCAATCTGTTCTATGTATCTATGAGCCTGTTTTTTTGTTTGCTTGTTTGTTTTTAGATTCCATGTAAGTAAGATCACATGGTATGCGTCTTTCTATGTCTGCCTTATTTCACTTAGCATAATGCCCTCAAGGTCCCTCCACGTTGTCACAAATGGCAAAATTTCCTTCTTTTTATGGCTGAATAATATTCCATTGTGTATGTATACCAGATTTTCTTTATCCATTCATCCACTGATGGACACTTAGGTTGCTTACATATCTTGGCTATTGTAAATAATGCTGCAATGAACATGGGGGTGCATATATCCCTTCGAGTTAGTGTTTTCGTTTTCTTCAGATAGATACTCAGAAGTGGAATTGCTGGATCATATGGTAGTTTTAGACTTAATTTTTTTGTGGAATCTTTATACTGTTTTCCACAGCAGCTGCACCAATTTACGTTCCCACTAACAGGGCACAGGAGTTCCATTTTCTCCACATCCTCGCCAACACTTATTTCTTGTCTTTTTGATAACAGCCATTCTAACAGGTATGAGGTGGTATCTCATTGTGCTTTTAATTTGCATTTCCTTGATGATTACTGATGCTGAGCATCTTTTCATGTACTTGTTGGCCTTCTGTATATCTTCTTTGGAAAAATGTCTATTCAGATCTTCTGCCCATTTTTAAATCCAATTTTTTTTTGCTATTGAGTTGTATGAGTTCTTTATATATTTTGGATATTAACCCCTTATCAGACACATGATTTGCAAATATTTTCTCCCATTCAGTAGGCTGCCTTTTCATTTTGCTGATCGTCTCCTTTGCTGTGCAGAAGTTTTTTAGTTTGATGTAGTTCTTTTGTTTGTTTTTGCTTTTGTTGCCTTTGCTTTTGGTGTCAGATTCAAAAAATTATCTCCAAGACCAACATCAAGGAGCTTACCACCTATGTTTCCTTTGATGAGTTTTATGGTTTCAGGTCTTACTTTCAAGTCTTTAATCTATTTTGAGTTAGTTTTTGCATATGGTGTAAGATAGTCGTCCAGTTTCATTCTTTTGCATGTGCCCATCCAGTTTTCCCAACACCATTTATTGAAGAATTGTCCTTTCCCCACTGTATGTTCTTGGCTCCTTTGTTGTAAATTAATTGACCATATATGCACGGGTTTATTTCTAGGCTCTCTATTCTGTTCCATTGATCTACGTGTCTGTTTTTATGTCAATACCATACTGTTTTGATTACTATAGCTTTGTAATGTAATTTGAAATCAGGGAGTGTGATGCCTCCAGTTTTGTTGTTCTTTCTCAAGATTGCTTTGGCTATTCGGGGTCTTTTGTGGTTCCATACCAATTTCAGGATTGTTTGTTCTATTTCTACGAAAAACGTCATTGGAATTTTGATAGGGATTGCATTGAATCTGTAGATTGCTTTGAGTAGTATGAATATTTTAACAATATTAATTCTTCCAATCCAAGAGCACAGAATATATTTCCATTTATCTGTCTTCTTTAATTTCTTTTAGCAATGTCTTATAGTTTTCAGTGTACAGATTTTTCATCTCCTTAATTTAATTTATTCCTAGGTATTTTATTCTTTTTGATGCAATTGTAAATGGGATTGTTTTCTTAATTTCTCTTTCTGATAGTTCATTATTAATGTATAGAAACACAACAGATTTTTGCATATTGATTCTGTATGCTATAACTCTACTGAATTCATTAATAGTTCTAACAGCTTTTTGGTGGATTCTTTGGGGTTTTCTATAAATAATATCATGTCATCTGCAAACAGAGACAATTTTACTTCGTCTTTTCCAATTTGGATGCTTTTTATTTCTTTTTCTTGCCTGATTGCTCTGGCTAGGACTTCCAGTACTAGATTGAATAGGAGTGGTGAGATTGGGCATCCTTGTCTTGTTCCTGATCTTAGAGGAAAAACTTTCAGATTTTCAGTGTTGAGTATGATGTTAGCTGTGGGCTTGTCATATATGGCCTTGATTATGTTGAGGTACGTTCCCTCTATACCCATTTTGTTGAGAGTTTTTATCATAAATGTACATCAAAT
This sequence comes from Ceratotherium simum simum, assembly GCF_057802395.1. Lineage (NCBI taxonomy): Eukaryota > Metazoa > Chordata > Mammalia > Perissodactyla > Rhinocerotidae > Ceratotherium > Ceratotherium simum. The sequence continues at coordinate 22,131,991 of NC_141904.1, forward strand.
TTTGTCAAATGCTTTTTCTGCATCTATTGAGATGATATCATATGATTTTTATCCTTCATTTTGTTAATGTGTTGTAGCACATTGATTGATTTGTGGACGTTGAGCCATCCTTGCATTCTCAGGATAAACCCCACTTGATCATGGTGTATGATCCTTTTAACGTATTGTTGAATTCAGTTTGCTAATATATTGCTGAGGATTTTTGTATCTGTGTTCATCAGGGATATTGTCCTGTCAATTTTCTTTTCTTGTGGTGTTCTTGTCTGGTTTTGGTTATCAGGGTGATGCTGGTCTTGTAAGACGAGCTTGGAAGCATTCCTTCCTCTTCTATTTTTTGGAATAGTTTGAGAAGGATAGGTATTAAATCTTCTTTGAATGTTTGGTGGAATTCACCAGTGAAGCCATCTGGTCCTGGACTTCTTTTTATTGGGAGGTTTTTGACTACTGATTCAATCTTCTTACTAGTAATCAGTCTGTTCAGAGCTTCTATTTCTTCATGATTCAGTCTTGGTAGGTCATATGTTTCTAGGAATTTATCCATTTCTTCTAGGTTGTCAAATTTGTTGGCTTAAAATTGCTCACAATAGTTGCGTATGATCCTTTTTATTTCTGTAGTATCAGTTGTAACGTCTCCTCTTTCATTTTTTATTTTATTTATTTGAGTCCTCTTTTTTTCTTCTTGGTGAGTTTAGCCAAAGATTTGTCAATTTTATCTTTTCAAAGAACCAGCTCTTAGTTTTGTTGATCTTTTCTATTATGTTTTCTATTATTCATTTATTTCCACTCTAGTCTTTGTTATTTCCTTCCTTCTACTAAGTTCGGGCTTTGTTTGTTCTTCTTTTTCTAGTTCCTTGAGGTGTAAAGTTAGGTTGTTTGAGATTTTTCTTGTTTCTTGAAGTAGGCATTCATTGCTACGAACTTCCTTCTTAGAACAGCTTTTGCTGCGCCCATAAGTTTTGGTATGTTGTATTTCCATTTTCATTTGTCTCAAGGCATGTTTTGATTTCTCTGACTCATTGTTGTTCAATAGCACCTTGTTTAATCTCTACATATTTGTGAATTTTCCAGTTTTCTTCTTATAATTGATTTGTAGTTTCATACCATTATGGTCAGAAAAGAAACTTGGTATGATTTCAATCTTTTTAAATTTATGAAGAGTTGTTTTGTGGCCTAACATGTGATCTATCCTGGAGCATGTTTCATGTGCATTTGAGAAGAATGTGTATTCTGTTGCTTTTGGATGGAATGTTCTGTATATATCTGTTAAGTCCATCTGGTCTAATGTGTTGTTTACAGCCAATGTTTCCTTATTCATTTTCTGTCTGGACGATCTATCCATTGATGAAAGTGGGGTATTAAAGTCTCCTACTATTATTGTATTGCTATCTATTTCTCCCTTTAGGTCTGTTAATATTTGCTTTATATACAGTTGGCCCTCTGTATCTACGTGTTCCGCATCTGTGGATTCAACCAACCATGGATCATGTACTATGTTTATGATCTGCATTTGGTTCAATCCGTGGATGTGGATACCAAGGGACGATTGTATTTAGGTGCTCCTATGTTGGGTGCACAAATATGTACAAATGTAAATACAATTAAAATTGCTGGATTGACCCCTTTATCATTATGTAATACCCTTCTTTGTTTCTTATTACAGTCTTTGTTTTAATGTCTATTTTGTCTGATGTAAGCATAGCTACCCCAGCTTTCTTTCGGTTTCCATCTCCATAGAATATCTTTTTCCACCCCTTCACTTTCAGTCTGTGTGTCCTTATATCTGAAGTGAGTCTCTGGTAGGCAGCATATAGATATGTCTTGTTTTTTTGCTTTTTTTTTTTTTTTTTGGTGAGGAAGATTAGCTCTGAGCTAACATCTATTGCCAATCCTCCTCTTTCACTGAGGAAGACTGGCCCTGGGCTAACATCTGTGCCCATCTTCCTCTACTTTATTCGTGGAACGCCTGCCACAGCATAGCTTGATAAGACGTGTGTAGGTCCACGCCTGGGATCCTAACCTGCAAACCCTGGGCCACTGAAGTGGAGTGTGCGAACTTAACCACTAAACCACCTGGCCAGCCCCTGTGTCTTGTTTTTTTATTCAGCCACTCTAGGTCTTTTGATCGGAGAATTTAGTCTATTCACATTTAAACTAATTATTGATAAGTATGTGCTTATTGCCATTTTTGTTCATTTTCTGGCTGTTTTGTAGTTCCTTTCTGTTCCTTCTGCCAAAGTCTCTGATATCTGTTTTTACAGAAACAGAATTTCAGTAGAATTCTATATATTTTATAGTTTCCAAGTTAATTTACATTTCATTGATTGTCCAGGTGTCTATTTACCCATTTGTCCACTGCCTTGTTCAAAAAAGAAAAAGATCTCACAGCAGATCTATGTATGAAGACCCAAGACAGAAACTACTTGAAAAAATTATCTGCTCTGAAAACAGCAGCTGATACGCAAGGTGTAAGAATGGAGGACAGGTATATAAGAGAGGGCAAGTGGCAGGACCAGGATCAGAGTACAAACTTAGGTATGAAAAGCAACTTAATCTGGGATGGGAGAGGATCATGCTACACATCTTGTAATTTATTTTAATGCTGTAATCTATACTGTAGTTTTGCTTTAGACGCCAAAGTAACAAATTTTGCATATAACTGCACAAATCATCCTACTATAGTCTCATCCCCTACTGTGCTTTCTCCACTCTCTGTCTTCTAGCAACTCTGGCCTTTCAGTTCCTCAGACTTGTCATGCTCCCTCCTGCAACAGAGCTTTTGCACATCTCTTCCCTCACCTCTTTGCTGAGTTTGTCTCTACTTATCCTTTGGATCTCAGCATCACTTCCTCTGAGAAGCCTTCCCTGTGACCCCAATATAAATCAGATTCCTTTGTTGTATGCTCATTCAGAACCGTGTTCCCTTCCTTCAGCGCAATGCTTCACTCTGTCATAATGCATTCAGTTGTGAGGTGACTGGACTGTCCCTCTCCCATACAGTACTATAAGCTCCATGAGGTGAGGGCTGAGCCTGGTTTTGCTCACCATGCTATTCTTACTACCTGACACAGCACACCTAACACATATCTCAACAAACAGTCACTGAACAAACAAATGAAAGTGCCAAACTCGGAAATGCTTTAGAAACGACTCAGTGAATAACAGGGTGTTCTATTTGGTAGATGCTTTTGGGGGTGAGAGAGGAGAGGCATTTCTGCTTTCTGCTTGGCTATCGCATTTACCTGGGGCTTCCGCGTGGCCTGCGGCTCAATCATGATGTTGATAAGAGAAGGTTTAGTTGTGTCTGCCAACCCCTGCCTCAGGGATTTTTGGAGTTCTTCTGGTGTTTGTACAAAATACCCTTTGCCTCCAAATGCAGTCATGACCTGCTCATAATGTGAGTTTGGCAGAAGAGAGTGTGCAGGGGCCCTGAAAAAGAAGGTCACAAATCAATAGAAAAAAAAGTCATTCTCTGAAATAATTTGTGGAAAATTTTAGGCTGAACTGAACGGCATACTTTTATGTCCAACACTTAGACTGACATGCAAGTACACTAAACTTTCCATATATTTTTTATTGTCTATACAAGAATATCCAGTAGAACCTTTTGTGATGATGGAAATATTTTATATCTGTGCCATCCAGTATAGTAGCCACTAGTGATCTGTTACTGTGAGCACTTAAAATGTGACTAGTTAAAATGAGATGAATTTTTAATTTAATATAAATAGCCACATGTGGCTAGTGATGGCTATACTGGACAGTGCAGGCTACACCATCAACTATTATGAATCCAAAAGAAAAAGAGGAAAAAAGAAATGGTTACCTCAAAAAAAAAAAAACAACAAAATAACAAATGAAGTCACTGAGGCATAAGCAAACACACCACACCCTGCTCCAGTCACAACTTCACATCTCTCTCATACCCCATCGCCAGCTACTACGCTGGCTCAGTTTGGCTCTGCAACTAGATGATCAAGATTTAGCTAAGTGGTAAAAAGGAAGGAAGACCTCTGGATCATAAAAATATGTAAACATCTACATATCTACATGATGTAGTAGGAATAGTAGGACCGGGAGCATTTTGCAATAAGCCCTTCCATTAACAAGGCTTAGACTCAAACTCATTCGTCTGAGTCTTCAGTGGCTCCCTGAGTATAAACTATTTATTGAAGCACCCAATCCTGGATGGTTGTGCAAAGAGAAACCATGCAGACAGGGTTCCTGCCCTTTAGAGGGGCTGCCAATATAAACATCAATACTCACACCACGAGCACATTCCAATACAGCAGACTTTTTAAAAAAAGATTAAAATAGATGAGAAAGCAAATATACATCGTTCTGGGTTACTTACACTGCAGTAGCATCTCCAAATTTTAACATTTCCTTCCAAGTATTTATATCAAAACCTTGGTAAATTCCATTATTATTCACCACCAAAAGTACAATTGGCAAGTTGTACCTAAAATCACGAGCAAAATATAAAGAAAATCTAAATTTAAAGTAATTTCTTTTCTTTGGGCTGAAATTTTAACTTAAAAATGGATAGTCTTCCATAAGCTTTTTTGTAATATTAGGGTAAGACTAAAAGTTAAGCATATGTTATCCTAATAAGAATATCAAATCATTAACAGAAATATCACGGAGTAATAGAAAGAACGCCAGATTAGGGGGTGGCAGACCCGGTTCTACCACCATGCAGCTATGGACCTCAGGCAAATCACCTGAGCTTTTCTAAACTTTGGTTTTCATAGATCCAGGTGTTAATGATGTCACCTTCCATACTTAACACCCTCTAAAGCATCACTTCTAGGTGGTGCCCACTAGTACTGTCTGAAAAGTATCTATTTATTGAACTCCTCATAGACAACCAGCACTTGCAAGATGCTGTGAGAGGCACACAAGTGACTAGCATATATTCTCTCCTCTCAAACCACTTCACCCAGAATTAGAAAAACATTACACGGTGTAATGACGAGAGAAAAAGAGAGTATTTAACAATGTGCTAAACAGTATGGTAAAGACAAAAAAAAGGCAGATTAAACCGCACTACTGATTGACAAAAGAACCTGGGCTTTATTTTCTACAAACATAATTTCTGAGACCAGGTGTAAAAACAAATCTAAACTGCAGACTGTTAAGTAACAGGATGGTGGTAACTACCTGCTCTCCATGCTCAAAGGGGATCATTACCCTCTAGAAGGCCGACTTCCCCATAAATCATCTTTTTGGTGTATACTAGTTGGTTGTCCATACACAGACACTCCAACAGGCACATACTTTCCCTCTAATCTTGAAAGTTTTATATGCCAAAGCTTTGAAAGCCCCAAAACATGATTTTAAAAAGTCCTAATAAGAGCCCTGGCTAAGAATAGAATGGTTTTACGAGAGTTTAAATAATTGGGGAGAAAAACTCCCCATACTTCTACAGTAGGAGCTATAACCCATGCATTTCTCCATGAATGCTCATAATTATAAACACAATCTGAAAAGCTGACATTCACCTCGAGCTTTACCCAGATTATCTCATTTGTTCCTCACAACCGTCCTCTGAGGTAGGAGCTATTACTATTCCTATCCCTATTTTAGAGGAGACTGAAGTTTGGTTAAGTGACTTAACCCAAGTCACTTGGCTCTGACGTGGTCGAGCAAGTATTTAAACCCAGGCCATCTGACCCAGAGGCTGTGTTCCTACCCACCAAGCTCTGCTGTCTCCCTACAGAAAACAAGCTTTTCTCAGACCAGAACTTTTTTTCAGTGACCTCAAAACCACTCCCTACAGTTTTGCAAGTTTTTGGCATGCGGTAAAGAGGTCATGAACATGCTACCCTGGATGAGAAAGACCTTGGGATTATTTATTTAGTATTCTCAGGATGCGGCACACCACTACGCACAGGGCCCTTGGCACATGGTGAATGCCTGGTAAGTATTAACAAATACTTAGGCTAGTGGGTCTTGTGTATAATTTTTCACATTTTGGAGAAAGAAATGCTCTGATTCAGAATGCTGTTTTACCTGCAGATGGTTTCCACTTCCATGCCAGAAAACCCAAATGCGCTGTCTCCTGCCACACAGATGACCCGCTGTCCTGGGTTTCTATCTTTAGCCACTATAGCAGCTGCAATGGCAAATCCCAAACCAACGCCCATTGTTCCAAAAGTACCAGCATCAAGCCTGTTGGGGAGCAATTAGAATGAAACCCTCTGAAGCACGTTATAAATCTAGTTATATTCACATGGTTCACTGAAAAATAAAGAACCATAAAAACATTCTCTTCCTTTAATACGAAGTTTTTAGACTGTGAGGAACTAATTTGTCAAGGATAAACAGAATGAGAGAAAAAAGTCACTCGTGATTGCTTGGAAGACTGTGAATATATCCTTAGAACAATGACAATATAAATTATCACATGATATCGAGGACATATCAAGCATTAAAACTCTACAAAACCTCACCTAAGAATACCTTTATATGAAATATGTCCTTAAACACTGAACATGTATAATTCTCAAACGTTTTATTAGTCTGCATTATTGTAGTTTCAAATTTAACACAATATAATTCAATATAATTTCTTTTTTAGGAGCCTTACCTGTGACGAGGGAGGTAGTTCTGAAGCACAGTGCGTCCAATATCCATAGTATTTGCTCCTTCACTTACCACAAAACAGTCTCTGGGTAGTTGTTCTTGAACATGGTAGAATACTGTATAATAATTCATAGGCAGGGATTTCTTGGAAGCTAATTTCTAAAATATTAGAAGGAAATATAATCAAATTAGATTGAGATACAATGAAAATAAACAGTCCCAAAAAGCTACTACCAAACTTATTTGCAAATAGGCAACAACTACAAACTACGAGGTTCCCAAACGGCCACCAAATGGCCACTCTGAGAAGCTAATTGATCTGTGAACAGTCCTAGAGGACATGCTAAGAAATATAGGTTCTGCAGTCCCAGTTTGGGATACAATCAAATAAGCCAGGGAACGTCCCTCCTCCTGGAGATCCACAATGCACATTAGCATATTAAAGACCAAGAATTCCTATAGTAAAGATAGCTGGAAACACTAGATTAAACAAAACTAAACAGTCTTATTTGAGCACTCTGAGGAAAACACTGCCTTAGAAAAAGTGAAATTTTTATACTAGAATATTTTCATCTGAAACATGGCCCTAAGCTTAAAGTAAGTCAGAATTTTAGAAAATATGAAAATCTGGTTCTTCCCCACATGCACTGGAGGATAAAGCAGATATGCTTCATTCACTATTCTAAAGAATCTCTGAATGGAGGAAAAAACAGCAAGGTAAATGCCTTTGTCTGGCCATTTGCTTTTCAGAGCTGAGAGAAAGCTACGTGGGGCTTTAGCAGCAACAGTCCCATTTGGTCCCAGCACTGCCTCTTCACTTGTGCTACTTTAGTCCATTGGAGATTATACCCAAGATAGACGAGGGACACTCCTATACTCCCATACCAGAGAAGAGAGGCAAGTTCCTTCCATCTTATACTAAGGTGATTCCTAGGGAAAAGAAGGGATTAATCATGACACCATTCAGGAAATAGAGTTGAGACTGGCTCTTGATAGGAGAAAGAGTCACTGATTAAAATTCCAATTAAAGATAGAATCATGTGTAATCAATTCTGCTTGTTTCGAAACTGCAAATTTATTCCAAGACAACTAATATATTAGGGAACAATATGAGCACAACTCAAACTTCATATTTGCTTATGCGTGATTCCATCAGTGAGAAATACCACATGAACACAGAAAACTGCACCCAGCTGAACCAAGATGCATAGGAATACACAAAACTGAAAAAAATCAGGAACAATCTTTCTCACAATCAAAGAGAAAACACTATTTATACACGAAGATTTTTAAACAGAAATCGCCAAATCCTGCAGAAGTGGCTCATTTTAGTGCTCATAGTGGATGGTTTGGTGGTTTCACATATTACTACAATTTCCAAAGCCTTCAGTTATCAAGCAAAACCATGAGTGCAAACAAGGAAGTTGCAGAAGAATTTCCAGCAGTGATACAAAAGTTAATTGAAAAAGAAGGCTATAAATGTTCTAACCAATAAATAAATAAATAAATAAATGTGAGGTGATGGACATGTTAATTAACTAGATGGGGGGAATCTTTTCACAATTTATACGTATATCAAATCACCATGATGTACCTTTAAATATCTTACAATTTTATACGTCTATTATACCTCAATAAAGCTGAAATTAAAAAAAAGAAAAAGAAGGCTACACAGTAGGTCACATTTTCAATTTTGATGAAACACCTATCTATTATAAATACATGCCTTGAAGGACTTACATCTCAAAGGTAGAAAAACATGCCCCAGGATTTAAGGTTCCAAAAGATCTGTGTGTGACTTGGTGCCAAGGTCAAACCGAGGACACACATTCACACTCATCCACACAGGCTCTTACAACTTTCTGTCCAATGTCAGATCCTCCTTCCACCACTTTACAGTAATTCACAAGCTATAACCCTTCCGATGCCCACTTCCACAAGAAGCTTCAGGTCTTTTTCAAGGTAAAGTGCCATATTTATTGTTATATATATTTCTTAACCATTTAACATGTATAAAACTTGGCCACCAGTTTTATTAGGTTCCTATCTTAATGTTTCACAAAGTGTTTGAGAGTTGTGCCCCTAAACCCTTTTTCCCATGAGCCCTGTGGTTTTTCCTGCGTGACTTCGCATGGCAGGGAGATTTTTAGGAACGCCTACGTCATGACAGAACTGAATGAACCATGAACTGAAGCATTCTTGCGTTTCAGTGGGTCCCGTGTTACCTTGGATACAGCTTCATTGCTCTTCATTTTTTCTCTCAGAGCTTTCCACCACTTGCTCTCTGGAGGAAACTGCCATGGTGTTTTATCAAATTGTTCTAAAAGCTAAAAGAACACAAACTTTTTCTTTCTTTTTTGAAAATAAACTTAAATCATATTAATGCAAAAATCTCTTCTTAAAGAAGACAACACTGCTCTACTATCCTGCCCTTCACATCACTCATACGCTTTGTTTTTTCCCCTAGGCAGCAAACAACTGATAGACAATAAATAGGTAAGATGGAAAGCTTTTATTTGGGTCAGTGTGGACTTCTGCCAGATGCCGGGCTTCCCACAGGACACAGTGGAAGGGCTACCTCTTCCACACCACACAGGCAGGGGCTTTTAAGCCCTCCTCAGTCTTTGACACAAGAAACAAAATCACCCCTTCCATAGCACCCTTGCAGGAAGGCCAAGAGCCCCGAATACCTAGGATTCCCATGATACAGACCAAATGCTCTAGAGGGCTTTAATATGTGATTGGGGACTGCATCCTAATATTGTACAATCATGATAAAAATACCAATTTGTATCTAAAATCAAGTGATAAATGTGACTATATTTTATCTTCTGTCACAATGAGATGTATAAATTATGTACAAATAATAAGAATCTGGACAAGTCACTGATTACAATTTGAAGAGTTAAAAATCTCTTTATTGCCTAAAGAAATACTAAGTTAGATTCTTCCAGTACATAAAGCCATTTCTTGGCTGTAAGTTCAGTTCCTCTGGAAGCTGTATTATAATTTTTCAGATAGCTGAATCCTACTTAGTAAATCACTATTTGCCTACTGAATGCCTTTATTTATTTAATTTTTTTGTGAGGAAGATTGGCCCTCAGCTAACATCTGCCAATCCTCCTCTTTTTGCTGAGGAAGACTGGCCCTGGGCTAACATCCGTGCCCATCTTCCTCTACTTTATATGGGACACTGCCACAGGATGGTCCGACAAGCGGTGTGTTGGTGCGCACCCGGGATCTGAACCTGCGAACCCTGGGCCACCGCAGTGGAGCGCGCGCACTTAACTGCTTGAGCCACGGGGCCGGCCCCACCCCCTGAATGCCTTTAAATTTTAAATCATCTTCCAAAAATGCTTGCTTAACTTACATAAAAATGATACAAGGAGTTGGAGTTATGCAAGGAGTTGTATACACAAGGAGTTATATACAAGGAGTTGGATTTACCAAGTTCCAAACTTATGTTTAAATAGCTTTCCATAATAAATTTTGTTTAAAATAGATATTAATAGACCTGTCACCAAGTGAATCAAGATTGTAACATTTTCAAGAATTGACTATTCTCTAAAGACCAAGCCACATAAACTAAAACCCAGGCAAAAGCTCTTACCTGTTTAGTGACAGCATTTATGTCTCCTAGCAAAGTCACAGCAGGCCTTACATTATTCCCCAATTCTTCTGCACAGATATCAACCTAAAAAAGAGATAAGGCTGAAGAACAAACCATGTTTACTCTTAAAATCTTTAAGAAGTCAATTAAGGCTGAATAAATGAACTGTGTATACATGACATATGATAAAGAAATTCTGATATTGAAGAAATTTCTCAATAAAAGTAAAAATCCATACAACTTTATGAGTGTCATAGCTAGTATAGAAACCTCATCATCTTCTCTCATTTTAAAATCTACTCTGTAGAATTTTGGTATTTTTCCATTATACCCACAGGCATGCATTTGACTTGATCAATTATAGTTTTGAATCTAATCAATAATAAAGTTCCACTTAATTACACTAGAATTCCTATTTAGAGCAGGAGCTCTCAAATTTGAACTATCAGAATCACCTGGTAGGCTTGTTAAACTGTAGACTGCAAAAGTCTATCTCAGAATTTCTGATCTCAATGGGTCTGGGGTGGCCCAAAAATGTGCATTTCTAACATGTTTCCCACGTGGTGCGGATGCTGCTCACCCAAGGATCTAGAAGTAGAGAACCACTCCTAGGACATGGCATGATTAAGTCCCACTTACTCAGAAGCTCCATTTCTGAATGGCCATGGGCAAGTGAAAATAGCTTGTGTAAGGAAGAGAAATTGACCCACCCCAAAGGGGATGCACTATATTCTGTAATCAACAGGGACAATCAAGAGTGGCAGCATCTTCCAGGTACAACCCAGGTCTTGCTTGTTTGTGGTTTTAGTTCTCAATGGCCCCAGGAGGAAAGGGACCATTAGAAGTTGACTTCTTAAGAAGTAAAAGGTAAATACGGAGAAGATAGCAATTGCAGCTGGATCATCAAATACCTAAAGACCTAAATACACAATCTGTGTAGGGTGAACAGGTTTGCTTGCCACTATGTAGGCAGTACTTGCCACACCAGTAAGAAAACTGGCTTATAAAGAGGGTCACAATGATATAAGAGTCATCAAAGGGAGATCAGAGTATATTCCAAACACTCTGTTTAATGACATAGGTAAAAGCAGCATTGTTTAGAGATTTCCAACCAAAAGGTGTCTGAAAGTTTTGGCATCTAAAAGAACAACTCAGTACCTAACAATACTGAATGCTTTGTTCTAATTTACCATCCTACTTAAAACTCTTTTGTCTACCTTTAAATATACTTGAACTATGAAGAAGAGGCAAATTATGCTTTTCAAACTATTTGAAACTTGATTTTGAAAGGTTTTCTGGTTAGAAATAAAGTGGTACATTATGTTTCACAGGATTGAAAAGGCAGCTTCCTTTGGTACCTATAATTACGTTAGACAATTTATAAAATTCTACTTTTGTAAAAAGAGAAATGGTTCTTTACAAAAGCCAAGAAGAAAGCAGAGCTGATAATGGCCGAGAGGGAGAACAGTAAACTATAGATAGCTCTGATTTTAAATCTCTCCTCTCTGCGTACCTGGATAAACTTCACATCTGGCTGATACCTTGGAGGCAGTCCAAAATGCAAAATCCAATTTAATCTGGCACCAAATAACACAATTACATCAGCAAACTGCAAGGCCCTATTAAAAAGAAAAATCTGATATAACACAAAAAGTATATCTATATTTCCTATTTGAATTATTCTAAAATTAATTTCTAAAGTATTTAGAAAAGTCTAAATAATTTAGAGCTTCTATTAGTCTTCAGAATCAGCTTCTGATTCATACACTGTATTGGTCCTGTGGCACCCAATTTAACAAAGAGATAAAAACTGCAGTTGGAAGGATGGATTTTCTTATTGATGCTCTAAAACCCTTGAAATCGTTGACTCATTTATAGCCCTTTGCAATCTTTTTTTACACTATTAATGTCATTAATATCACCTTCTTAAAATTTGGTTAGAACAAAGATAAACTTCAGCTCAACGCAAGGTAAACTATATTAAAACAAAACAACTTAGTAGTGTAAGAATTAATTTGGCTACTATACAATGTATAGTAACATGAATAAAAAGTAAAGGTGTAATCTATACTTTTACAGATTAAGGTATAATCTATTAAGAAAGCATTAAGTGAGCAAAGATTACATTTTAAAAACCATCAAAATTAATTTTAGTGCATGCATGAGAATATGAAAAACATGAAATGCATAATGGTGGTGAACTGTGGAGAGAGAGGGAGGGAATGAGATGAGGAAAGATATGCAGGAGACTACAAATGTATCTGTAATTTTTTATTTCTTAAAAAAATAAAGAACCCTAAAGCAATGTATTACTTAATATTACATTATATTTGATAAAATTGAGTGGTAGTTACATGTGTTCATTAAATTATTCTCTCTTCTTGTTTGTATACTTAGAATATTTCATAATAAAGAAGTTTCAAGAAATTAAAAGAAAAAATGTATAGCTTATCAAAGAGTGTGTTTTAAAAATCTAAAAAGAGGAGACTTCTAGTGCCAGCCAGGATTGGGTGAGCCCACTACAGTCTAGCTCTCTGACTGATTACAATGGAAAACTCAACAAAATAGAAAAAACAACTACCTGAGGACTCGGAAAAGTAAACCATAGTAGGTAGAGGGAGGAGGGGAGTCAAAGAAGTGACCCACACAGGGTGTGAGTTTCCAAGGTTTTTTTCCCCCCTCTTTTATCTCCTGGCTTTGACTCAGGGCAGCCCTGCTTATAGAACTGGAAGACAGCAAAAACTTGGAGAGAAACCCTGTCTTTTTGGCCAGAGGATCAGGAAAAGGGGCCCTTGCAAGTCAGAGAGCATGGGGGAAAAAAGCTCGGATCTTTTTCTTTTTCTCTTTTTCTCTCTCCCAGCCATGCTCTGAGGGCAGCCCTGCTGCACAGCTGCATTGTGGCAGCTCCAAAGCAGCCAAAATTCCAAGAGAAACTTCATTTTTCAGGCAAGAGGAATTGAGAAAAGGGGCCTCTGTAGTCTGAAAAGTATGGGGGCAATCGCCCTTATTTTTTGTCTTTCTTTTTTTCTGCCACTCTGCCCCAAAGGCAGCCCTAGTTGTGTGGTACAAGGGCCAGGAAAAGGGACTCTTGGAAATCAGGCAGAGTGGGGGACTAGAGAAAAGAGAAAAGAAATCCCTAATTCTGGATATGAACCGCCACACATCTGGGGCTCACCCCTGGGCCATGCATGTGTGGGCGGACCCAAAGGAGCATAGCAAAGGCTCTGAAACTGAACTGAGCCTGGAACGACTGCCCACAGTAAGACAGAACTGGCATTATGAACTTAACCAGGCTAACTGCTTGCTAAAACAAACAAACAAACATTCTACAGAAGATTTTAATACCACCTAGAATCTCACAACATAATATTTAAAAATCTAGGATACAATCCAAAATTAGTCAGTACACAAAGAACCAGAAAAATGTGACCAATTCTCACAAGAAAAGATAATGAATAGATGCCAATTCTGTGACGACCCAGATGTTGGAATTCGTAAACAAAGACTTCAAAGCAGTTAATTATAACTATGCTCCATAAGGTAAACAAAATACCCTTGAAATAAATGAGAAGATAGAAGTTCTCAGAAGAGAAATAAAAAATATAAAAGAGACAAAGGGATTGAAAAGAATTGAACAGATATTCAGGGACCTGTGAGACATCATCAAAATGTTTAATATTTGTGTTACCCCAGGAAAGGAGAAAGAGATTGATGTAGAAAAAAATATTTAAAGAAATAATGTCCAAAACTTTCCAAATTTGGTGAAAGACATAAATTTATAGACTCAAGATTAGAGAACTCCAAACAGGATAAACTAAAAGAAAACTATGTCCAGACATATAATCAAAACGCTGAAAATCAAAGAGAAAGAAAATCTTGAGATGGGGCCAGCCCCGTGGCTTAGCAGTTAAGTGCGCGCGCTCCGCTACTGGTGGCCCGGGTTCGGATCTTAGGCGCGCACCGACCTTAGGCGCGCACCGACGCACCGCTTGTCCAGCCATGCTGAGGCAGCGTCCCACATACAGCAACTAGCAGGATATGCAGCTATGACATACAACTATCTACTGGGGCTTTGGGGAGAAAAAGGAAAAAAAAAAAAAAAAAAGGAGGAGGATTGACAATAGATGTTAGCTCAGGGCCGGTCTTCTTCAGCAAAAAGAAGAAGATTGGCATGGATGTTAGCTCAGGGCTGATTTTCCTCACATACACACAAAAAAAATCTTGAAAGCAGTCACAGAAAAACAACATATTACATATAGGTGAACAATGATTCAAACGATTGCAGATTTCTCATTTGAAACCATGAAGATCAGAAGATAGTGGCCAACATCTTTAAAGTACTGAAAAATCTAAAAAGAAACAGGTGTGCTTAAAACGACATGATTCTTTCAGAACTTCTAGATTCATTAAAGTCATAAAATAATTTAAATTAGCCTGAAATCTGCCAAGTCATTGTATTTTAAATCTGGAATGCCACACACCTGGATCTGGCAGCACCTACACAGTTTGGATGGTTGTCAGGAATAACGCCCTTTCCCATGGGGGTGGGCAAAAAAGGCAATTTACATTGCTCTACCAACTTCCTGATACCCTCCTCTGCGTGGGCATAAGCAGCACCTACAAGAAATGCAAATATATTGGACAAGTCAGTTAAGCTCCAGGCACTGTGACCCTTAAAATAGTTGATGAGAAATTGCTTTTAGAATTTCTCAACTATTCTCCTGCTTATACAGGGCTTAAACCCAAAACAAACTGTGACTATGGTTTTTATCTTTGGTATTTTAAAATGTTTAAGGAAGCAATAGTTCTAATCACCCTACCCCCCATAATATTCCCAATTATTCTGAAGGATGTCTACCCCAAAACAAAGTTGCATCTTGCATCTCTTGCTGCTCTCATGTGCTTGTTCTATGTTACAGTTCTACTGAATTACTACTCACAATTCTCTGAACACACTATCTTTACTGGTAGGCCCAGGTGGGCAAGGAAGGACTTTGCCCTGACAGAGAAAGGCTCTCCTTAACCTCACATGTTGATCCCCACCACCAGCTAATCTGGACTGTACAGTTTCCTAGTCTAGGCAAGGAAATTCTAACAAGGGGCATAAGTTTCTAAAGCTCTGTAGATCTCTTCATAGGCTCTACAATTTTGTGATTCCAACAGGGCTCACATATCATTTGTTTTTATGGTTGTGTGCCTGCAAAATAACCATATGCCCTATGCCCTCAATGACAATGAAAACAACTCACTGTTTGAATATAGGGATGATTTAATTTCTAATGTCATCAAGGTCACTATATTTCTTTTTAGTTATTTAGTTTTATATTCTTTCAAGGCTAGTAAAATATCACACCATATTTGGAACTTATAATTCTCTATTGAATCCCAGTATATAGGATAGTGTACATCCAAATTCAACAAAATGATCCCCCCAATAAAACTACTTTTAGGATCTTTTCTCATACACGTAGGATGAAAAATAGTTCCTTTTTTTCATCCAGAAAGTTTCCTTGTATTCTCCTTCTTGCCTCAATATCTTTTGTCCAGTTGGTTCTCTCTTCCTGGATTGCCCTTGTTCTCTTCATCCACTTGGTGACCTATCATCCATTTTTTCAAAGTGTAGCCACAATGTCATCTCTTCTGGAGTCTTTCCACACCATCTACAGGAGCAAATTGTTGCTGCTTCCCTTGAGAATCCACCCCACCTCTCTACACACACCACTTAAGAGTATACCACACTTATTTGTTACCAGCTCTATCTTCCTATAGGTAGGGACCATTATTTCTCTGTATACCTCACAAATATTTTCTATAATCCCTGCCTTATCATAAACACTCATCAAATGCTGGTTAAAGGAAGAATGAAAATCAGCATCCACTGAGCTCTTTCCACTTCTTTTGTTATTTGATTATAACAATACTGTTGAGGTAGTTAATATCTCTATTTTACAAGTGAGGTAACTAAGACTAAAAGCAGTTGGTCGCCAAGATGGCAAAGCTAATACATCATATAGCTGCATTCGACTCAGCTCTGACATGCTTGTTTTCTGTTGTCCACCATTTTCATTAAAACTATTTTAGTTTCTATGTAGTTAGTTCCTAAGTAGTTGATAACTGACTAGCATGGTCATAGGTGATTCACATCCCCTCAGTTCTAGAACATATAATGAATACTATAATAAATTGCTGAATTTGCTACAATACTTTGCGAGAAAGCAATTTGACAATATGTACGAAAAGCCTTAAAATACGAGTACCTTTTAACTCAGTTTTCTTTCCAGGAATCTATCTTATAGCCTTAATATGGAAAAAGCCTTAAGCACAAACATGTTTGTCACAGGTATTCCAAACAAACAAACAAAAACTGGCAAAGATTTAAATATTTGCCAGCAAAGTGTTAGTATATACATGAATAGACATTAAAATTTATACTTAGGAAAAAAATTTAAGACCATGAAAATATGTTGTTATAATGTTAAATGAATTAAGTAGAATATAAAACTGTCTATATAGTATGACCACAGTATACAAAATATACATGCAAAAGGGAATAGAAAAGCACTACATGTTAAAAATGGTTATCTTTGGATGAAAGGTTTTCTTTTTTCTAATCTTCTGGATTTTCCAAAATTTTTTATAATGATCACATATTACTTTTATAATGGAAAAAATACATACATTTTACACATAAGACCAAAGAAATGTAATTGGTGATATTCCCTTGAAAGGGCAAGATCTCTGGGCATTCTAGAATAATTCTATGATTTCAAAACTAATAAATAATGCTAAGTGGATGAAGAGAACTCTCATTCCAATTTCAAACATTAGAGCAGATGTTAATAAATAATGAAGACAATTTCTAAACAGATCAGCATTTTTTCAAAAGCCTTGCAAGATTTAGAGTTCCATTCAATGCTACCTTTCCCGATGATGAGAAGGGGCTGTTTAGCATTCCTAATCACAGATGCTGCCATACACACAGCAGAGGTTTCTGCCATACTAACAGGAGGTGGCATGCAGCACTCTATGTACCTGGAGATAAAGAATTCTGTTAATTCAAAGAGGCCACATGTTCAATTTTTTATTGTGAAAATATCAAGTATATAAAAAGGTAGAAAAAAAATGATACAATGAACTCCATATATCCACCATGTATGTTCAACAACTTATATCATTTTACCACATTTGCTTCACACACACACACAAACATGCATATGAATTTTTTTCCTGAACCATTTTAAAGTATATTACAGACGTTAAGACTTAAAAACTTCCCCATGCACCATTAAACGATAAAGACTTTCTCCTATATAACTATCATATCCTTATCACATCGAGTCAATGAACAGTTATTCCCTAATATCATCTAATAGCAAAATGAGTAATTCACTGACAGCAAATTTGAGTCACTGGCTTTGCATTGTAGTAGTGGTTGTTGCAGTAATAGCAAAAAACATACTAAAAGCTAATATTTAACATCTACTATGTGCCATTTATTCTCATTTAATTTTCAAAACAATGAGATCAAGTATCACCATTATCTCCATTTCACCACTGGGGAAAAAAAAACTTAGAAAGTAAGTAACTTGCCAGGGTCCCCAAATGGCATGTGGCAAAAACAGATTGAGCTAGGTCATTCTGTCTCAAAAGGCCATGCTTTCAACTACCTAACTATACTTCTACTAACTGGGTAAGTCAATATTTTAGTACCACAATATGCATTAGTAAAAGAAATATTAAAACTGTCATAGTTAAGTATTTCTGGACACCAAGACCTCAGTGTTTTATTTCATTTACTCTAATTAATAAACATTATACTGTACAAAACTTGAGGATACAATACAAAAAAAGGACATTCAAATCTTTACAAAAATTTTTAAAAAGGCTTACAGAGTTAACTTACCTGAGGCTCATCTCTCCCTCCCCCTCACAATAACATTATGTTGATTATCACGTATAGGTATGATGAGGAATAGATGTCCTTTTTATGTGACTCTCCCCAATAGAAACTGCTCCTTGGTATACTGAGTGTACAGAAACGCCTCCTGTCTCTCTGTAGTCACTAGAGGACCACTTGGTCCATGAGAGCAGGAATGTACCAAATGGTACCCAGGGTGATGCATTAACCCAAGTACCCATCCTTACCAGGGGTGACTTAGATACCAGTGAAAAATGTTTCTTGTACCTATTGTTCACTGAGTGTTTCTTAAGGAATAAGGGAACTTGGCAAATCATAGTAACATCTGGTGTTGCAATATTTTTAAATCAGAGACAGACTAAAATTTTTTATGCTGAGTTCCAATAATTTTTTAACAGCTATCTCATCTTTTGATTTACACCATGAAGACTAAATAACCACACTATATTAATGAGGATGTATTATTTAAGGTTACTGAAAGAATAATTTCAATGAGGAGCTCAGGAGCTCTAAGTATTTGAGTTAGTAATTAAACTCCAAAATAATTACTAAATTATACCATTTTAATTAAGAGAATTAAGCTCGTTGGCTAGGATTCAGTTTAATTACTAAATCATCAAAGACAAATGAAGATTAACTTATAAGCTGCTAGGTAAATTCTTTTTAAAAAGTAAGCATTATAACACAATTAAGAAAGAACTCCACTATAACTATTACTCACTTTACAGAATTCACCTTCACCTGGAGGTTCACAAAATCTGCAGGTATGTCAACATAGCAAGCACCTGGACGACCATAAATACTGCTTCTCACCGCCTAAGTTTATTACCAATAGAAGAAAATATTTTAAAAATCTCAATCCTTATTATCATATTCCACTAAAAAAAACTTAAAATTATGAAATGAACACTATTTCAATTTTTCTGGACATCCTTAGTTGGAGAAATAAATGATTTTAATTAAAATTAAAAGGCTCACTATTAATTCTATATATTTTAAAAGATATTTTTGTTTAAAAGGAGAGAGATAGGAAAGAAAATACTCACTTAGGGCTTTAAAATTCATATTCTATTACTCTTTAGTTTTAGAAATTATTCACTAGGCTCTGCCTGCCAAGTCTTCGTAACATGTACTTTCACCGCTTCCTAATCCTAATGATTGAGCAAAGTTCAGAAACTGTGACTTTGTGTCAAATGGTTTCTGTAACACATGCTTTTGAAACAGCTCAAATGTAATTTACATATAAATGCTGGTTAACTAAAATTAATTTATAATATGCTGTTTAATCAACTAAGAGATGGTCTTATATGCATTAGTACTAATTTTCAAAAATAATCTTTTACAAAAGCATAAGAGAAAGAGCACCTAGGGTTTCATTATATCTTTTGTTTTACTTTTCTATAATTAAAAAAAAAAAGTTTTTTAACTAAAGCACAGGAGAAACCTTTTCCAAAAAATAACTTTTCTCTTTCTATAATTAAATATAATTGCAACAAACATTAAAATGTAACTAGCTCTTTAACAATATCATTTTTAACTGCCTGAATATATTCCTTTTTTTGTGTGTGAGGAAGATCAGCCCTGAGCTAACATCCATGCCAATCCTCCTCTTTTTGCTGAGGAAGACTGGCCCTGAGCTAACATCCGTGCCTGTCTTCCTCCACTTTATGTGGGACGCCGCCACAGCATGGCCTGACAAGCGGCACGTCAGTGCGCGCCCAGATCCGAACCCAGGCCACCAGCAGCGGAGCGTGTGCACTTAACCACTACACCACAGGGCCGGCCCTGAATATGTTGCTCATTCTATTGACAACAAAAATAATACTGGTAGGAGCAACTGAGAAAAACCACTTGACTTTGAGGGCTTGTAATTAAATACTGTACCTTTTCGATAATAGAGGGAATAGCTTCTATGCTGCTTGGCCGGGCAGAGAACTTGCTATATAATCTACAAGCTTCAACCTATATGCATAAAGAAAACCACTTCAGCTCACAGATCATATTACTCTTCTGAAGAAAGACAAAATGTGAAGTCATTACTTTCTACTATGTTTAGAGGAAAGACGGAGAAAATGCATTACCTGGACTGTTTCTTAAAAGCCTATGCAAAGCACAGTCAAATTTATGCCTCAATATGATTCGGGAAGCAAATAAAAATAAGATACCATTTTCATTTCTCAGATTGGCAAGAATGAAAAAGTTAGATAACATTCAGCATCTATCACAACACAGGAAAACAGGCACTCTCATAAACTGCTAGTGAGCGTATAAACGGAAAGGAAGTTGGCAATGTCTGCTAAAAATTAAAATGAGGATATCCTGGGACCCAGAAATTCCACAGCCAGGAATACACACCTTCCTCTCTTACATCTCATTACAATAATAATCTGTTCTTACATTTCTCGCAGTTTTCCTGTTACATATTTTGTTGCTGTGCTGTTTGGGTTACATAAATTCAGTAGTGGTAATTTTTCACTGTTTAATGTACTTTGAAGCATTATATAGAAACTACTTCTCTTGATATTTTTGGTATGGAATGTATGGAACAATTGGTGGTGTTAGTCCCACAGGAATGATAGAAATCTATGGAACAGTCGGTAGTCTCAATCCCACAAGCACGACAGAATTAAGATTACCCGCTAACTTTCAATCTGTTCTGGTCATGTTGTTTAGTTTTAAGTATTCCCACAAGAAACAGATATTTGGATTTTCAATAAAATCTGTGATCTTTCTCCTCAAATTTTTAATTTCATCTAATAAACTACTATTTCCCTTTTCAGGAAAAAATATTTGTCATGAACGTTATCCTCTGCTTTCTTTTTTCATCTATCAAGTTTTTGCAGTAACTTTAATTTTCCTTTTATTTATTTATTTCTTTTTTTTGTGTGTGAGGAAGATCAGCCCTGAGCTAACATCTGCCAATCCTCCTCTTTTTTGCTGAGGAAGACTGGCCCTGGGCTAACATCCATGCCCATCTTCCTCCACTTTACATGGGACGCCGCCACAGCATGGCTTGATAAGCAGTGCGTCTGTGTGCGCCCGGGATCCGAACCGGCGAACCCCAGGCCGCGGCAGCGCAGCGCGCGCACTTAACTGCTTGCGCCACCTGGGCCGGTCCCCCTAATTTTCCTTTTAAATAACATCTTCTCTACTTATTTTTCAAATATATCAGCATCTTGTAAATAACTGTTGTTATTCTCTACCATTAACTAAGTAAAACTTCAATTCCCTTTTAAGAGTATAAAAATATAACTTTTTCATTAACCTATACCAAGATCTAGTATTTTATATTAATTCCATGTTTATACTTTGAAGTTCTCATAATGATTTCTGATTTAACAATAGACTTTCCCTAATGGTTTTAACTTTGCTCATAACTTTGTGCTGTAAATGCTCAAATAATTCACATTTAAGTGTTAATCATTCACTCTCACCTATGTGCTTTCTATAACTATTCTTAAAACCGTAGCATTTTGTTGATAAATTCTTTCAAGTTTTTAAAAATTTTTAAATACTTTCCCTCAGCCTTCAAAAATAAAAATGAACTTGTCCAGAGTCTACTGATAGTCATTTGAGTAGGATTTTTACTCTCAACTTTTTACTTTTCCACAGTCTGAGAGGCATAGTCCCAAATCATTTTTATTCCCGCATTTTCTTGACTCTTTGAAGAACATACTTTCTGAGTTTAAAAGCCTGTCAAAAAGCTGTATTTCTTGGAAGATTGCTCCTAACCAAAGCCTACACTTTCTTAATATCCACACTGAGGTTGTCCTGTAGTTAAGAAAAATCACCTTTAAATTACCTCAGCCACCTCTATTTTATTTTGTTTATTTTGCAGCCAGAAGTTTTAATTTCTTCTCCATAAATTTTAATGGTGTGTGACTATGCTACTAAACTCTGGAGGAAAAATCTTAGTGTTGGGTACCTGAGGAAACTCCTGGAAGGCTCCCATTGTCTCCTGACTTCTTTCAGAGGAACCACCAATCACAATCAAGGGCCTGAAACATTCATTTTTTAAAGGAGAATTACAAATGAGATCAACATATAAAATACTCAGCAGAGTGCCCAACGAATAATAAACTCTCAATGAATGTTAAAAGAGAGAGAGAATGAATTACATTTTCCCTTAAAAACTGTAGATTTATAAAGATTTAGGAAACAACCTGATGTGGAGAACCCTTCCTCAATTTCAGAAAAATCTAAAATTTATAGTAAATGTTTTTCCTCCATGCTCCTCTCTTTCCCTCCCCTTTTAGATGCTGATGCTAAACCTCCAGGTGTGGTGATGTAAAATGAATTTTTAGGCCCTTACTATTATTCTTGGGATTAAGAGGAGGAGAAAATTTTTTCACACTTTCCGAAGTGAGTCTATTTTGGAAGTGGCAGAATGAGAGAAATTCCTCAGCAATAAAATTCTTATCCTTCAAGGAGAAAAAAAGAAAGCTAAAGTTACTCAGAAAATATCAGACTCTAAAGTAGATAAGAAAGAGAAAGCCTAGGAAGGAAGAAAGAAGAAAGTTTAAGAAACACATGTCAAGAAAGAAAACAATGTCCTTGCACTAGGAAGATTAAATATCTTATGAATTGATTAAAACATAACCAACAAACTCAATAAATATAAGAATTTCAATTTTCTTGCTAACTATGCAAAACAAAGTGAAGAATTAAATACATTCTTGCATACTGAGCTGGGATCTTTAAAAAATAATTCTTCACATTCACATACATATATAGATACAGGTAATATATACATATATATTCCAAGATGTTAACAGTGTTTATCTCTAGGTAAAGAAATTACTAATGTTTTTTTTATTTTCTTCCTAATACTCTTCCTAATTTAACTTTTTACTAAGCCATTCCCTCAAAGCACTTGATTCCACGTCTTCCCACACCAGATCAGTGTTGCTCCACTAAGTAAAATCATGTACTGAAATTTTTAAGAAAACGTTTTCAATAATAACAATCTACTTACCAACAGTTCATGTTTGCATTTGCCATACCACCTAAGGCATGGATGAGACCTGGGCCAGAAACAACAAGGCATGCTCCCGGCCTAAAAGCAAAACAGAATTTTTTTTTAAATTTCACTAACCTCTTCATATCTTGTTCCTATTATATTTGGGCTAAATCAAGTTGACAGCATACAGAAGCAAATTTTTGACTGCTGAGTACATTTTTGTGTGGGGAATAAAATGTTGTTTAAAAATTTCTTAACAAATAAATATAACACCAATTGATCTTTAACAGAAAGTAATTCTGAAATATAGCATTCTGCCCCAATTTTTTTTTCTTTTTTTTTTTAGCTTATAAACTATAGAAATTTATTTCTCACAGTTCTGGAAGCTAGAAGTCTGAGATTAGGATGCCAGCATGGTCAGGTGAGGGTTCTGCCCCAATTTTTTTTAATCAAACTTTAATGCTTTACCCTAGATGACTTTCTAAGCTTAAAGCACTCAAGGAAAAGGTATCTCCATATAATTCGGTTTGCCATTTTGCATTTATAAAGTTATTTATTTATTTTCTTTTTTGAGGAAAATTGGTCCTGCGCTAACATCTTTTGCCAATCTTCCTCTTTTTCTTTTTTATCCCCAAAGCCCCAGTACATAATTGTGTATCATAGTTGTAGAGTTTAGCTCTTCAATGTGGGATGCCATCTCAGCATGGCTTGATGGGCAGTGAATAGGTCCACGCCAAGGATCCGAACCGGCAAACCCCAGGCCGCTGAAGCAGAACACGCAAACTTAACATTACGACACTGGGCTGGCCCCTATAAAGTAATTTCTTAAGAACCTCTGTTTAAGACAGTCTTTAAAAGAAATTGACTTTCTTTTAAAGTCAGTTTACCTGCCTGTCAGATATCCAACCGCAGAGGCAGCATAACAAGCCTACAAAGAAAAAACACCGGGACTTAAGCATATTGGGATCAGTGTATGATAATTTACTACTAAGTAAGAGACTAGAAGTTAATGGTAAAGGAGGAATCGAAATGCTTTCCATTTTAACAAGTAATGTTCTACCTGTAAATTTCAAATAACAGTTTAATATCTAATCTGGTTTTTAGTTTTTCAAGGAATTTGTCCATATTATCTAGTTTATTCATAATACTCTCTTACAGTTGCTTAAATATCTAGAGGATCAATAGGAATGTTCTCTTTTTTATTGCTAATATTGGCAACTTGTGTTTTTTTTCTTTTATTCTTCATTGGCATTGCTAGGGATTTATCAAATTTTTCAAAGAACCAATTTTTGGCTTTGTTGATTTTTCTCTACTGTTCATTTGTTTTCTATTTCACTGATTTCTGCTCTTGTATTTATTATTTTACTCCTGTCATTTTGGGTCCAATTTGGTTTTCTTTTTCTAGCTTCTTAAAATGTAAGCTTAGGGTATTGGTTTTTGATCTTCTTGACTAATAGACTCATTTCAAACTATTTCCTCTAAGAACTGCTTTAGCTATAGCTTACAAGTTTGACATCTCACCTTTCCATTATCATTCAATTCAAAATATTTTCCATTTTCCATTGTGATTTCTTCTTCAACCCATTGATTAATTAGGGTCCACAGTGATGTCTCCTTTTTCAGTCCTGATATTAGTAATTTATATTTTTTCTCTTCTATTATTGATCAGTCTACCCTGAAGTTTACTGATTTTACTAATCTTTTCAAATATTTACCAAGTATCAAATGTGTTATTTAATTTTCAAATGTTTTGGGATTTTCTAGTTATCTGTTATTGAATTTTAGTTTATTTCCACACGGTCAGGCTACATATACTGTATGTTTTCAATCCTTGGAGATCTGTTGAGATTTCCTTTATGGCCTGCATATAGTTAGTTTTTACTTTGAAACTGCACTTCAGCTCATAACAGCAAGAGAAGGGAGGTGCTAAATTAAATATAAGATAACCTGGAAAAATGCTAAATGCCCTCTCAAACAAATCCTTCTTCTTAGTCTGGGACATCATTTTTTCCAGTATTATTTCTTCTCATTTTTTTAGAAATAATAATAATGCATTTTCTAACCTTCATTCAACTTTATGTGTAGTATACTGAACTTAAATAAATCTATGTGAGGAATATAAGTGTAAAAAATTAAAAATAAGTTTTTACGAATCATACTCTTAACCAGCACCACTACCATATGCCCAACTAAGAAGCTGCACAAAGGCTCTACTTTTTCTGTGTTGCTATTCTCTATTGCCCCTTGTCTCTTTTCCCTTCTGCACATAAGGCCAAATTCACATAGGACAATAATTAAGACAATTCCTAAGAAAGGCAATGTATAAAATAAAATATCTGCTGCAAAAAGAACACTTATTTGGACGCAGGAACATTGCTCACTTACTAAAAGCAGGGTGAGAAATGTTGCTGCAGAATGCAAAATACAAAACTACATATAACAAAAATTATATTTCTCTGGTAACAGACACCCAAAGTGGAAAAGGAACTGGTTTTATGATCATAAAAAATCTATTTCTCTACCAAATTACTTACAGGCAGAACAGCGTTCATAGTACTTAAGAGAGCAGACCCGACTCAAACTGTTTTTGTTGTTTTTTTTTGTGAGGAAGATCAGCCCTGAGCTAACATCCATGCCAATCCTCCTCTTTTTGCTGAGGAAGACTGGCCCTGGGCTAACCTCTGCGCCCATCTTCCTCTACTTTATTGGGACGCCACCAGAGCACGGCCTGACAAGCAGTGCATCGGTGCGCGCCTGGGGTCCGAACCCAGGCCACCAGCAGTGGAGCACGTGCACTTAACCGCTACGCCATGGGACTGGGCCCCGACTCAAATTGTTTTGATTCAAATCCTGGCTCTCCTAATTTCTACTGTGTAATTTTGGCAAGTTACTCTGCACCTTAGTTTCCTCATCTATAACATGAGCATAATTCACAGCATTGCTGTGAGGAAGAAATCAGTTAATACACGTAAAACACTCAGAATAGTGCCTGCACACAGTAAGCTCTCCATAACAGTGAAATTCCTCACAGTATGCTTACTTCCTGGAATACTGGTCAATATATGTCTTGATTACTCTAAGGATCTGGTGAAAGACAGCCAAATCACAACCAACTACACCTTTCTCTTTAGTACAAACTTGCCCTTGGACGCCAAGTCCTCTTCTGCCTCTTGAACGGCTTCTCTGTTCTCACATTCTCTTTCAATCACCTGGTCATTACCCTTAGTTAAGGCACTAGCTCAGGCTTCCTTCGATTACTCCAAAGAGTCAGGCTGACTGAGGGGCATAGGCACTGGGAGTGTCCTACAGACATCTCAAACTCATTATGTCCAAATCTGAATTCATTGCCTTTTCCCTCCAAATTGACTCCTCCTTCTGTATTCCCTCTGTATTCCCAGTCTAAGTCAGTGGCACCATGATCCACTTAGTCAGTCAAGCAAGTCTAAACCGAGGAATCATCTCCAGAAGAGCCTATCCTCTCCTTCCTAGTTGGTTAGTCCCTACTCATCCTTCAAGACACCTCCAGCAAACCTTCTCTGAGGTCTTAGGCTGAGCCTAGGTACCCTTTTCTGGGCTTCCATAGCACCCTGGATATATCTAACACAGCACTTATCACATTATAATAAAATTGTCTGTTTGTGTCTGTCTCCACAGCAGGTTATAAGCCCCTCAAAGACAGGAACTGTCTATCATTCATCTCCATATCCGTGCCCAACAAAGCGCCTGGGACTGAAGGAGGCCCTCAGCTAAGCTTATAGGGACTGAAATAAAACTTCAAGCTGCCCTTGTGATCCATACTTTATATGACTATGAAAATCATCTTTCTAAAGTACAAATCTAATTACATCTCCCACCTATTTAAAAAAACCTTTACAGTTTCACCCAATGTTTATTGAGAAACATCCACACTCTTTTTCCAGCCATAGACTCTCTACCACCTCAGCTTGGCATACCTATCCAGTCTCACAGCCCACCACGCCTTTAAGCTATCTTGATGAAATAGCATGAACAAACATTGCCTCTACAGGTAATCTTCTCTGCCCCACACAAAGAGAACCAGTCACTCTTTATATACACTGTTCCTTATACATGTATCTATTCTGAGTTATTATACTAGATAATTTTTTTTCTGTGTCTTGCCCTCACCTTCCCAGACTGTGACCAGCTTGAAAGTCAAGACTAAACCTCATTTCTTCATTATATCTCCCACAGGTTATGTAACACACAAATGAACCACAATTCCTGCTCTCCAGGAGCTCACAGGGGGTGGCAGGGAAGGGCACCTCTGAAGGAGGTCAAGGTAGCTGTCTGCGCAAGAGCTGGCAAGAACTTCAATTAGAGCACAACAGTGGGAGTGGCAAGCAGGAACAGTTAGTTAGCTTTAGATGGACTGATAGCATACGGCATTGCAGAAGTGGGTTCTCGATCTGTTAAGCTAGCACTGCTGAGAGAAGGACGAGGCAGGGCTGACAGAGGCAAAACTGAGACTGGATTGACAATATGTTCTATCTTCCCTTCTCGTGCTCCCCAGTAAGATCTAAGAAAGGCGGCAGTGTGATATGGAAGAATGAGGACTGGAGTAGGATTTGGGACACCTGAGTTCCAGCCATGGCTTTACCATTTGTGTTATCCATCACTTTGCAGGGCCGCCTACTATACAACAGGAGACTTGGCCTTCACCCATTCACCTCACAGGTACTCCCTGAGCACCTATCATCTGCAGGCACCACTTCGGCTGGGGATACAGATGTGTCAAGAATAAATAATATCCCTGCCTCCTGGAGCTCACAGTCTAATAGGACAGTCAGACAAGACAAACAATACACAGAAACAGACACATAACAGATATGAGACTGAAGGACAGGGGGCCCAGATTCAGACCAGGAAATGTCCCTTCCAATTCTGACACTCTAGACTTGGCAGAGCACAATATCGTATAGAATTAACAGCAGGGACTCCAGACCCAGACTACCTAGGTTCAAATCCTGCCTCTGCCAATACCAGCTGTCCCTGGGTTCGAATCCTGCCTCTGCCAATACCAGCTGTCACCTTGGGCACATTAGTTAACCTCTCTGTGCCTCACTTTTCTCCCCTGTCAACTAGGATTAACACTAGTTCTTGCCTCATAAGATTGTTGTGATTGGTATGTGTAAAGTATTGGAATAGCGGTAAGCGCTGAGTGTCTACAAAGAATATTTGCCATCATTATTAATCATTCCCAATCACGCATTCGGCTCCCAGCGTCCATACTTACCGCTTGCTCATTCCTCATCCCAACGTATTTGATGCCCACCTCCTGGGCGGCAACGGCGATTTCCATCACTGGGATGCCGACGATGCCAAACATGTACTTCACACCCTGGGGACCAACAAGGGCGAAATAAACGCCCGCCACTCCGTTCCCTCCCGAGGCGCTGAAAGGAAAACCTGCAAACCTCCCTCCCTCCCACTCCCACCGCGCTCCCCGTCTCCAAGACAACATCTCGGCCCGCGCCGGCTTCCGTAGGAGCCTTTCAATCCTGTCGTGACTGTCGTACTTGCGTTTTCAGGGCCTGGGCGATGACTTTAGCACCAGACACCTGCATCTCGTCTCTGTCCTTGCGCTGTGCCAAGTTACTTTCCGACATCTTCTACCTAAAAGTGCACGGCCCTCTCGCGGTGGACAGCAAGCTGACACGGAGTCACCCAGCGAAAGAAACCCGGAAGACAGGTGGGCCGCGGTTGGGGGGACCCCTCCTCTGACTGACAGAAGGAGAGCGACCAACCGAATTAAACAGCGAGAAGGAAGAGGCGGGGCTACAACCAGTCCGCTGTCAGGGCAGAATGTAAACACACTCCTTCTCCAATGAGAGCCGGCTTCTCCATTCAGCGGGTCAGAGTGTCAGGAGGAGGCGGGACGGGCGGGAGGCTGCGGCTTGTGCCGAGCAGGTAAGAAGCTAAACCTCGGCAGCCTCTCGCCATGTCTGCCGACCTCCCCAGCCCTTTCGGGCCGCGAAGGGCGAGTAGCGCATGCGCATACTTGAGGGGGAGGAGGGCTAGGAGCGGGGGCGGAGGGGGTGTGGCACGGGTGCACTCTCCCGGCCCCGCCTCCTTCCCGGCCGCTGCGGGGGGTGGCGGGGGCGGGTTGCGGGCTGCAGGAGCCAGGTGGGCTAGATGTCGCGGGTCGTTGGGCAAGGTCATGTTTGGCTCGTGTTGTCATTGCTTCTGCTCCCCTGGGTTCTAGGCTTTTACTTATACCCTTTTTGGTTTACGCTTTCCTAACTTAGGCTTTGTAGTCCGTGAAGCGTAGTAATACGCGTCAATTAAATCTAGAATGCACCCTTTACTCCCGTATTGTTACCGCCTGGAAAGGGGGTTCATCTGCGTGCTACAAGACAAGTCAAGAGGCAAGGTGGTAGGAGAGAAAGGGCATTTTATTACAGCTCACTAGCAGGAGGGAAGTTGGCTGACTAATGTCCAAAAAAACCATCTTAAGGGGGCACAAAATCTGATAGCAGTTAGCCTGGTGGATTATAAGGGAGGGGGGTAGGGATATCAACCCTCTGATGTTACAGACTGTGGGTTGCCATGCCAGATCTTTCAGTTTTCCTTGATGATGGCTATCAGCATAGACTCTCTTTTTGGAGGTCATCTCATTCCTAAGGAATGCAGAAGAACGGGGTTATCTTATCGCAGCTGGGAGGTATTTGCACAGGCAGGGGTGGTCAAATCTACAGTGTGGTTAGATCTCCTGGAGGGTGCATATCCTGCTGGGTTAATCAGAGGTCATTCAAAGTTACAATAGAGTTTCTTTTCTACAATATGGCTTCCCTTATGTCAACCTTGTCTTGAGCTGGTGTCAATATTACTATAGATGAGGACACTGAGTTCCCAGGCAAGGAAATAAGTACCTTGCCCAGAGCTCTTGGATCCAGACCATGCCACACACTCCCAATCTTGTATTGTAGTCACTGTTCAGCCCTTAGACCGCAAGAGATGAGTTTCTTGAACCTAGTTAATCTACTTACTTGTCAAGTAAAATTGACATTCCAGAAAGATGCAAAACGTTCTTCATGTGGCTTTGAATAGTCCTTGTGTCTGGCTGCACCCCTAGTTGGGTGAGCAGTGCAGGATAGGTTGCGGACAGACCAAAGAAAAGACCCAGAGACGGCGAACGAGACATATAGGTTTATTGGGAGTTACTTACAGGGAGGTCCAGTGGCTGCCAGCTGGACAGCACTGTGCACCTGCAACCGTGGGCGGGGAGGGGGTTGCTTATATAGGCAGGGGACACAAAGGCTATATGCTTGCCAAGAGGCTGTCCCTGGTATGACTGGCGTTCCCAGGAACAGTAGCTCAGGTGGAGGGGCTCTGTGTCCCTTTAAGACGTGATGTTCTTTCAGTGAGATAAGGTAAGATCCCGGCTGGCCAGGCCCTGGATGGTTACAAATCCTGCCCAGAAGGGAGCCAGAAGGACACATGGTTGCAATGGGCTTGTGGGCTCTTGCTGAACAAACAAGGCCCAGGCCATACACCTTGGCATAGTGTCTTCTGTCCCTGTTTGAGAAGCATGGACTCAACCCCCCTCTGTAGTATTGTTTATATCATATCTGTGTGACAATCTGTACCCACATTGCATCAGAAGCACTTGGGAAGCTTTTTAAAAATACAGTTGCTTGAACCCTATCCCATATCTTCTGAATCAGCTTCTCAGGAGAAGTTAGGTACCTGTGTTTTTCTAAAGCTGCTACCTAATTTTGATTTGCAGCCCAACATGAGAACCACTGGCTCTGTACTCATACTAGAGGCATGAATTAATAGCAATTAAATGTGTGATTGTCTGTTACCAAAGTAATACTCTTGATCAGTTTGGATTTACAGGTTCAGGGCTGGGTTAACATTGGCAGCACAGACTGTACAGATGGTAGTCAGTTCCTGGGCCTTGTGCCTACTTCTGTGTAAAAAGGATCACTGACAGAATCACTCAGTAATAAAGTCTAGTGAGAATTGAACTATGAATTGGAACAAACCCACTGAATTCAGATTAACTGGTTTTGCAAATGGATAAATTCTCAACTGACTGGATTCTGCCCTTTAGCAAAGGGAAAAGTCAGACTGTTTAAACTTGCTTACACCTTTCTGTTCAGGGTACAATGTTCCACTGTTCACTTAGGTCTGATGATTCAGCAGAAATGGTGAGAGTCCTCACCCCCAGGATTAGCAGGCACTGGGAGCAACTCCTTTCAATCCAATTGTAATTACAGGGTTCTGGGATTCTTTTGTAACTTATCCAGGGCCCTTGGTGCAGGCTTTGTAAGCATTAACCACATTCTTTATTACTTTCATTGGTGGTAGGTGTGGAATTTTATTTGTTGGATATATTATTGGAATTTTGTTTATTTATTTATTGGTGGAAGGAGGTCAAAAGAGGAATAACTCTAATTATTATTTTTTTTTTTTGGTGAGGAAGATTAGCCCTGAGGTAACATCCGTTGCCGATCCTCCTCTTTTTGCTGAGGAAGATTGGCCCTGGGCTAACATCTGTGCCCGTCTTCCTGTTTTATATGGGGTGCCGCCACAGCATGGCTTGACGAGCGGTGCATTGGTCCGTGCCTGGGATCTGAACCTACAAATCCCAGGCTGCCGAAGTGGAGTACACAAACTTAACCACTACACCACTGGGCCGGCCCAAATCTAATTTTTTTTAAAGAAAAGGCTAAGGTAGTGATGACATGCTCTCCAAAGTGCAGAGCCAGTCATCAAAGAGTCTTTATACTGATCACTCTATTTGTGGGTTCTGGACCTGAGATTATGAGAGAGTTATTTGGTGGCTTTCTTCCATCAGGGTGAAAAGAATGTCCAGGCAACCAGGTAATTTAGTAAAAGTTGCAAATATAGTGTCTAGAGAAAATATACTCTCTAGAGATTTAAAATATCCAGCTTGCACAGGTAGTAACTCCTTAGGCCCAAATAGTATGATAGTATGTTTTAATTTCAGTAAACTAACAAAGTCACTAAAAATCTTTGTGATTATTTAAAGGCATAACACTAACTGAACCTGTGAAAAATATTCTCACAAACCTATTTTATCAAAATGATAAGCATTTGATTATCAAATGAAGAAATGAATTAGGGTTTATTTGTGATGCATTATAGAATGGCTGAAAATAAAAGTAAAATGGCTGAAATAAAACAACTGAAACTGAATATTTTAAATACAAACAAAAAGCAAGCAACAATAACAAAAAAGGAAATCTATGTAGAACACTATTTTTAAAACCACCATTGAAAACTGTACAGCAGGAAATCTGCTGTAGGAAATATGTCAACATAGAGCAGGAAATAAAATAATATAATAAACTGGTTCTTTAAATAAAACAGGTTAAGTTGATTTTGTTTACTTCTCATTAAATTTATGGACCGCAGAGTACCAAAGGTCGGAGAGAGGCTTAAAGCAAAACCAGAGAAAAGCAACTTTATGACTGAACTGTCAGGGACAGTTTTAATGCCTTAGCCAGTGGACAGGAACTGGAGTTTTTCCCAGTCATCGTGCGACCTGGAGAAAGGTCGGATTCCTGCAAGCCCTTCATCTTTGCTCTGCATTTTAATGCCAGCAAGA
This sequence comes from Ceratotherium simum simum, assembly GCF_057802395.1. Classification (NCBI taxonomy): domain Eukaryota; kingdom Metazoa; phylum Chordata; class Mammalia; order Perissodactyla; family Rhinocerotidae; genus Ceratotherium; species Ceratotherium simum. The sequence continues at coordinate 22,164,662 of NC_141904.1, forward strand.
CCCAGAACCGGAGCAGGGAACACTGCGGGGCAGAAACTGAAGGAACCTGTTGTTTCCCTGTTTTAGCTTTGTCTTAGTCCATTGTGTTTGTGTGTGTGTGTGTGTGTGTGTGTGTTTTAAAGCAAAATTGGGGTAATTTGACATCAGCAATTATTAAATCACTGATAAGGATTTTTATTTTGTGTAAAATGCACCAGGAAATGGTGACAACTATATGTCATGCTATGAGGACATAAGAGATTTATCTCAAATGGCTTAGAAATCATAATCTAGTATTTCTCAATATGATGGAACTACACACTTGGGGGTGGTCCATGGGGGAGGAAGATGGCAGCTATTACCTTGGAAACATGGTACCAGGATTCAAATGCTTTTCTGTTTTCATTTGTTTCTTCTGTTTTGCCATTAGCCTTCATTACAGCCCCTTCCTTTAGCTTCTTAAATTGTACCTTATTGTTTTGTTTTGATTTTAACCTATTCTCTGTCCAAGAAACAAAGAATCAGCTGTAGGGCAGAATCTCTGAATGATTCCTAGGGTTTGATTTGAACTGGGGTGTAATCCCAGGTGAAGGACATCTTCAAGATGAAAAACTCAAGCCCTTGGACTTCTTTCTGCATCATAACTTTTGAGTTCCTCTTCAGAGCTTAGCTGTGATTTATTGTTTTATTCAATTTTTAAAATATATTTAATATTTATGACATCTGTCAGACACATGAATAGGAACAGAGATTAATACACACTCATGAACCCAGCCCCTAGCTTAAGAAACACATTACAAATACAACGAAGCCCCCTGTGTGTCCCTCCCCCATTACGCCTCCTTCCCTATGCCATAGAGGTAACTGCTGTCTTGAATTTGTTGTTTATGATTCCCACATTATCTGTACTTTAGGCAATGGACATTTAGGTTGTTTTTAGTTTGTCGATGTTCACAGTTTTCTCTGAACATTCTTGCATGTCTCCTTGTGCACATGTGTGAGTTTTATGTATATGTGTCTAGGAGTGGGTCGTCATCAATTTTGTTATATATTGCCAAATTGGTCTCCAAGTTACTGTGCCAGTTTATACTCCCACCATCTGTATATGGGGGAGAACTCCCCTTTCTCCACATCCTCAATTGTGGAATTTAAAATTTTTTGCCAATCTGATGGATGTGAAATGGCTTCTCATTTCCCTTTACCTGACTACTAATGAAGAGATAGAGATATGAATTTAGATATATAGATTTAGACATCAATATACCATCTGGATTTCTTCTTCTGTGAGTTACCTGTTTATATCTTTTGCCCATTTATTTATTGGATGATCTTTTTCTTATTTATTTGTAGATGTTCTTTATATATTCTGAATACCTATTCTTTACCTTTTAACTTTGTTTATAGTTACTCTTGAGGTGCAAAGTTGTGGGGGTTTTTTTGGTATATGGTCACATTTGACAATTCTTTTCCTTTATGTTTTATACTCTTTGTAGCTTGTTTAAGAAAACTTTCCTTAACCTGAGGTTACAGAGATATTTTTTCTATATTTTCATCAAAAAGTTTAGTTTTTCATATTTATATATGATGGGAGGTAGCAATCCAGGGGTTTTTTTCCATTTAATATCTATGTCAATTAGATTTTCTGTGTAATTAACCACTTTAAAACTCAGTGACTTAAAACAACTGTTACTGCACAAAATTGGGGTTCACTTTGAGATCGATCTGCGAGAACAGGGGGAGTGTGCCCTCAGATCTGTCTCAGAATAATGCTGATCTCTTTTCCCAAAGGCTGATGCCATAATTAATTGGCTTGTTTATGCTCATTGGGCAAGTGAACCCCTATTTTGTGCAGTAACAGTTGGTGACCACAAAGGGACTGGGTCCTGTGACCACCCGCCCAAGGCTCTGGAACCCCTGATGGGGTATGGGGTCTTTTCATCGAGCGGCGCCTAGATGATTTTGTCTAGAGGCTCGACTGATTGGATTCCTGTTTCCCGCTCCGGTGCTCCAGGCCCCAAGGCCTTTTTTTTGCTTTGGGAGAAGAAAACAGCTCAAGGATCAGATGTCTTTTGGGTGAGTGACCTCATTAAAATGTGCCTGTGCCTAAAATTGTCTAATATCTCATCAGGATCGTAGGTTAGAGGCCCCACTGGTGATTTTTGCTGGATTAAAGTCCCAAAGCTAGGATTGTGGGTTTAAGGGAGACAATGTAAAAGGTTCCAGCCACTGGGGCACTCAAAAGGATTGAGTTAGAGTCCCGAGCTATGGGATAGGGTCCCAGAGTATTGGATTTTGGTGTCTGTTCATGTTTGTCTATGTCTGACTGTTTTATTCATTAAAATTAGCTGTTGGGGACTGAGTTTCTTGGTGATTGTAACAAACTCTCTTTAGATATTACCTTGTTTGTTGCAGTCACTTTGGGAAAAGCCCCCTAAAATGAGGATAACTGTAAACAGCTGACAAGATAACCCAGGATAATTTAAAATTACAGTGGCCACTTTGGGCTCCTTGTGAGCTTTTAAACCGACAAACAAAGAAATCTTTAGAGTCAAGGGCTCTACCTTTCAACCTAAAGCCTCCATAGGCTGTATATGTTTGCAAAGAACTGCAGAATCTTACCAAGATTATTTTGTATCCTGAGGGCTTGGCTTGATAATCTTCAGGATTGGGGGTGCAGATGGTTTCAAAACTACGGTGGGACGAAAATGTGATTGCACTCCATTTTGCGGTCAGAGATGGTCGAGGAGAAATGCAGGTTGCACTCCTGTTTGTGGCTAAGGGTCCTACCAAACCGCGTCAGCCTCAAGGGAATTACATTAGCCATAAGAAGGAAGCCTTGGCTTGGCCTTCATTGTAAAGGTCTTGGTTTCGGGGATACCTGAAATTTTCATGATCTGGTTCTAGCTGCAGCATAAGTATACTTTTGACCCGCCATGTCTAAATTTTGAAACAACAGGAAACACTAATCAGATCCCCACCTGTAGCCCCTTAGGCTGCATTTTCCCAAACTGGGCAACTTTTAGCTATGAGTATGTAGTATGAGCTACTAAGTGCTCATTGGTTTATTGATCCTTCTCCTCCCAGAGATGCTCACTATTTTTCCATGTCTCTGTCTTCTGGGTCATTTGTCATAAAAAGGAAAAATACCATAGGGCAAGAAGCAGGCATCTCCATAAGCCTGTTGTCTGGGTGGGCCGCAATAAACTTTGCTGTAGCGCCCACCTATGGAGTATGCACATAAGGTAGAAGGTGTTGCTAAGGGTCATCTTGGAAACCATAGAAGACTGAAAAATTGGTGGGCACAGATCGAGAAGTTAAGAGCCATTAGGGCTCTCACCACCTCGAGAAGACTCCTGTGGTAGGGTAAGTTGGTTATGGAATGGGGTAGATGATGAGTCCTCCACCGACCTCAAGAAAATGTCCATGCAACGGACTCTGTAAAGCACACGCAATCCCCAGCCCCACAACACCTTCCTCCTAGGTATTAATCTGGCTCCAAGAGACCCAAGGCGTAGTTAAAGCTGTTAATGTACGTATAAGATGAGGGTTTTTTCCTTTTGTCTTGTTCTATGTCTTGAGAGCTTGGCTTTGTGACTGCTTTGGTCTCTGCCATCTGGAGGATGCACGTACTGGTGTGCATCTTGGTGGCCAGTTGAGTTGACTGGGGTTCCGAGATGTACTCTCTTTGTCCGGCTGTATCAGCTCTCAGAGGTGTTTTTCATGAGTGGTCCCAGTCCATCAGGGGCCTTTGTCATCTCAACCTTCATTGCTTGTCAGTGCATTACCACCTGTGCAGCAGAAGCCTTTGCTTTCTTGGATTATTTTTGGGAGTGAATTTCTGGATCTTGTCAGGGCTGCTTCTTTTGCACTCTCTTTTGGGGAATGCCTATTGCATCCATACTTAAGCCATAAATGCTTATTGGTTTGAGTCACTATTAATATCCTGCTTGTCAAAGGTCAGAGGATGGGTCCTTAAATTGGAAAAACTTCTAAATTGAAAAAATGTATCTGAAAGGATGGGTCAACCTCTTTTATCCTTGCAAGACTGGAAATGCAGCTCTAGAGGCAGTTCAGATTCCACCCATTTCCCTTATCTCAAAGAGCTTACAAACTCACCAGGAAATATCTAGGCCGTCACCAATTCCTAAGACTGAAGGAAAAAAGGAAAGAAAAATGGCCATAAGAGCACCCTCACCAAAAATCTAGCATCTTGAGTGTCTTCTCCACAAATATTAGTAAAGAAGGCTTAAAACAAAATTTGGATTCATAACTAGGGAGCCTTGTATTACTGTACCTGATTAATGGCAGTAATTTCAAAACAATAGCTGTGGAGTCTCTGTGTATGTATGTCTATATGTATGTTACATATGTGTGATATTTTACCTCCAGATGGTATAATTTCTAAAGAGCTCTATTCACTTGGCTTAAAGTAAGTGTGTATATAAATTATTTCTAAATATAATAGCAACTAACCCAAATGTCTTCCAAGTTAACGTGATATAAATTAATCTTTGGTAACTGAAAACTTATTTAAGCTTGTTGGTTTGATTAAAATGGACATGGGCCGGCCCCGTGGCTTAGCGGTTAAGTGCGTGTGCTCCGCTACTGGCAGCTCCCGTTCAGATCCCGGGGGCACACCGACGCACCGCTTCTCCGGCCATGCCGAGGCCGCATCCCACATACAGCAACTAGAAGGATGTACAACTATGACGTACAACTATCTCCTGGGGCTTTGGGGGAAAAAAGAGGAGGAGGATTGACAATAGATGTTAGCTCAGAGCCGGTCTTCCTCAGCAAAAAGAGGAGGATTGGCACAGATGTTAGCTCAGGGCTGATCTTCCTCACAAAAAAAAAATAATGGACGTGTCCTCAGAGTTATCAGCATTGGATATAATGCAGACATGCAGCCTTTATTCTACATTTTTTGGTGAAATAAGCTGATATTATCGCTATTGCAAAACTGGCTAGCAAAAATAACTTAAAAATGATAGCTAATTTTGTTTAATGTCTCACGAAGTTTTGTGGGCAATCCAAATAATTATTGGGAATGAATAAACTAAATAGATGTGAAAAAGATAAAAGTGTTGGGTGAACTTTTTATGTGTTATGTCATGTATATTTAAGATAACTTCCAAAATCTCTCTTATAACTTGAAACTTTGAAGTTTGGCTAGATGAAATTAAATGATAAAAAAATTCATTGACTATCTGGGTCATTTTCAAATAAGATAAAATACTGAAACGTTATTGCTAAACATGTCTAAGTTTATCTACTTTTGGCTTCTTATTACAAAGAAACTAAAAGATGTTTGGGTCTATTAGTAAACATGTCTTGTAATTTATTAAAAATTGTACTGAGGGGCTGGCCCTGTGGCCTAGTGGTTAAGTTCGGCGTGCTCCACTTTGGTGGCCTGGGTTCAGTTCCCAGGCATGGACCTATACCACTTGTCAGCGGCCATGCTGTGGTGGCGACCCACATACAAAGTAGAGGAAGATTGGCACAGATATTAGCAAAGGCCGAATCTTCCTCAAGCAAAAAGAGGAATATTGGCAAAAGATGTTACCTCAGGGCGACTCTTCCCCAGCAAAAAATATATATATGTATTGTACTATGAAGTAGCACGTTTCTAGAAATTATGGAAAGTGTTTAGAATGCTAATATAAAAGAGAGTTCATAGTTTCTTACTTAAGTTTTCACTAAGGTGTGTAAGGGTTAAAAGTTCTGGTTAATATACGTAATTAAAGCTGGGAAAGGAAATTCTTTGTATTCATGGAAAGTAAGATGTATGTTTTCAGTAAAGAGGGTATAAATAATGGAAACATTTTTGGTTGTTTTGTTAAGAAAGATAAATTTGTCCCAAAGTACTAGATGGGAAATAAAAGGAAGGTATGGGACAAACTTTGAAGTAAAAAAAAGTTATAGAAGGTTTGTGGAAGAGGAACCCTAAAAAAGAGTTTTATGTATGGTCACGTTGGCTAAGATTGAAGTAAATCTAATTAAGTAAATCAGTTTTATTGTCAAAAGCAAGCTGGTACAAAATTAGAATTTGGTTTTCTCACTCTTAAAAGGATAATTTTCTTGAACTTTTAGTCTGCTCTTGTTGAAGAGATTATGAAAGGTTTTTTTCCTTTGAGTAGCCTACCAGAAGGGTAGGGATTTTATGTTTTATCAAAATAAATTTCCTGTATTGTTTTTATCAGGTCTTTAATCACAGGTGCTAAGGTTTTTCTTACAGCTATTTAATTTTCTGCATTGGCCTGAAAATCTTTAATTGTCACTATGGTTAAATGGATAACTAAGCATTGTTTCACAGGGACCTATGATATTATGCAGGTAAATATTATTGATATAATTGTTTTAAAAATTATATAACATTCCTAAAATTCTGATCTGTCCCAGCTGTCAGCCATAATTCTGGTTATTATCTTGAAGTGTTGTATGTCACAGAAATAGCCAAGTTTCTTTATCAAGTGCCCTTTTTGAGTCTTTTGTCATTTGCAGATAGTTGTTGTACTGTGATGTTTTTGTAGATGTATTTCATTTTCAGAGAGATTCATGGAAAGGACTCTGACACTTGCTCTAGAATACAGGTTTCTGATAAACTTTCAGATCATAAAACTGAACTGGGTGAGAAATTACAGAACTCTAACAGAGAAACTGATGATATCATGAACCTGCTAACAGAAGATTAAGATCAAGAATTGATTACACAAGACTGAATGAACTGATGAGGATGATTATAATTTTTATGACTTTTCATTTGAAATATTGCTGATTTTTAATGTTTTGGTTTTTTCCAGATTTAAGGAAACCTTTTTCTCTTTTCTCTTAAGCTAACTATGACTTATAGCAATTTGGTAAATTATACTTTTATAAGCAGAATTGAAACATTTATTTCTTTTTTCTCCCTGCCTGATCCCTCCAGAATTTGGAAACTCTTAGTGAGTGAGTATTTTTTTCATGGCAATACAGTTATTTGCATAAGTTCAATAAGAGTCTCTTCTCCTTATAACAGGGCAAAATTGTAAACATTGGTTATATTACCAAAGCTTTCATTGGAATGTCATATTTGAGAGAAACTTGCAGAGTCAGATATGACAAGACAGCTTCTGAGGAACAAAGATTGGACTTCATGCAATAAAGCCACTTGGAAATATTGGCCTGGTACCTTGCTTACAGGCTTCCCAGCAGTTACCAAGTGAATGAAGGTCACTTCCCTGACAGGTGCAAGGAACCTCAGGATATTTTGGGGACCTGGAAAAGTGAGGATTTCACCCAGATCTGTAGGTATTGCAGGCAGAGTCTGATGAAAAGTCCTTGGCTTGGCTTTACTGGCCTTGAGGAGCCTTTAAGGCTCAATCTGAGATTCCTTATGAAAAGTCCCAGCAAAGCAGATTTAAAAGAGCCTATATGATCAATTGCTATTCTTGCTGTGTTTATGTAAATAATTGGGCCAAGTTTATTGAAACTAGACTCATTTTGCCAACCAATTAGTCCTAATTTGGCTATCTTTAGTAAAAATGAGGGTGATTTTAGAGAGGAAAATTATGTTTCAATACAAACTGTGATACACATTCATGGATATTAGGTTCTAGTTCTGATAATTGTCTTTGAGGTTTTGTTTTATATCTGTTAACTAGACTAGATCCTGAATTATTCTAGTCTCCTGAAATATCTGGCTACAAATCTCCAAACTAATGTTTTCAATTTTTTCCATCATTTTCATTTGGAATCATTGAGAACCGAACCTGCCCTTTTCCCTGAAGCCTTGCAAACTGAAGCTGGACATATTGCTATAAGCTTAAGGGAGATTCATGTCTGTTGCTGTGTAAGCCACTCAGAAAGATACTTGAACACCTGATGACATTATCAGAGACATTTCAAGCTGCAAACATGCTTTTGATTCTGACATCTAGAAATCCTTTGACTGGCTGCCCCCTGGGCTCAAAAACTGGTTTATAATTTGCTCCAACTATTGACCTTCTTTTTCTTTTTGTTTCTCTAAAAATGCTTTTTATTAAATACCTGGTTACTTGCTTACACAACATAGGCCAAACTTGGGGAGCCCACCTGCATCACTGTCTTACTAAGAGACTGGTTTAATGAGATGAAACAACCTACACCCCTTTTCAGCAGGAAGAAGCTAGAGCAGTCATCGCTCTGTGTCCCTCAAGTTTGAGGAATGAGCAACAAAAAGGGCAGATTTGTAACTGCGGGCCCTCCAGGACCAGTTCAACTGACCCCATCTCTTATCAACAGAGTGATTAAGAATTGCCTTTCAGGGGCTGGCCCAGTGGTGTAGTGGGTAAGTTCGCATGCTCCACTTCAGCGGCCCAGAGTTTGCGGGTTCAGACCCCGGGTGCGGACCTATGCACTTCTCATAAAGCCATGCTGTGGTGGCATCCCATGTACAAAATACAGGAAAATGGGCACAGATGTTAGCTCAGGGCTAATCTTCCTCAGCAAAAAGAGGAAGATCGGCAATGGTTGTTAGCTTAGGGCCAATCTTCCTCACCAAAAAAAAAAAATTGCCTTTCAGAAAATCTGCAAAGTCACATAGCCAGAGCACACACAAAAGAAGAAACCTTGACCTGAAATGACCACGGAACCAAAGATCCTCCTTCCCGCAGAACCAAGGACCGGGACATGACTGGAACTTGAAAGTTGGACTCTTATCAGAAGCAAGGGATCCCTCATTCAGGAAGATCTGGTGTTAAAATTCCTTCCCCATCTCATCAAAAATGTTTAGAACCCTATCATTAAAGTTTAGAACCTCATCATAAATGTTTAGAACCCTGTCATAAATGTTTAAAACATAACCATAAATGTTTGAAGCCCACCAATCAAAGCCTGTCCCACCAGCATGCCAGCCTGTTCTCCCTACCCTCTTAAATTTCACCCCAATCCTAAATTGGGAAGACAGATCTGAGCACATGCCCCCTGTTCTCCCTGCAGATCGATCTCGCAAAATAAAGCTGATTTCTTTTCCCAAAGGCTGATGCCATAATTAATTGGCTTGTTTATGTGCATCGGGCAAGTGAACACCAATTTTGTGCAGTAACCCAACCATCGTTTATTGAATTTATAATCCTGTGAGGCTGGGCTCAGCTGGGCTTCTTCCGGTGTCTGTGGTCAGTTGCTAATCAGCTAAGTCACTCTGCCATTGGAAACTGACTGATTGTCCACTGGAATGGCAGACATATAGCCACTGAGCCATGTGTTTCTCCTCATTCAGCAAGCTTTCCTGGGATTCTTCATATGATGGCAACAGGTTGCAAAAGGGGACAGATCCCATTGTGGAAGCCTTTGTGTGTCATGTTTGCTAACATCCCATTAGCCAAAGCAAGTTACATGGCTGAACTCAGACTCTGAGTGGGATGGCATTCAAGTTACATGATAAGGGAACATGAATAAGGAGAGAGGAATAATTGCTAGCCCTTTTTGCAATCAATTTACCAAAATATCCATTGTCCAGGCCCCATTTATGGTATAGTTCATTCCTATCCCAGTGATCCATAATGTCTTCTCTGTCATATATCAAGTTTCCATATACTTGTGGTCTGTCTCTGAACTCTCTGTTCTTTTCTTATCCCAACACCAATCACACACTATCTTAATTTTTATATTTTTAAAGTAAGTCTTTATGTTGGTAGGACAAGTCCTTCTACTTTCTTCTTTTGAAACCATCTTGTCTATTGTAATTAGTTTCTATTGCTGCTGTAACAAATTACCACAAACTTAATGGCTTAAAACAACATAAATTTATCTTACAGTCTGTAAGATAAGATATCTTACAGTCCGTAGTTCAGAAGTCTGAAATGGGTCTCACTGGGATAATATCAAGGTGTTGGGGGGACTGCATTCATTTCTGGAAGCTCTAGGAGAGAATCCATGCCTTGCTCCTTCCAGCTTCTAGAGGCTTCCCATATTCTTGGCTTCATCTTCAAAGTGAGCAATATCAGGTCAAATCTTTCTCATGCTGCCATCTCCTTGGTTCTCTTTCTTCTACTCCCCTCTTCCCCTCATAAGAACACTCGTGGTTACATTGAGACTACCTGGATAATCCAGGATAATCTGCCTGTCTCACCATCAGCTGATTAGCAACCTTAATTCCCCTTTGCCATGTAACCTAACATACTCACAGGTTCTGGGGATTAGGATGTGAACATCTTTGAGGGGCCATTGTTCTGTCTACTAGACCTATTTTTTGGCCTTTTTCTCTTTTGTACAGATTATAGAATCAGTTTATCAAGTTCCATAAAATACTCATTGGGATTTTGATTGAAATTACATTGAATTTATAGGTTAATTTGGGTAGAACAATATCTATATATTATTGAGTCTATCTTGCCATTAGCATGATATATCTCTCCATTTATTTTAGTCTTCCGTAATGTCTTTCAATAAAAATATTTTATTAGATTTATTCCTAAGTACTTTACTTTTTATTTATTTATTTGCATTTTCTAGTTTTGGGGGGCCAATGTATTAGAATGCAATTAATTTTCATATGTTGGTCTTAAATTTAATTACTTTACTATGCTTTTTTATTTTTTTATTTTTATTTTTTTTATTTTTATTTTTTTGTTAGGAAGATCAGCCCTCGAGCTAACATCCATGCCAATCCTCCTTTTTTTGCTGAGGAAGACTGGCCCTGGCTAACATCCGTGCCCATCTTCCTCCACTTTATATGGGATGCCGCCACAGCATGGCCTGACACGGGGTGCATTGGTGTGCACCCAGGATCCAAACCCAGGCCACCAGCAGCGGAGCTCGCGCACTTAACCGCTATGCCATGGGGCCGGCCCCTACTATGCTTTTTTATTAATGATAATAATTTGTTTATAGATTCTCTTAGGTTTCTTTGTAGATAATCATATCAAAAGTGACAGTTTTGGGCCGGCCCCGTGGCTTAGTGGTTAAGTGCGTGCGCTCTGATGCTGGCGGCCCGGGTTCGGATCCCGGGCGCGCCCCAGGGCACCGCTTCTCCGTCCAACGCGAGGCCGAGTCCCACGTACAGCAACTAGAAGGATGTGAACCTACGACATACAACTATCTACTGGGGCTTTGGGGGGAAAAACATGAATAAATAAAATCTTTAAAAAAAAAAAAAAAAAAAAGTGACAGTTTTGTTTCTTCTTTTTCTGTTCTTATAGCTTTTGTATTTCTTTTTCTTGTCTTATTGCACTGGCTAAGACTTCCAGTACAATATAGATAAGAAGCACTAGTAAGTAGCATTTTTGTTTCATTTAATCTGTTAATGTGGTGAATTAAGTTGATATACTTTCTCATATTAAATGATTCATCATTCTTGTGATAAACCCAATTTGGCCATGATGATTTTCTTCTTATACATTGCTTAATGCAATTTTCTATTATTTTTATTTAGGCTTTCAGCATTTGTGCTTAAGAGTGAGAGTCAGACATTATTTTCCTTTCCTGAACTATCATTATCTAGCTTAGGTATCAAGGTTATATCATCTTTTTAAAAAATTTTGGAATAAGAAAAGGAAAGAACACACACAAAATTTTTAGAACATTTTCTATAAAATACATATGTATAAATATGTTTGTATAAAAAAGACACCGTATGTGTCTTTTCTTTGAATGTTTGGGAGAATTCCCCTGAAAAATAGACCAGGATTAGTGTTTCTAGATTGAGTCTTTGATAATTTAATTTTTCTTGGGTAATTGGTCTGCTTCATTTTTCAGTCTTTTGAGGATTTTGGTAAATTTTATTTTCCAGAAAATTATGCATTTTATCCACATATCCATTCCATATACATTTGTTCCAGAGCATCCAATAATCAGTTCTAAAATCTTTGTTGTAATCGTAGTTATGTTCCGTTTTAATTTTTCCTTTATGCTCGTGTATGTTTGTTGCTTTTGTCCTTGATCAATCTTGATGGAGGTTTGTTTATTTCATTAGTCTTTTCAAAGGATCAGTTTTAGACCCAAGGCTTCTTGGAGAAATGGCCAGTTCCAGATCTGAGCCAGGAAATGTACAAGATAAGCTTAGGACATCTCTTAATGTCAGATTACAAAGAAGCTATCAGAAACTACTAGGGTAATGTCAGGAGGAATCAAGAGCGAACTTGAAGAGGCTATGACTGGCCAAGGATGGGATAGTTTGAGTTTCAGTAATGATAATAATTCAATGGAGAGAAACCCATCAAATATGTTTAAATCTATGAGTTCAAAAATGATATTTTTAAGAATTTGTCACCTTCAGAGAATAATCAAGAACCAATTCATTATCTTGAAAACGGACTTTAAAAAGAATGGGAGAGAATCTAGCATTTATCCTGCCTTTCCTATATGAACTGTACCACTAGATCACCAAATAGTAGATAAAATAAAATGTCTCTTTATAAGAAGCTTTTCAATTAATAAATAAAAATGAAATTATAGAATTAGAATACTGGCATTTTGCAACCCCCAATGAATAAATAAAGGCATAAAGTGTTAATCTTTTGTGTTAAGATCATGAAAAGAGCGTCAGACATATGCCTCATGATGAAAGAACACACTACCACCCCTAGTCTTGCCTAAGGGATGGAATGTGATCTGATCCAGTCTCTGGATCCAGCTGCCAATTTGCAAGAAATACCAAGGAAAGAGGTAAAATTTGAACCTCGCCATGCATGTGCAACAAACAAAATTCATTCTGTTGGAAAAGCTATAGGTCAAATGACCAAGCTTCTTCAATCAGTTGACTTTAAGGAAATAAAGGGGATGGAAAAGGAACCGGTAGCTTAAAAGAGACTTAAAGGATATATCAATTTTATTTAATTAGGAAGACTAGACTATAATGCCTGGGGATGCACACTGGGTGATAAAGCTTTTTTTTTTAATAAAAGAAGTGATAACTGTAAAAGTCAGGGTAATGGTTACTTGGTCACTTATGAGTAGAGTTCCCAGATTTAGAAAAACAAAACAATGAATAATTTTTCAGCATAAGTTATGTCCTAACATACTTGTTTATCCAAAATTCAAACTTAACTGGACTTCCTGTATTTTATCTGGCAAAATCTTGATTTTATTCAAGATGGTAATGCACCTTACTTCCCAGCCTTCCTTGTAGCTAGGAGTGGTCATGAGTCTCCTTGTAGGCCAAAGCAATTTAAATGAAGTCTGCGGACAGGGTTTTTGGGAAAGCTAATTGAACCGGCAGATGCCTTCTTACTCTTCTTCCATGCAGCATGGTGTTGGAGTTGTAGTAGGCCTCTTGCCATCACAAGGTGACACTGAAGGTGGAGGCTGCGTGCTGAGGACAGAGAGGCACAAAGAGAGAAGGCTCCTGGTCCTAGCTAACACTGTGGAGCTCCTACCTTTGTCAGGTTTTGTTGTCAGAACTTTATCACTTCATAAGAAAAACTTTTCTTCTTTTAGTATGTTCTAGAACACCAAGTAGCCTATTAGGATAATCTGCCCCTTTACAGTTAGGAAGAATTCCTTTGGAAATTATCTGGGCCTGTTTTAAGGGTGGAAGATGGGAGGGAATAGTTGTTTGATAACTTTATTACTTCTTCTGTGATTGTTGGCCTGGTTCACTATTCTCTTTTATCTAAAGTAAGTTTTGATAAAATACATTTTCCTAGGAAATTATCTATTTTATCTAAATTTTCAAGTTTATCAGCATATAATTGAATGAGGAGATTGTTCATTGTTCTGTTAATTTCTTCTGCATTTGTAGATATTTCCTCCTCATTATTACCTATTTTGTATATGTTGTTCCTTTGTTTAAAAAATTACATTAGCTGATGATTTATCTATATAATTGGTTTGTTTTTTGTTTTTCAAAGAACAACCTCTTGGGGCCGGCCCAGTGGCACAAGTGGTTAAGTGCGCGCGCTCCGCTGTGGTGGCCCGGGGTTCGCCGGTTCGGATCTTGGGCGCGCACTGACGCACTGCTTGGCAAGCCATGCTGTGGCGGTGTCCCATATAAAGTGGAGGAGGATGGGCACGGATGTTAGCCCAGGGCCAGTCTTCCTCAGCAAAAAGAGGAGGATTGGCAGATGTTAGCTCAGGGCCAATCTTCCTCACACAAAAAATAAAATAAAATGAAATGAAATGAAATGAAATGAAATAATAAAAAATAGAAAAACCTCTTGGACTTATTGATTAGTTCTATCATTTTTCTGTTTTCTAGTTTATTAATTTCCAGTTGTATTTCCTTCCTTCTGCTTTCCTGCATACTACACTACTCTTTCCCCCATCTCCACCCACCTTTTATTAGTTTTATAATTTCTATGTTGTCAGAGTTTATAAAATTTTTATTATGTTCCATAAACATAATCATATATATTTTATATTTAAGTCTTGTTGGGGGTTGTTGTGGGGGTATGATTTTGCTGTGTTATTTTGACTCTCTTCTGTGATGGTTTCTCTTGCATGCTAGTTTGTTTTCTTATGCGTTCAATAATTTTGAATTGTGACATCATGCTTACTTGATCTCTCATTGTGGGACTTATGGGTGGCCTGGGTTGAAGATAAGTTCCTTTAGAGAGGATGTAGATTGACTTTTCCAAGCACTTCAGGACTGTTAACATCTCAAGACTATTTTGTGTTCATTTTTGGGGGTTACATGGGTCATGTATGTTGTGTTAATATGAATCTTTAAACCCACATAAGGAAACCTTTGTTTATAACTTCTCAGGGGATGCTTTTCTTTCCCTACTCGAAGCCCAAGATGAGATATACAAGTTTCCACATCAGATAGTTACTTTTGCTGGCAAGCAGGTGTTTATATGTTTGTTTGGTTTTGTCCATCCTTTCAATGAAGACATAGCCCATTGAGAGATCACTCCAATATGCACAGATCTCACTCCAACCTCAAGATCTTGTCTTCTGCCCTGTGTAGCCACTAAAATCTAAAATCTTTGGATATCAAGATTGAGAAATGTCTCAGTACCACCTAACTGCTTTGATTCTCAGTTATTTATTTTTTACTTTATTTTTAAAATACTTTATAAAGTGGTTTTAGATTCACAGCAAAGTTGACCATGAAGTACATATACTCGATATGGCTATAGTATCATATCGTATCGTATCGTATCGTATAGCAGGAGTATAATTCCCATATATTCCTGCCCCAACACATGCACAGGCTCCCCCACTATCAACATCCTGCACCAGAGTGCTACATTTGTTACAATCAATGAGCCTGCATTGACACATCATTATCACCCAAAGTCCATAGTTTATATTAGAATTCACTCTTGGTGTTGTATGTACATTCTGTGGGTTTTGACAAATGTGTAATGTCATGTATCCATCATTATAGTATCATACAGAATAGTTTCACTGCCCGAAAATTCTCTTGTGCTCCACCTATTCGTCCCTCCCTCCCCCCAACCCTGGACAACCCCTGAACTTTTTACTGTCTCCATAATTTTGCCTTTTCCAGAATGTCATATAGTTGAAATCATATAGTATGTACCCTTTTCAGATTGGCTTCTTTCATTTAGTAGTATGCATCTAAATTTCCTCTATATCTTTTCATGGCTTGATAGCTCATTTCTTTTTAGCGCTGAATAATATTCTATTGTCTGGACATACCACAGTTTATCAATTCACTTACTGAAGGACATCTCAGTTGCTTCCAAGTGTTGGCAATTATGAATAAAGTGGCTATAAACATTCATGTGCAGGTTTTTGTGTGGACATAAGTTTTCAGCTCATTTGGGTAAATACAAGGAGTGCGACTGCTGGATCATATGGTAGTTTTTAAGAAACTACCAACCTGTTTTCCAAAGTGGCTGCACCACTTTGCATTCCCACCAGCAATGAATGAGAGTTCCTGTTGCTCCACATCCTGGTCAACATTTGGTGTTGTCAGTGTTCTCAATTTTGGTTATTTAATAGGTGTTTAGTGGTATCTATTGTTGTTTTAATTTGCAGTTGCCTAATGACAGATAACATGGAGCATCTTTTCATATGCTTATTTGTCATCTATGTATCTTCTTTGGTGAGGTATCTGTTCAGATCTTTTGCTTATTTTTTAATTTGTTTGTTTGTTTTCTTATTGTTGAGTTTAAGAGTTCTTTGTATATTTTGGATAACAGTCACTTATCAGATGTGTCTGTTGCAAATATTTTTCTCGCAGTCTGTGGCTTGTCTTATTCTCTTGACATTGTTTTTCACAGAGCAGAAGTTTTTAATTTTAATGAAGTGTTCAGCTTATCAATTCTTTCTTTCATGAATCTTGCCTTTGGTGTTTTATCTAAAAAGTCATCACTAAACCCAAGGTCATCTAGATTTTTACCTATGTTATCTTCTAGGAGTTTTATAGTTTTGCACTTTACATTTAGGTCTATGATCTATTTTGAGTTAATTTTTGTGAAGAGTATGTGATGTAATTTATAATAACAAATATATATTTGGTCTTCATCCACATTTCTGGCACAGAGCTCCTAAAACCCTTGGAATTTCCTAAGTGATAAAAGCGATAAAGGTGTCTTTTGATATTCGTAACAAGCCCCTTTCAACCACATTTGAGTTTATGTTCATGAGATAACTTTCAGGAAACCCCTAAGGATGGCTTCTGATTGCCAGGGGAATCAAGCATGTGTTAAAGGATTGTAACTTAGGCTCATTCCCTCCCCCCACACCCCTGACCTCCTGGGAGGGGAGAAGGGCTGAAGATTGAGTTCAATCACCAGTGGCCAGTGATTTAATCAATCATGTCTACATAATGAAGCCTCCATAAAAACTCAAAAGAATGGAGTTCAGAGAGCTTGTGGGTTGGTGAACACATTGAGAGGCAGGGAGAGTGCACCCCTTCCCACATACCTCGCCCTATGTACTTCATCTGGCTTTTTATCTGTATTCTTTATAATATCCTTTATAATTAACTAGTAAATGTAAATAAATGTTTCTGAGTGCTGTGAGCTGCTCCAGCAAATTAATCGAAAAGGAGGAGAGGGTTGTGGGAACCTCCAATTTATAGCCAGTCGGTCAGAAGCATAGATAACAACCTGGATTTGCAATTGCCATCTAAAGTGAGGGAGAGGGGCAATCTTGTAGGACTGAGCCTTAACCTCTGGGATCTGAGGCTATCTCCAGGTAGATAGTATCAGAATTGAGTTAATTGCTTGGTGGTGTTGGACTACACACATAGAGTGTAAGATCTGTGTCTAGATTGATTTTTTTGCATGGGCATATCCACTTGTTTCAGCATCATTTGTTGAAAAGACTATCTTTGCTCCATTATGTTGCCTTTGCCCCTCTGTCAAAGATCAGTTGACTATGTTTACGTGGGTCTATTTCTGGAGTCTCTATTTGTCCATTGATCTATTTGTCTGTTCTTTTGCCAATACCACACTGACTTGATTACTGTAGTTTTATAGTCAGTCTTGAAGTCGGGTAGTATCAGTTTTCCGACTTGGTTCTTCTCTTTCAATATTGTGTTAGCTGTTCTTGGTCTTTTGCCTCTCCATATAACCTTTTGAATCAGTTTGTACATATCCACAAAATAACTTGCTGGGATTTTGACTGGGATTGCATTAAATCTATAGATTAAGTAGGGAAGAACTGACATGAAATTTATCTGGCAGAGCTCAAGAACGAAGCAGGAGAAAAAAATGTGTGCATGTTTTACTTAGCTATTATCCTTGTAAATATAGAAAATTTTTCAGTATGTGTTTAGCATATCTTAAACATATTCCATTAGCAGAGTCTTCATAACTGTCTTTTAAATTTTTGCTTGATATTCCACCTGGTTTATATACATTAACTTTCATAACTTTCATCATATTCTGTATTGTTGGTTTCCAGCTTTCACCTATTGGGACTTATTCTTCAGTTTTAGCTAGCTTCCACTTATTGAACACTAAGCACTTTATATCAGATATTTTCATTTCCAACTTGTAGATGGAGAAATTGAAGCTTAGTTATTTTAAAATAATTTACCCAAGGTTATATAATGAGTAAGTATCAGAGCCAGGATTTCAACTCAGATGTGTTGCAACCCAAAAGCCCATGGTCTTGACTTCCATGGTGTGTTGTTTTTTCAACTTTTTTCTTCTTTTGAATGACTTCCTAAGATAAACTTCCAGAAGTAGACGGTGTGTGATTCATAATACAAATTGTCAAACTTTTTTTTCCCCAGTAAGAAATTGCTATTCACTATCACTCTACTAGTTTACCTTAATTTTTTCCCAAATTTAATATATTTGAATAGTACCAGTTAGTGTTTATTTTGCACATAAGTTCAAAGTCTTTCAAAGTGTTTGTTTATGATTTTTCTTCCTGTTTCAATCTGTTCTTGTTCCTTGCCTGTTTATAAATGTTGTCTTGATGTGTATATTTTGCATGTAAATTTTAATTTGTCTATCTGTTTCTGCTGTTATTTTAACTGCTTTAAATTTTAGAAAGTTGTTTCATCAGACGTCTCATATCAAATTCTAATTTATGCTAGTTTTCCTTACATTCAATATTAACTCCTTATTTTGAGTTTATTTTTGTATATGGCCTAAAGTGTTTAAACTTATTTCCAAATTATTATTCAGTCATCCTAATATCACTTATTCAATCACACTTTTCCTCTCATTGTTTTGAATGTGGTGGCATAAAAAGAATGTAGGCTTTTGGACAAAATCGATTTGGCTTAAATCCTGGCTCTGGATATTGATCCTTCTTCAAGTTTAGCAGTAACCTCTTTCCAAAAAAGAGCTAGAATATCCTCCTCTGCTTTTCCCCTAGTGCTGAGGAATGTAGCACCAACTACCATGGGAGAGTCTGAAACCTCCCTTACCCAACCCCACACTTGCACCAACCCCAGGGAGCCCCAAGCTTGGAGGACTTGGGCCTTCATGCCGGGTAAAGCTGCTGGACATAGGAGAGCCAGTCAGCTGTCTGCCCCCCGGAGGGTCTGGATGGCATAGGGCAATGGCACATGTTTCAGTGACGAGGATGCAACTATGGCTGAGCTGGGACCTTTGCTAGAGGAACAAAGGCACACAGGTAATTACCAGTCTGGCCAAAGCAGAAGAAAACAGAAATGCTCAGTGCCTCCAGGAAGAGAGAGGAAGGTGGAGACACTAACCATTTCTCTACACGTTTACCCTACCATGGATGGAGAAGACTGCCAAGTTTGTGAATGGGTCTGGAAAGGTCATTGTTGTTCTTGATTGTATGCTGCCCTCTAAATGAACACCATTGACCTGCCTATGCTGTGGGTCGCCTACATCTTCCCACCATGCTTGTGTCAAGGGCATTCTCCACAGGTACTCGGAACTGACAGCCTCTGGACCTAGTTGCTGATTCTCTGCTGTGTCTCTCTTGGTGATCTTGACTCTGCCCTCCCAGGTATGTGCTTCCTGGCCTCTCCACAGGAGAAAGTGGCCTTTGGCATTTTTTCTCTAGCACTGTGTTTTACTTGAGCTTTCTTTGTTGTTTCTTTCATACTTCCTACTGTCATTCATTCTCAGTGTTTCCAGACTGTCCTATTAAGGATTGTTCTTTTGACTTGGGCAACACGGTTCCTTGGCTCTATTACCCATTCCATTGTTCTCAACTGTCTGCATCCAGGGCATCTCCACTATCATGGTGGTCCTGTGATTTGGTTTTGACTCCTGAGCACTGGCAGATAAGAGCAGAGGGGTGATAGGACTTGATGTAGTGATGTTTTGCCCACCATACCCTTAGAGACGTTGTGTCCACCATACACTTAATAATCACGAAGAGCCTTTAAATTGCCCACGTTTCTGAGCACATCTTCCCTGAAAAATTTGACCTGTGGTTCTAGGACATCAGATTTTCCATGCACTCGTTGTGTTTATCCTAGATGTCCAGCCTTCAGGTCCTCATTATCTAGAAGGTGGTTCTTTTGATGACTCTGATTGAAGGTAGTCCAACAAGGAAGTGGAGGAGAAATTTCCCAAGGGCTTTGAAAAACAATTCCTTGCTGACACCCATTGAGGTTCGTTTTAGTGAAATCGATAATAATTCTTGGAGGATCAAGAAGGTAAAGCCCAGCTGGAAGCCATAAACATTCTAGAAGAGCAGAGTAGCTGCAAGTGGCCCCACCATTCTTCTCTCCCAAGACTGACTGGCAGTGAAAGAAGCCTTCTCTCTGCTCTTTCCTTGCTCTTTGGTCAAGGTCTCTGGACTCAGTTTAAGACTTACTTCCACAGCTATTCAATTTTGACCCCCAAGGATTTCAGACATACTTTTGAAAAGAAAATCTGATACATTTTTGCAGAATATAGTTGGAAGATTTTTCAGATTACCTATTTATTTGTAAATATATATTTATAAATAAATTTAAATTATAAGAATTTTAATTAAAAATATTTTAATTAAATTTATAAATATAAATTATTCATATGTTTATTCATATTGTGTATAATAGAATATCTTTTCATACTATCTATTTATATAGTAGAATATCTCTATATAATAGAATATCTGTCTGTTGCCCCTGTTTTATTTTTTTAAAATCAGGAACTCTGTTTAAACAAATGAGAACCAGAAACAGCCTGCGTCTGCAATGACGTTCCTGTCAAGGCTAAGGCATGCACCTGACCAAATTGGGGGAGGTTTTTTCCCTTAGTTTGAGTATTGAAATACTGTGTTACTCATTTTCACCAAATTTGGTGGAAATGCTTTAAAATCTGCCCAAATTCTATCAGCCCTATTGGAGAGGCACTGGGAAATAAAGGTGATGATTATGACTTGTGCCTTTCTTTGACGTGAGGGAAAGGTAGGAGTTGGAGTATAGGTTGTATATGCCTCTAGCCCAGTGGTTCCCCAAGTGTGACCCCACACCAGGACCATCAGCATCACCATCACCTGGGAACTTGTAGGAAATGCCGATTCTCAGGCCCTACCCTGGACCTGCTGAATCAAAACGTCTGGGCATGGGGTCCAGAGATCTGTGTGTTCAAGCCCTCCGGGTGATTCTGATGGCACACTCACATTTGAGAACCTCTTTTCTGGTCTGACCACCCAGCATCTCCCTTGGGAGTGCCACTTTGAATTTCTGTTTATTTCTGCTACAGCTGCATTGAAGACCCCACAGTGGTCTTTGTAGGTTTGACTGATAAATTGCCCCACTTGTTCAACAGGTGCTAGGAGGGCTGGACCAGGAACCAGGAGCCCTGGTTTTTACTCTGTTCTCACTACTGACTAGTCCTGAGATTTTCTCTTACCATGAAAATAGAATTTTACCATCTGCTTTCACTGCTTTATGTGACAGGAAGATAAAATGAAATAATGGATGTTAAAATGGTTTGAAAATGTTAACATGTAAAATGCAATGTACGTCGGTATAAACCTGTAGATCCCTTAACTCAGCCAGATGTCCCCGTGCATAGTGCTGTGTGTCACAGTGTGGCTGGCCGTGTCGCTTTGCACGTCCAGTCACATCCTATGGAGTGCACAACTGTAAGCTAAGAAATTGCAACAAATTTGGAACTTTGACTATAGAAGACACAATAGGTCCTGGAAGCATGACGAATAAAAAACAGATTTCGTGAGACCCAGATCTTGGAAAATCAAATGTTTTCTAGTTTTTCTACTGTAAAAGAGATAGATGAAGTGTTAGAAGTGAAAAGGAGAAGACAAAGAAGAAACATACTGTCCATTTAGTGCTTCAGAACCCCTCTGCACTGTGGGACTTAAGAGCACATACCCACTTGGGCTGATGATACTCGAGTTGTCCACAGGATGGCAGTAGCAAGCCTGTGGAGGCAGCCTCAGCTGGGGCTCTTCGTCCGCACGACAAAACGAGAAAGAAAGCGCCTTCTTGCATTCAACACCTGGGCATTTCAGGGAGAAGTTTTATTTGCTTTAAATTATGAAGATAATTTGAGGAAGAGAAGGATGACGTACCGTATGTAGGTTCCAGTGTCACGGTCCTCTGATTGCTCATTTCGTGTCCTAAGATGACTTACTCTAGTCAATGGAGCAGAAACAGGCCTTAATCAAAGGCCTGGTCCAAAGGTACGCTCCTGTATGTCACTCTCTTGTTTGAAGATAATAGCTGGAATTTTTTAAAAAGTGAAATCACAACTTACTAGTTCAACTCAGAGGACTTGGTAATTCATTCACCATTTTGAGTTCAGCTTTGAATTTCGACGTCATCGTCGTTGCCGCTCACAAGTGTTTACACTTGACATTTACAACTGAGACGTCAACAGTTTTGTTGGTGGATGGGTTTGCACGAAGCCGTCCAAGCTAAAACCATTGTGGGGCTGCTTCTTCCGGGGTCGGTCCTGGACAGCTCACTTCTAGCATCATCAGAGGGGAAAACCAGGAAACAAAGGCTTTCTAGAAAATAAAAGATCTCTCTTTTTTTTTTTTAAAGATTTTATTTACCCGGGCTGCCAGCATCAGAGCGCGCGCACTTAACCGCTAAGCCACGGAGCCGGCCCTAAAAGATCTCTCTTGAGACTGCTTTAAATTCAGATTATGTAAATTAGGTGGAGATGGACATTATTTCTCCTCCTTATGTAAAAGGATTTGGTCAAGGAATTGGCAAAAATCTTGAGAATAAATTTAAAACTCTCTTTGGAACCTCACAGGGCTTTTCTTGGCAAGCACTGTCAAGATATACATAGAAACGTGTACTGTGCTGATTCCTAGTGACTTAGCAGGTCCCTCCGGCTTTGTTCCAGAGGATATGACATTTCCTCTGCTGACTTTTCCTGCCTCTTTTTCCAATCATTGGACTGTTTTTCTCCCTGACGAGTAAGAGTGACAAGATCTTTTATTAAAAAGATGAATAGGTCTATATATAAAATTTTAAATATATACACCTGCCTCTGAAATTATCTTAAGAATACCTTAATAATAATCCTTTCATTTTATTGCAAAAGACATTATTGTAATAGCATGGCTAGGAAGGAAACGCAGCTAATTATCAAAATGAGTCATTTAGCAAGGTGGAAAATAAAAGTTCCTTTGGTGTAAAAATATCTAGTGATTGACATGTTACCAAATTTCCACAAAATAGATTTCCATGTAATTTAGACTTTGATTTCTTGTCCTCATAGATCGAAAGAACCTTCCTGATCAGGATTAGCGTCGGGGGATCATTTTTCATTATGAAATGAGAAGCAGGGGTTTCTGTAGGGCAGTTAAAAGATCAGGATGCTTGCTTAAAGATGTCACCCCAGCAGTTCTCTCGCCACCCATCAGTGATTTCCTGTCTCCGGGCTCATTCCCGTTGGCTGCTCTAAGCTCTTTGGCTTTTACTCCGCAGGCAGTGGGGAGTCACTGGGAGATTGACTCAGGCTTTCACTGGCTCTCACGGGGCTGCTGTAACAGAGGAGAATGGAAGAGGACGGGCAACTGCAGGGCCAGTGAGCCGGCCCCTGTTTCTCTCTCCTACTTTACTTTCTGCCGCCTTTCCCTGGTCCCCGGGCTCCAACCCACTGCTCTCCTTGCTGTTTCTTGAACCACCCAGCAAAATCCCACTCGGGCCTTTTGACGGAGCCATTCCCTCTGCCTGGAACACTTCCCCCAGGCCTCCTCTCTCACTTCCTTCAGACACCGCCTTCTCGTGGAGGCCTTCCCTGACTGTACTGTTTAAAATTGTCCCCCACCCAGGCCGGGCCCTCCCTGTCCTCTCCCCTGTATTTCTCCTCTGCACTTATCGCCATGCGCCATACTAGGTATGTATTTGACTGTGGTCGGTCTCCTCATACATCCAGAGCGGGGGCCCCACGCGGAAGGGCTGGGCTCGTTCACTGCTGTGTCCCTGACACCTGCCCCGCGTCTGGCTCACACCCAGGTGTCCCGTGAGTGTCTGAGGTGAGCGCCCTCCCAGCTCTGCTGTTGCCTGGCAGCAGGATTCCCGGCGCCTCCCTAGCTGATGCCCCCATCCCAGTGGGCTGTGGTGAGCCCTGAGAGTATATGAAGCAGGGTAGGGAAGCACATTGTCTCCTCGACGGTGCATCCATGCCGGGCCCTTCCTGCAGTTTAGTCTCACATGGCAAATGCCCTCCGATGGCAGAGAGTGCGTAGCTACCTTGTCAGACCAGGCACACGTCTCTGGTCACCATTTTGTATGTGGTCCAGGTCCTGGCCAGCCTTCAAGATAGATCAGTTGCTGGATTCCCAAGAACCCCCTGACTTCCAGGCCCCATTGTTCCCAGGGAGCCCCCACACCCCAGCCCACCTGTGCTCGCTATCATGAGCCAGCACCTGGCAACCCCTGGAAACGGCTGGTGTTGCCTCAGCCCTTCCCGTCCTGCCTGGTCACTAACGCCCCCTCTCCTGCCTGCCGAGCCCTTCAAAATCCCTGCCTCAGGCCTTGTTTGGTTTTTCCTGCGACAGTTGAGTGGTGCCAAATAAAGAGGGAAAGCCAGCATTGGCGGACTTGGTGAAAATGGCTGCTATTTCACCACTCTTCCGAAGGGCAAACTGTTGTACCTATTTTTATTATAATTGCTCATTCTCTCCCACCTCATTAAGCTTGCTTCTTTCAAGCATGAATACCTGGTTGAATCTGCATAACCTCCTGTTATCGACCTGCCTTTGTTCACACACAGTGATTGCCGTTTCCAGCTCTCCTACCAGGCTCCTGTTGTAAATAATCTAAATTTTATTTTCTCAAAATAGAAAGAAATGTGATATCTTGCTGGTTCCGCAGTTTCCTTGTTTTGCAGGATTGCAAGTCCTTGAAACTTAAACAAATGTTTTGTGTCCCCAAATTGGTGGTTTACAGCTCTTACCTGAGAAAGGGGGGTGCTGGGAACACCACTCGCGGCCCCGGGAACTCTCGACCTGCCTCCACTGGCACTGGTTCGCACGCCCGTCCCCCAGCCTCAGTTTCCCCACCTCTTAGTGAGGCCATAGCCTTATACTTTAGAAATATGGTGAATATGACTTTGAAGATAAAATTTTCCCCCCAAAACCATTCCCTGTTACCATCATTATGAAACTAGAGATGGAATGGAAAATAGATTTTGAGACTTTTTAAATTATTCCTTGCTGGTCTTCAGAGGCAAAATTCAGATAAGAAAGCTTATCAAATATACTTTTGTTTCTACTCAAAAACTCATGACTGCTTACTCAAAGGCCCCTTGTTCTCATCTTAAAACATTGTTTACAGTGTCCCAGATGAGTGGCAGCGAGTCCTGGGGTTTGGTATTTGGGTGGTACAGTTATTCCCTGGGGAAAGAAGTAATGGTTTGAGATGGGGCATGGTTGGCGGGGAGAACTCGCTCATTCTAGGTATTGGACTTTGTGAGGATTCTGACTGAGCATCCCTAGTCCCTGTTCTGTTGCTGAAAATAATTATTGTTACTTTTGTTTCTGGAACTTTTGAGAGAAAATTAAAAAGAGATTTGTGGCCTGGAGAGTTTGGTGTTGAAATGCAAACGCAGGAGTTATGAGTCAGACTGGGCAGGGTGTCATTTTCTTTTTAAAGAGCAGCAACTTGATTCCTTGATTTGTCTTTGTTACCTTGATGTTTAATCTGGATTCCTGGGCGATTGGTCAGCCCCAGCACATCTCCACAGAGCAAGTGGCCTGGCCTGGGCACACCCCCCAGTAGGTCTGTGTGCCACGGGAGGGGCTTCAGCTCAGAGGGCAGGCTGATTCTCAAGGCAGAATTGGATTGTTCACTCTAAAACAGTAACACGTAACTCTTAGAAATAAAAATCCCTATTCTTGGGGAGAAAAGGCACACAAAGATGTCATTATAAGTGATGTAATTTACTTCTAATCTCTTATGGTAGGAGCTACCAAGCTGAGTTTACTTTCTAGAAAATTTTAGTTTGTCTTCTAGAAAATTGCATTTTGTCCCTGCAAAAAGATTTTATTTCCAGACGAGTATGCTTTTGACCAAGAGTTCGGGAGTCACAGAGACAGAGGTTGATGTGCAATGGCAGTTCTCAAGTTCAAGGAGGAAAAAAAGCCATGCTTTGATCCAGAGACTTCTTTTCACCTGTCCACTCCAGAGAGTAGGTGCTGGCATTTGAGTAGAAGTCAGCAGTTTCCCTGGTCCCAATAAAGAGTGTTGTGCTCAGTAAAGGGAGACTTAGCCTTTATATGCATTACTAACCAAAGAAATGCGGGAAGAATTCTAATCCCTCAGGTTTTGTGGCCTGGAAGGCTGAGCTGTATTATTAGGATCACCACAGTGGTAGCTGGTATGGTTGACCTGTAGGATGTATGTGTGTAAGGAGGGCAGGCAGTGGGATGTGGAATATGTCCCAGAATTTTGTAAAATAATCGGAATAATTATTATTGCCTAAAACCTAAATGCGCAGCTAGAAAAGCGTGTAGTGACACACTGCCGTCTTGCTGAAGACTGGGTAAGAAAATCCTGGCAAACATTGGGTCTGTTTTGGAAATGTTCTAAAATCAGGCTATTAACACAGTGAGGCATTTTAAACATAGCTTGCTACGTGTTTGGAGAGAAACACGTACCCTTTTATTAGGAACATGAAACAAACTCTTTGAGCTGCAGGATCACGGTGGGTGAGTTTAACTGCTGGGATTAATAAATCACAGCTGCGAAAGTGAAATTCTTGGCAGGATTCTTTATTCAGCTGTTTTCCCCTTGCCCCGTTACATTCCAGATGTATGGTCTGCATTATGTCTGGAGCCAGCAGCCAGCTAGCTTTTTTTCTCTGCGGCTGTTACGTGGCTGCCCTGGGAGTCCACACCGGAGAGCATTGCGTGGCTGAACATCAAGAGGTTGGATGTTACGTGGCTGCCGTGTACGAGCACCAGTCAATCTTGAGTCCGAACCCGCTAGCTCTCACCAGCCGCAAGGAGGCCTTGGAGCTAATGAACCAGAACCTTGACATCTACGAAGAGCAAGTGATGACTGCAGCCCAAAAGGCAAGAAATGCTCCTGAGTTAGAACCTTAGCTTGTCTCACAGAACAGAGCAAATTGCTCTTTAGCCCTCGGTCAGTGGTTCCTGCAGCCCCTCTGGAAAATCAGTCCAGCTGGTAAAGCTGAGTTGAAGCAGTCAGTTGGCTAGAGTCTCACTACTCAGTGGTCCCTGGACCAGCAGCATCAGCATCCCCTTGAAGCTTGTGAGAAGTGCAGAATTTGAGCCTCGCCCCAGACCTGCTGAATCAGAATCTACATTTTCGCAAGATCTCCAGGTGATGCTTTGCACCTCAAGTCTGAGAAGCCAGGGGCTGGATCCCTGGTTCTCAAATGTAGCTGTGCGGAGCAGTCATGGCCAGTTGTAAACATATGTGGGTGCCCACGCCCACAGAGTTGGATGGGCTGTGGGCTGAGCATGGAGACTTTTAAGGCTCCCCAGTGGATTCTGATGTGCAGAAAAATTTGAAAACCACTGGACATGATGGCCTCTCGTGCTCTTTGAGGCATTCAGTGTTTAACTGAAGTAGTGAGCGTCCACAGAACTGCAGTTTGCTGCTGTCAGAGTTTTGGGGGCTCATTTCTGGTCTCTGTACCAGCCCATGAACAGTCTGAGGTCTCAGTCCAGACAGAACCGAGCCCAAATGGACAAAGGGAGAATGGTGCCAGCCTTTGTGAAGGCTTCCTGCTTGGCCCGCATTTCCCACTCCTGGCAGGAAGGGTGGGGCAGAGAGGGACATGTCGGTGCCAGATGTTGCTGTAAGAGAAAATGCCCTGTTGGGAAACCCATAACCAAAGGGAAGCTTGGCCTTTAACCCTGGTGGTGGGGTGACCAAGCCTAGCTGCTTGACGAAGCCCTGCTCTGCCTGCACAGGAGGTAGACTCCATGCCAGCAAAACCTCCCTGTGTCCGGGAGGGCAGACCCAGTCCTGCCAGCAGGTCCTGCCGCACGTGGTCCCTGTCTCTGTTCAGGGTGGTGAGGACTGCCTGGACGGCCACTGTGGCTACATTAAAAAATTCTAGCTTATGGTACATATAAATACTGTATCTAAAACTAATGTTAGAAGGGAGCTTAAAGACCTGGTCCAGCTTCTTCTGACGGGTGACACTCCTCTCTTTTGTTCCTAGCCTGACATCCAGTTTCTCCTTGAACACCTGCAGTGGCCCAGAACTCCCTGTCTCACAGGTCCACTCATTCCATTTGAGGACAGTGGGAACTTCTGGAAAGGTCTTCCTTTCAGTGAGCAACAATTGGCCTTCCTGTTAGTGCCACCCATTGTTCTGCCCTCTGAGCTAAACAGAACAGACTGAGTCCCTTACAGGGTATGCCATCTTCCCCAAATTTGAGGACAGCTGTCATGGCCCCCTTGGCATCTCACCCCCAGGCTATATGTCCCCAGTCCCTTCACAGTTCCTTGAGAGATGCTGTTTCCAGCTCTACTACCAAAGACTTTCCAGGTTATCTCCGTGCCCAGAGCTGTATGCGGCTCTCCTGATTCTGTCTGACGAGCAAAATTTGGAGGAGACCTATCACCATTCTTTTTCTAGACATCGTCCCCAGAAAACTTTCGGCAGCCACATCTCACTGTGGATTCATAAGGCACTTGCTTGTCAACTAAAACCCCTGAGCCTTTTTCCCACATGCAGATACACCCGCTGCCACTGCCATCCTGTACTTATACGGTTGAGTATTTAACCTGAGAGCAGGCCTTCACATTTATGCTGTTAAATTTCATCATTCGGGCCTGTTGAGCTAGTTGGAGACCTTTACTGACATCCCGTGTATCAGTTACCTTCACGTCATTTACACATTTGATACACACCTCATTTGTGTCTCCGCTGAAGTCAGTGTAAAAAGATCCCAGGCTGTGCACTCAGACCTCCCGATGACACAGACCCACTCGAGAGCTTTCTCTGCACAGAGTGTTTGCTTGCACGGAGCTAAAATATCCCCTACTCTTGCTTCTCCGTCCTGTCCACAAGACCATTCTAAGACATCTGCAAATGCCGTACTGAAACCAGAGACTGCGCCTGTAGGCACTGCCTTTTAAGAACCTGCCCCCCAAACATATACCATGTTCTTGTTGAACCCATGCCAGCTACAAGGCACCATTCCTTCTCTTTGTGGTCGAGGAGCAGGGATGAAGCTACTGTTCTTGTCATTCCTAGTGCTTACGGATATCTCGGCTGCCCTACAGGGTTATATGTATTAAAGCAACTGCTAAGATAAATTGATGCCAAGCATGTGTCAGAGTTTTATATCAGACTTGTTATAAGGGCAGAGGTTCCTGAACAAGCCGAATGAAATATTTCTCTCTTGCTAGAGGCATTTATAGGGAAGGAAAAGAGTCCAGCTTAAAGATATTAGGCTGGTCAGTCACTGGATTGGCATCCTTAATTCCTCAGGAGTTCTTGATCTCATTAAGGTCTATCAGAAAATTGCTCAAGCCATTTATCAGGAACGCTAATTACTTCCTAGAACATTCCTAAAACAGATTGGTCATCGCATCAGACCCGAAGTGCTGCCCTAGCTCGAGTGTGGTTGCTCTCCTCGTTCCTGGCAGATAGGTATTCAGGAAATGCAATTTAATTTTAATATTAATCTAAAATGTATACATAACTTAAATGTTATTGTCCATAGAAACCATTCAATGTTCTCAAAGTTTTGTTTTTAATAAAGGAAAATATTGTCCCAGTATAATTTTCAAAAAGTTAAAAACATGACTGCACACATATAGAATGGACATGTGTCAAAGCTTTTATTTAACTCATTAATTAAGGCAGGAACCAGTAAGATGGTAAAGCTGGTTCGAAAGAGAATATGAGAAGCAGAAATGTGTGTATCAGTCAGTCAAATGAATGTTGAAATG
Source organism: Ceratotherium simum simum (assembly GCF_057802395.1). NCBI lineage: Eukaryota > Metazoa > Chordata > Mammalia > Perissodactyla > Rhinocerotidae > Ceratotherium > Ceratotherium simum. The sequence goes on from NC_141904.1 coordinate 22,194,306, forward strand.
AATTTTCTAATAAATACAAAACTGGTTAATGTCCTACAGGACAATAAAATTGTAATCTTTAGGGTGATCTTTTATTGAATAACAAAGTCAAACAGTGGTACATTCACTAGATAAATAATCCTTAAGTGAGCCTGGTAATCAGTACGCTAGTATATCTTGGGAAGGCATACATTCTTCATCTTGCTTTATTTCCAAGTTTGTGATAATTTTTCTTTATAATGTGCAGTAAGATGGCCAATTTCATACTCTGTTGGAGGGAGTGTACATTGGCATCATCTGGCAGTGTATGTTGAGAACTTAAAATGTTTCATGCCTTTGACCCATGACCCAGTACTTTCACTTATAAGACTTTAGAGAAATAATCCAATTGGAGATTTGTGTACAACACTCATTCAGTAAGTGTTTTGAGCGCCCTGTATGCAGATGGTCACCACAGTTTTCTTTTTATTACAAAAAGCTGGGAACAATTCAAATGTCCAAAAATAGAGAATAAATTGTGGTGTCCTCTTAAGTATAATGTGGCCATTACAAATGATATTCGTGAAAGTGTCTTTATAGTCTTGATGTGCTGTGTAGTGAGCAAGTCAAGATGGAAAACCGTGTATTTATTATCTCAATTACACACACACACACACACACAAAATAAAAATAGCCAAGATAGTAACAATAAGTATCTTCATCTTATAGGATTATAAATTCTTACTTTATATTTTCTGTTTTCCAAATTTTCTAGAGTTAAGCTTTTGAAGCTTTTAGAACTATAAAAAAATTCCCAAGAAAGAGTTTGCCGTGCATTCCAGAAATAAATGACTCAAGTTGCCTGTTATTTTCGATTATTCACGCCTTCTCTGCCTTCCTCCCCACCTTTCACTTTGGAGCAGTGCTCCAGGCTTGACGTTTTAGGCCGAGTGAGTGGAGAGCAGCAGCAGAATGAGGCCCCGGCGCTGAGGGCTGCCCTGTTTGGATTTCCTCAGGTTGCTGCAGACGTCGCAGGGGGCCCCAGCCTGTCACAGTCAGGGAGCCCAGGGTGTCTCCAGGTGTGGGGAAAGGCCTGTAGGGTGATCAGGATTCTGCAGGGAGCCTCCTAATTCCCAGTCTGGGGATTGCAAGTTATAGCAAGTCCTTTTTTCGATGCTGAAATCAACACTCTTGAGTTTTACCCACCCGCCCAGCGAGTCCCAGCCTTGGCTGCACATTAAAATCACCTGGGGACTTTTAAACAAACACTGTTACCAGGTCCCCACCCACAATCAATTAAGGCAGACTTTTTGGGGTGGCCCCCAGCATCACCCCTAAACAAAGAGTGTTTTTTCAGAAGCTGCCCATCTGATTTAGATGAACAATGAAGGTTGAAAACCACTGGACTGGAGATATTACGTCTGTTAATGAGCTCAGTATTCAAGGCCTTTTATAATAGGCCCCATCTCCCGTTGCACCACCAAGAACTCCAAACCTGTACTAACTGTTTGCTTGGCAAACTCCTGCTCCCTTCAGCCAAGCTCACTCATTCCCTCCTTCCTTGACATGCCCCACGTACACAGTTAATGGTTGTTCCTAGAAGACTTTGTCTTTATTCTCTCAGAATCAGGCCAAATATGATGGCTTCCCCAAGACTAAGATAGCTGATGAGAGTCCAGCCGCCATCTTTTTACCTCTGGTTCCTGGTACAGAGCAACTGCTTGATGGCTCTCAGATGAATGAATGAAAGAATGAACAAACGAATGAAGTGGTGCTTCCCATTATCTGGTAACATATTCTACTTTGATGTTTTTGACTTACAGGGTGTACAGATTATAGTGTTTCCAGAAGATGGCATTCATGGATTCAACTTTACAAGAACATCCATTTACCCATTTTTGGATTTCATGCCGTCTCCTCGCTTGGTCAAATGGAACCCATGCCTGGAGCCCCATCGATTCAACGACACAGAGGTGTGTGAGGGTCCCAGCTTTCCTCCTCAGTAGGCCAAAAGCATGTAGAGATGAACCACGCCGGGGGCCAAAAGCCAAGATATGTTAAATGAGGCTGAAAGGAGACCCTCAGATCCTAACAATCAACTCAAACTCCCCAAACTGCATGTGCCAACATTCAGTCAGTAAATAATGTCTTGTGTTATGAGGCATTTACTCATCAATTGGTCATTCTATTTATTAATTCCGCAAGAAATACATGGATATATGCTTATAAAACAAGCAAATCAAACAGAAGTGACAAAATAGAAGCCCACCTTCACCACACCCCACCCTTCTTCCTACTTCCCTTCCTAGAGAAACTGCCATCAACGATGTGATGTGCATCCCAACTATAGTCTTTTCTATGCATTTCATAGTTATTGACATCTTTTTTAGCATGCTATATGCTTATTGTTTTTTTTAATGCTTGCTATTATAAACAATGTTTCAATGAATATCCTTGTTTGCATACTTTTGTAAACATGTCCAAGTTTTTCTGTAAGATTCCTAGATATGAGTTTCTCATCTGAAGGATATGCACATCTTAGATTATTTTAGAGAGTACCAAATTTCCCCTTTAAAAGATTATGATTTCACTTTACATCCCCAGTCATAGTGTATGAGTGCCTGTTTTCCCACCCTTTGGTCAATGCAAGATAGAATAATCTTTTGAATTTTTGCCAATCTTATGAAAGTGAAAAATGGTATCTCATTATTATTCTAATTTGCATTTCCTTATTACTAATAAGGTTGAGCATCTTCTCAGATGTTTGTTGGCCATTTGTTCTTCTATGAATCACTTGTTCATATTCTTTGCATGTTTTCGGTAGTAGTTGCTTTTTTATTGATTTATGATAGCTGTGTATATATTATGGACACAATACAGGTACTTTCCTATTTTAAAATTATAAGGCAAAAGGTAAGATTTTAAAAATCCATTTATTTATACCTTTCTTTTTCTTTAGGTCCTCCAGCGCCTGAGTTGTATGGCCATCAAGGGAGAGATGTTCCTGGTGGCCAATCTCGGGACAAAGCAGCCTTGTCACAGCAGTGACCCAGGGTGCCCAAATGATGGAAGATACCAGTTTAACACGAATGTTGTGTTCAGCAGTAATGGAACCCTTGTTGACCGCTACCGCAAACAAAACCTCTACTTTGAGGCAGCTTTTGATGCCCCTCTCAAAGTGGATCACATCATCTTCGATACCCCTTTTGCTGGCAAGTTTGGTGTCTTCACTTGCTTTGATATATTGTTCTTCGACCCTGCCATCAGACTCGTCAGAGACTCTGAGGTGAAGCACATTGTGTATCCGACCGCCTGGATGAACCAGCTCCCGCTCTTGGCAGCTATTCAGATTCAGAGTGCTTTTGCCATTGCCTTTGGCGTCAACTTTCTGGCTGCTAACATCCACCACCAGTCTCTGGGGATGACTGGAAGTGGCATACATACCCCTCTGAAGTCCTTTTGGCACCATGACATGGAAAACTCCAAAGGTCACCTTATAATTGCCCAGGTAGCCAAAAATCCACTGGGTCTCATTGGTACAGAGAATGCCACAGGTAAAATGGACCCATCCCATACTAAGTTTTTAAAAATCTTGGCAGGTGATCCATACTGTGAAAAGGATGCTCAAGAAGTCCATTGTGATGGAGCCACCAAGTGGAACATGAATGCTCCTCCCATATTTTACTCTGAGATGATGTACGACAATTTCACCCTGGTCCCTGTGTGGGGAAAGGAAGGCTATCTCCGAGTCTGTGCGAATGGCCTCTGCTGTTACTTGCTTTACCAGAGGCCCACTTTGTCCAAAGAGCTGTATGCCCTGGGGGTCTTTGATGGCCTCCACACCATACATGGCACTTACTATGTTCAAGTTTGTGCCCTGGTCAAATGTGGGGGTCTTGGCTTTGACACCTGCGGGCAGGAGATCACAGAGGCCACGGGACTATTTGAGTTTCACCTGTGGGGGAACTTCAGTACTTCCTATATCTTCCCTCTGTTTCTGACCTCAGGGATGACCCTGGAAACCCCTGACCAGCTCGGCTGGGAGAATGACCACTATTTCCTGAGGAAGGGTGGACTGTCCTCTGGCCTGGTGACGGCAGCACTCTATGGGCGCCTATATGAGAGGGACTAGGGAGACTGTGCGGTGGGCTCTGGCCACTGCATGGACAGCCCTGCACTCACACAGCCCGTATCCCACAGGCACTGGGGCCACCTCTGTGCCCCAGAGCTCATCCTGGGAGCTGTGGGAAGAAGTGGGGGAGGCAGATTCCCCAGTGTCTCTTCCTCTTAAATGCAAATTATTGAGACATTTTCTGGTATTTTCTACTCACATAGATCTTTTCTCAAGCCCCCAACTTCTTTCAGCAAATTTCTCATTACACAATTAATTTTAAGAGCTAAAACAAAAATAAATGTCAGTTTATATTTTACACATCCACAAAGCAGTGGGTTTTGTGAGTGTATGTGCATGTGTGTGCTTTCCTTGTTCTTGTTGATCAGGTGACACCTAGGACATATAAGTATTTCACAAGCCTCGAGCATTTTCTAAGGTGAGAAACAAACTCTGAAAGCAAAAGCTGTACTAGAAACAGCTGGAGTGGGGCCCCTTTCTATTCTAGTCGCCCAGAATTCTATCCAGATGAAACGGTAATGCCAGAGCCACCAGCAACCTCAGAATTGTGGATCTTGAAGCAGCTTTTAAAAATAGAAGGGAGGTTTTTCTCACATTTGCGTCTCTGTCAGTAAACGGAATGTGTCAGGCAGGACTCATAATAACCGGGAAGAAGGAGTGCGGTGCCCCAAAGAGAGAGACTGGAAAAAAGTGCTGAGGAGAGGGCAGCAATGGGAAGGTATGAGTAATAGGATTCTTTCGGCACAGCGTGTTTCATCAGGGATTCCAGGGACCTTAATAAATCACGCTGGCTTTGGGCGAGAGCCTTACAGTTGCCCAACTGTGCAGACGGAATGATGCTGGCATAACTCAGTCACAGCCCCCCGGGAGGGCCCTCCCTTTGCAGAAGGCACCGGGCCTCATGAAGAGAAGTTGCAAAAACTGCCGTGGAGGTGGCCCACTTAGTCATTCATTATTTAATCCATCAACAGCTGTGCCTAGAGAGCCACCAGATACACAGCAAGGACCTCCTGCAATATTAGTTCCAGATGCAAAATCATTTTCAGTGTGGGAAGACATTTTTAGGTCACTGGTTTCTGTGTTATTTGTCTCCTACATTTCAAAGTTGTTTAGACTTGATACCTAGTCACTGTCTCAGATAATTTTTAAAGTGGAAAATGGATAATTTTTAAAGAGAATAGATAACCTCTGTGATTTGTCTCTTCAATGTTGTGGCTGTTTAGTTTTATACTTTTTTTAAATTAGGTTTTTAAAAACAGTATGTGCATATATATAATTTTATACAGAAAAAAATGAAATTCCTTCCCCATCCCCCTGCAGTGTAGCCTTCCAGACCCTTTTCTGGCTTTTAGGCAGGATAATAAAGAGCAGAGATTGCAAGGTCAGACCGAACAGTTTTACTTCTTGGTCTCACTGTTGACTCTCCCACTGCATAGACTTTGGACAGTTTATATAGACCACTCGGGCCCCAGTTTTCTCATTTGTAGAACGTGCGGTGACTAACCCATGTGGGAAAGAAGTGGGGCCCCGGCTGACTCACTGCCCCCTCGCAGAGGCCCGGAGTGAGTCACGTCTCCAGGGAATAAGCAGGAACAGTCAGAATTCCTGAGGAAGCCCTGGGAAGGCCCCTAGAATGGGAGCGGGCCCTCTCCCACCAGATGACAGAGCTCGCCCGCCCTCCCCAGCGCACACCCGGCCGAGGAGGAGCAAGCTGGCAGGCAGCATGTGGCTCCGGATGTGGCTGTCCGCCGCCCACTCAATTTCCCTGCCCCAAACCTCAGGGAAACAGAAATTATCTTAAAAATGCATATTGTTGCTTCATGCCAAGATGATTCAAATCAGCCTGAGAAAGAGAGAGACCGGCCAGTCCTAAATACAGACTTGGTGGAACTACTGCACCCAATAAACATTTATGAAACACCTGCTGGATGCCCTTCTGAGGAGAGCACCTAGATCTTTCCGAGTTACTCTCTACTGACAATTTAGAACTAACTGCTCATGTAGTAGAAATTGGGGTGGGGGTGGGGGGGTGGGGGGTGGGATAAATAATGGTGGTAAAACAAAGTGATTTTTACAGTAAAAAGTAGTTGCCAGATGGCAGAATAAAGTAGAGGATGGGAAAATGAGTAAAAGAAATCATTTTCAGGAAAAAAAATACACTGATGACTAATGGTTGTGATATGCTTTTGTCAACTGTGATCTTGAAATTCAGGAAGCAATGGCAATCTTGACCATCACATAGAGGCAGGAAGTCAAGTGTATTTTTGGTGGAATCAGACTCGGGGGAAGTCGCTAGTCCGTGTGGGTTCTCATGTAGGTGCAGCTGTGTGCCTGGCTGTGGTTTTCCTCACAGAGGAAGTGAGAGGCACCACGAGCTGTGTTTAGACTGGGCTTAAAAAGGCCTGTTCCAAGAGAAGGCAAGGCCGCGCCCACCACAGCCTCTCCCAAAGGGAGGGCCTTGCTGCAGCCCCTGCTGAGGGAAACCCACCTGGGCCACCCCTCGCCCCTAGGTGGCCCTGCTCAGAACCTTGGGGCCCCACCCCCTGGCCATCACGCACTGCCCCAAGACCAGCCAGTCAGAGGGCTGGCCAGGAGCCTACAAGGTGGCCTGGACAGAAGCGCTGTCCCGACAGGGACCGTGGTGAGTCAGCTGCTTAGGTTCTCAGTGACATTCAGAACTGCTCAAACACCAGTTACCCACTAAATCAACAAATGATTTCTCAACAAAGTGGGTTTATATATCGCAAAACTTTTTAAAAAGCTTTAATAGTATGAAACGTGTAAAAAGGCCCAGATTTACAACAAATGCTGCTGTGACATGAAGATCTGTGAACAGGACTGCTGTGGAGGCCTTCCGTCTCTCATTGCCAAGCCTCACCACTCCTTGTGTTGGTTGCCTATTCCCACATAACAAATGACCCTAAAACTTAGTGGCTTCAGACAGTCCTGAACATGATCAACTGACAGTCTCTGTGGGTTGGGAATCTGGGAGTGGCTTAGCCGGGTGGTTCTGGCTCAGGGTCTCTCATGAGCTGCAGTCAAGGTGTCCCCGGTGTGTAGGCAGCTGAAGGCTTCACTGGAGTTGGAGGGCATTATTGGTAATTGTGTCCCCCAACAGGTATGTTGAAGTCTTAACACCTACTACCTCAGAATGTGACCTTATTTGGAAATAGGGTCTTTGTAGCTGTGATTAAGATGTAGGTTAAAATGAGGTCATACTAGAGTAGGGTGGGCCCTTCATCCAATATACGGTGTCCTTATTAGATGAGAAGACTTAGACACACAGGGAGAAGACGGCCTTGTGATGATGGAGCAGAGATGGGAGGGATGCATCTATAAACCAAGCAACACCAAGGACGGCTGGCAAACACCACAAGCTAGAAGAGTCAGGAAGGAGCCCCTCCTACAGGTCTCAGAAGGAGCATGGCCCTGCCCACACCTGATCTTGGACTTCTGGCCTCCAGCACTGTGAGATGATAAATTTCTATGTTTTAAGCCACCCAGTTGGTGGTGCTTTCTTGCGGCAGCCATAGGAAACTAATACAGAGGATCATTTCCAGGATGGCTCAGTCACCTGACTGGCAAGTTGGTGCTGGCTGCTGGCAGGAGGCTCAGTTCCTCACCACAGGGACCTTTCCATAGGCCTACTCAGGTGTCCTCATGGTGCAGCAGCTGGCTTCCCCTGGAGCAAGTGATCCAAGAGAGAGCAAGGTGGAAGCCACAGTGTCTTTTATGATCCAGCCTCAGAAGTCACCCTTCATCATTTCCATACTATCCTATTGGATTGCCCAGGTCAGCCCTGCTCATTGAGGGAGGGGACACAGGGCATAGATGCCAGGAGGTGAGCATCACTGGGGACCATCTTGGAGTTGGCTACCACTCCCCTCAGTCCAAATCCCATCTCTCCTGTTTCTCACCTCCCTGAAGTTCATAGCTGCACAACCTGCCCCCTGCCTGCACTGAGCCCTCATGCTGACCCCTCACCATGAATCCGGCTCTCTGGTCCCACCATGGCCAAGTCCTCTCAACTTCCCAATGTGCTGAGGACGATCTGGTCTCAGCTCTGTTGTGTTTGCTTGAAATGGCCTCATCTGATGGGGAAACTTGTCCATCCTTCAAGGTCCACTCCATCATCAGCACTTTGTGAATCTTCTCCCACTGACCTCACTTTTCCTGCTTCCAGTTCCCACAGCCCTTTCTTGTTGGGCCATGATATTTATCCAGGTTCTCTGTGCCGGAATGTGAGCCGCACCTAGAGTAGCCATCCTGCAGTGAGTGACAGCTCTGTGCTAGATGCAGCACATAAATGCCTCCCTTAACCTTCTCCATGAGCCCTAGAGAAGGTTTGATATGGCCATCTTGCAGATAAGGAAAACCGACACGGAGATGTCAGCGAATTACCCATGTGCTTAGTGCTGATACTAGGATTTGCACCTTCTCCACAGCGACTATGGAGACCCACCTCTGAGAGCAGAGAGGGAAGCTTTATGGAGAGAGAAGCCACATGGAGAGAGAGCAGCCTGGCAGGAGCTGCGGCCTTCAGAAGAGAGATCCATGCCGACCATGGTGATCTGACAGGGAGGAAGCTAGGCAATAAATAGCCTATCTTCTCTCTGTTCTCCTACTCTCCCATTGCCTGTTGCTGCTTCCCATTGGCTGGACCCAGTAGGAAGGCAGAGGGCAAGAAAGTCTAGTCGGTGTCGCCATCTATAGAGTCAGTGTTATGGTCACAGAACAGGATGGAGAAGGGTGGAGCATGCAGGGAAGGGAAAAGCAGCACAGGCATGATGCTCCCAGCGTGTGCTGGAAGCTCATGAACCAGTTCATTTGAGAAGAGTTAGAGGAGTTAGGGCAGAGAGAGCCCAGTGGACAGATGGACTTCTTAATGAGTGGACCCATGGTAGCTAGGCTCAAGATAGCCCGTAGTGATCCCTGCCTCTTTGTACACCCTGTGTAGTGCCCTCTCATGCTGTTTCAGGGTTGTTCTGTGTGACCAATAGAATACGGCAGATGTAATGGCATGTTATTTCTGAGATTAGGTTATAAAAGATACTGTGGCTTCTGTCTTGGTTCCCACTTGCTCTCTATCTTGGATCACTTGCTCAGGGGCAAGCCAGGTGCCATGTCCCAAGGATCCCTATGGAGAGGCCCGTTTAGCAAGGAACTGAAGCCTCCTGCCACCAGCCGCACAAGTGAGCCACGTTGGAATTAGATCCTCCAGCCCCAGTCAAGCCTTCCGATGACTGCCACCCTGGCCGATATCTTGACAGCAACCTCATGACAGACCCTGAGCCAGAACAACCCAGCTAAGCCGCTCTCGAATTCCTGACCGTCAGAAGCTGTGACGGTCTTTGTTATTTTAAGCTTTTAAGTTTGGGGGTCATTTATCATGCAGCAATAGATAACTAATGCAACGGTCTTCCTGCCAGCACCTTAGTTCCCTGCCAAAGTTCAAATCCATCTGATGCTCAGTCTCCCAACTGTCCCAATTGCCACACAGGTCTCTCCTCCACTACACATGACTTAAGTGCTACTAGTGGCTGTTATTTGTTGGGTTACCCAAAGTCAGAAATCATTTTTCTTTTCTCATGGTTTTGAAGAGTGACGTGCATCAGGGAGATGTTCTCCAATGGAGGGAGAACACAAAGACGGATCCATGCTGAACAGACCTCGGTTGCTTTGAAATTGGAAGTTCTAGAGGGGGCATTCGGAGAGCGGCCAGGAAAATCTCCTGTCTCCAGAATTTACTAACCCGCCCCTGGCAGAGTCACCCACCAAGCCTGGTGTGATGTAGACCGGGGTTCCCACAGGTTGATCCCAAACCAGCAGTACCAGCAGCACCTGGGAACTCGTTAGAAACACGAACTCTTGGGCCCCACCCCAGATCTGCTGGATCAGAAACTCTGGAGCAGGGCCCCTCAGGCTGTGTTTCATAAATGCTCCATGTGATCCTACTCCTGATCAAGTGCGAGACCACTGCTCTAATACTGTGCATTTCCCAAAGTAGGCATGCAGGCCGTAATCATCAGCTCCTCACACCAGTTCTCTGAAACAAGCAGTGTGCCCATTTTACAGAAGAGGGAGCTGAGGCTTGGAAGCAAATTGCCTTGTCCAGGCCAGAGGCCTGGAATTCCCACCCTGGGACCAGTGCATAGCTCAAGTTTCCAGATTACCAACCCAGAACTCACTTCTCTTCTCCTCTCCTCATGCAAGTTTTCAACCCATTATTACCCCTTCTGGGTAACTTTTAGTCATCCAAATGTATTACTCTACTTTTGTTTTGTTTGACCAAAGGCAAATTAGTGGGAAGATCCTATCTGTAGTTGAGTACTTGCTTTTCCTCAGGTTCTGCATAATTCTGAAAGTTCATGGGAGGCTTCATGGGAGTGCAGAAATCTTGTTGAACCAATCAATTTATTTGCAATTATTTTGAGAATAATCCCTTTATTCAGTTGCAACATGAGAAAACTGGCAGTGAAATGCTTTTGAAATCTTATAATCTGGTGCTTCAACATTTTCAATAAAATATGTAGGATGGTTGCTTGTTTTTATGCTTACTGGACATGTCTGTATTGAACCTTCCATGCAAGTCAGATGATTAATTTTATCAATACTTTAAGTGTTTAAAATTTCTGATATATTATCACCTGATTTGGCAGAATGAAATCCTAGATGCTGTGCCCTTTAACTTCAAGACTTGGTTTGCAGTTTGTCTTATGAATCCCGAGTCTATTGCCAGAGGGTCCTGATGTGTTAACTAAAGAAACCACTACACTAAAAGCAAAGACACCACCTTTCTCATTTCCACACTCTAAATATACCTACAGAACGTGTCAATGATCAGCAGTTTACATTTTCTCTGAGTATTGGAATGTGATAGTTGAAATTTGTACCATTGGTCTGGAAGAACTGTAGGGTTCTAAAGCAATTCCTGAATAAAGAAAGAAAGATAAAATTATATACAGTGTGATTTCAAGATAAGGTATATCTGGGGATTCTAATTCTTTAAAAATTGTTGATCCAACTATGGCTATCTTGCAACTCTTATAAAATCAGGTGTGAATATTAAGCATTAGCTCCGTGTAAAATACCAGGCTAGAAATTGTGTAGTATGCAAAGTCACGTAAGAAAAGACTGTTACCTTTAGAGAGAGCTTATTATCTAGTGTTCATATGAACACAGAATTTAAACACACACACACACACACACACACACACACACACACACACATGCACCAAAACAAATCAATGAAGGATATTGTGGCAGATGATTATATTCTCCAAAAACGGCTGCAGTGGTATTTCTGGTCTTACTTGCTCTTCCAGAGCTTCGCCTTCCCCATCAAGAGGTGGGGTCTATGCTCCTTCTTTTGACCCTGGGCAGGACTTTGTGATGCTCAATGACCAGAATGCGCAGGCGTGGCACTGCGTGACTCCCAAAGCTGGGCCATGGATAATCATATCGCTCCTGTCTGGCTCTCTCTTGGGGCCTTCGCCCTGGGAACCCAAACACCATATTCTGAGGAATTGCAGGCCACATGGGGAGCCTCATGAGGAGAGAGATGGATGCCCCCAACCCTCAGCCCTGGCAGAGCTCCCCACCCACAGCAGAGCCAGCTTCTCAGCCCTCTTGGAAGCAGACTCTGCAGCCCTTAGACGACTGGCCCAGCTGATGCTGCAGAGCAGAGACAAGCCCCTCCACCGCCTCACACTGCCCAAATTGCAGATTGAGCAAAATAAGTGATGTCGTTGTTTGAAGCCATTGCATTTTGAGGTGGTTTGTTATGCAGCAATTGATAGCTAGAACTGATTTAAACCACCCATAGAAGTTTGTCATATTTGAAGAACTAAAAAATTAAAAACTAAAAAAGGCCAGTATGGCTACACCGTGGTGAGTGAGGGAGCCGTGCAGTCAGGGGAGGGAGGCAGGGCCGGGAGTGCAGGACTGAGGCCGGGAAGCAGTTGGAGGGTATTAGGCAGGGGAATGACATGGTCGATTAAATGATTCCTCTGGCTGCTGATGGAAGGTTTCCAGGAGCCCCACCCCCTCCTAAGGCAGTCACACCCCATGACCAGCCACGAGGACTCACCAAGGGACTGTGATAAACAGCAATTTAAAGAAAAACTATTTTTCTAATTTATAATAAAATAAATAAATAGCAACTTAAGGGGAAAAAGACTAATTCTTTGGGATTATCCATTTTAAGTATAACATTTTCTAATATAATCCTGCGTCAGTTTTTAAGACTATTAGACTCGTCAACAGAAGGGGGAAAAGAACCCTACGTTCATGGATAACAGAAAGGCATTTGTTTTCAGGAAAAATACACATCTTCAAAGACTGGTTGCATTCCAAATTTTTCAGCAACCATCAAAAAAACAGAGAAGGATGTGTCCTCTGAATCATAATGTGCATGTCATTTAAATTGCTGAGTATTGGGGGGGGTGGATCATACAAGGAGCGTGACGTGTGTAAGGATAATTATTGGGTTGATGGAACATAGAGACAAAGATATAATAAGAGCCATTATTTTGGCATTATAAATGAATCTGAAAAGGATGAAGAATTTCATCGTTGTGCAATTAATACAGCACAGTTTGGACCCTGTATTCTATGAGCTCCTGTAAAATTCTGTTTCAGGCATCTGAATCTCTAAGAATCAAAAAGAATCTGTAAAATTCTTTCCTAGGGACGGGCAATTTATGCTGAATACGCAAAATGAACATATGTCACAAAACAGACTTGTTCCTGCAAAGCAGCACAACAACAAAATAAAACAAGTAATTAAATCATATTTTTAAAGCGCTGGCTTGAGAGTGCAGAGACCAGGCCTAGCTTCCTCCTAACTCGCTGTGTGACCTTGGGCACGTTGCTTTACTTCTCCAAGCCTAAGGTCCTGTCTCTGTAAAGGAGGGAGTTAAACAAGGTGATTTCAACTCAAGCACCCTTGGAGACTCTCATTCTTTCCCCTCCATTCTTTCTAATAGTAAATAAGGAAGTAAACAGCACCCACATATTGACAGGGAAGCTCTTATTATAGAACACTTTGTTAAACAAAAACAAAGACTGAATTTGTAATATGAATCATCTCTCCCCCAGGCTGGAGGCTACTCACCTTTTTCCAGCTCACTCATTTGTTTAATCTGTTTAGATTTTTATAATCAGTGTTGTGATTATCTATTGCTGAGTAATGGAACTACTATGACACTTAACGACTTGAAATACCCACTTTAATTTGCTCACGGATTTGTGGGTCAGAAAGGGCTCAGTTGTGCAGATCATCTCTCTCCAGCTGGAGTGGCTGGGGCTGTGAACTCACTCCCCAGAGCTTCTCCACTCACGTGCCTGACGCACTGACAGGGCAGCCTGCAGGCTCTACTGGGCTCCTCTGTGAGGTCCTCCAGCATGGTGACTCAGGATGGTCAGACTTCTAACAGGACATCTCAGGGTTTCCAGAGAGAGTGTTACGAGAGATGGGGAGGGGAAGCTGCCTGTTCTGAAGGCTGGGGCCCCAAATGGGCACAGCAGCACTTCTGCCATATCCTTGGGGGTAAAGTTGCTGCAGAGCCCACCTGCATACAAGGGGAGGAAACAAAGACCCCGCCCCTTGGTGGGAGGAGTGTAAAAGAATCTGTAGCTTTTTAAATCTACCTCAAAGTAGGCTGCTATATTGATATCAGTTTCTTTAATTTTTATTTTTAATTTTTTTGCTGAGGAAGATTTGCCCTGAGCTAACATCTGTTGCCAATCTTCCTCTTTTTGTATGTGAGCCGCCGCCACAGCATGGCTACTGACAGGCGAGTGGTGTGGGTCCACACCCGGGAACAGAATCTGGGCTGCTGAAGTGGAGTGTGCCAAACTTAACCACTAGGTCGCTGGGGCTGGCCCTCAGTTTTTATTTATTGAGTGCTTCCTATTGCTGTGCACAGTGACTCATTTACTCTTTCCCATAACTCTATGAGATAGATATCTTTATTATCCCCATTTTACAGGTGAGGAAACTGAGACACAGAAAGGCTAAATAACTGGCCTAAGCCCACTCAGCTCTATGTGAGCAGGTTTTGAACCTGGGCAGTGTGCATACTAAATTAATGAATTAAGGGTGCTGCAACTTATCATAACTTTATATAATTATTAACAGCAATGATAAAGCATATTGCAAGCACTATGCAAGAGTGTGGCCTTTCCATATTTCAGGTCAACACCCTTCTCAGGTGTGGATGGTCTCAGCTGCCCTTTGCTGTGGGTCTGTGGGTCCAGAAGATGGTGGGGATACTAAGGCAGAGCCATTCCTGAAAAAGGGGGCACCCCTCAGTCAGCTAACTTTGGCTCAAGAACTCCCCAAATGCTTTGTCAAACCTTTGTTAGACTACATGGCAGTCTAGGACGCTCCCACCCGACCTTTGACCCCTCTCTCCTTCACTAGGGTTAGACTTGCATTGTAGTTTGGCAGCTTCCCAGCCACCTGTGGCTCCATCCCGATTTCCTTTCATCTTCCCTAGTGCAATTCTTGCATGTTTAAAACTGTCTTGATATCTACTTCTTGACGGACCCAGACTAACAGAGTTGATATTTCAATCTTTTATTCCCTTCTTTACCATTAATGACTTTAGCCGTTTCTATCTCCTCTAAAAGAAGACCATACAGATTAGGGAGAGAATCAAAGCCTTCTTTTCTAAGCTGCCTTTTGGGAGTGCTTCCCACATACCAGGCACTGTGCTAAGTCCTTCATATGCAATCTTCCTTTCATGATCCAACAACCCTGTGAGATCCGTAGGATGACTTCCACTTCACAGAAGGGACATCTGAGGTTTAGGCAGGTTAAGTTACTTGCCCAAAGGTCAGACAGCCAGGAAGTAGCAGAGCTGAGATTCTGGGCTGTTCGTGATCTCATTCAATCCTTCCCATTAGCCAATGGAATATAAAAGCAATAATAAGGATGGCTAACACTTCTGCATGCTGACTATGTGCCAAGCACCTTCCGTGTATTTTCTCATTTAATTCCCACCACCACTCCCTGAGGGAGGTACTATTATTGTCCTCATTTTACAAATGAGAAAACTGGGGCAAGGAGAACTTTTTTGCCTAGGGTCACCCAGCTAGGAGGTGGCAGAGCCACAATTCCCGCTGGGCAGTCCGGAAGCCACGTTCTGGCCTCTGTCCCGCCTCCCACTCACGGCAATACTGTCCCAGCCATTTGGAAAGGTGCCATCATGCAGTTCTGCTTCCATGCGTATACTGATGAAGGGAATGCCAACTCATGAAAGCCGACCTTTCCCTCTTCTGATTCCCAGGCCAGATATGGTTGGATTCTTGCTTTTGAACACTGCTCCCTATGCTTTTCCATAACTTGAATCCACATAAAACATAATAGCCTATGTATCTGTGATGGTTAATTTTATGTGTCAAGTTGACTGGTAAAATATTTCTGATTGTGTCTGTGAGGATGTCTCTGGAAGAGATTAGCATTTAAAATCTATAAACTGAGTAAATAAGATCACTCTCACCAAAGCAAATGGGCTTTATCCAATCCGTTGAAGACCTGGATAGAAAAAAAAGGCAGAAGGGCAAATTTGCTCTCTCTACTTGGCTGGGACATACATCTTCTCCTGCCCTCAGACATCGGTGTTCCTCATTCTTGGGCTTTTGGACTCACACCAGGACTTACACATTGGCCCCTCCAATTCTCAGGTCTCAGACTAAATTACACCACTGGCTTTCCTGGTTCTCCAGCTTGCAGATGGCACAAGGTGGGACTTTTTTTTTTTGTGAGGAAGATCAGCCCTGAGCTAACATCCATGCCCATCCTCCTCTTTTTGCTGAGGAAGACCGGCCCTGAGCTAACATCTATTGCCAATCCTCCTTTTTTTCCCCTTTTCTCTCCAAAGCCCCAGTAGATAGTTGCATGTCATAGTTGCACACCCTTCTAGTTGCTGTATGTGGGACGCCGCCTCAGCATGGCGGGACAAGCGGTGCATCGGTGCGCACCCTGGATCTGAACCCGGGCCGCCAGTAGCGAGCGGAGTGCACGCACTTAACTGCTAAGCCATGGGGCCGGCCCTTGTGGCCTCCATAACCGCATGAGTCAATTCCTATAATAAACCTCTCATATAATTATATTATATATGATGTATATGTATATGATATACATATCTTATTGGTTCTGTTTCTCTGGAAACCCTAATACAGTATCCACTGTCTTAAAATGGAACACTAGGAAGCCATTAAGCACCATGTGTATTTATTGTATTATTTTGTATTTATACACAATATGTTGACATTGAAAAAAATTTATAATATAGCAAGTTACAAAAATGATATATATTTTCGCTCCATTTAAAAAAATGTGGTTCATATTCATAGTTGTGGATTTGGAAAAAGAAAACCACTTTTAGTGTTTCTTATGATCTCTCACTGGTAAGATTATGGATGGTTTTGTTTTCTCCTTTGTGCTTATCTTTCTAAATTTTCTACTATAATGTATTGCTTTGTAACAAGAAAAATGTTAATGCACATATTTGATGTGAAACTGACATATGTATGCTTTCTTCATTTGATTGTAAATCTTATCAAATACAATTCTATAAGCAAAACATTGCCATTTAAACAAAACTGAATTTTTCCACAGGCCTCCCTTGAAATGAAGCATCTACCCTGGTATACCAATATCTAATATGTTTACATCTACTTTTATATTTTCTTGTTTTTTTTCAGCCATCTAAGTTTGGAGACAAATCTAAACTAATTGTTTAACATTTGTGAGGAGGAAAACAAAAGAGGTATAGATAGGGAAGGCTGCTGAGTAGGTCTATGAGAAAAGAATTGCTGAAAATTTTAGATCCAATTAACATTTACCATTTTGAAACTTTTTTTCTAATTAAAAAAATACATGCCCATAAAATTTTTCCACATAATGACTCGTGAGTTTTTAGAAAACTGTTCTAGCCATTGTTCTATTCACCCTTTTAAGAGCCACAATTACAAAGCATCCTTTCTCATCTAGAGGACCAGCACCCAGCATAGCATAAACATTCATGGTTTTGATTTGCATTTCCCTAATGGCTAATGACGTTGAACATCTTTTCAAGGGCTTATTGCCCATCTGTATATCTTCTTTGAAGAAATTATCAAAACCCTGTGCCTATTTGAAAATTCAGATTATTTTTCTTTTTATTATTGAGTTGTAGGAGTTCTTTGTATATTCTGGATATTAGACCGTGAGATATATGATTTGCAAATATTTTCTCCATTCTCTTGGTTGTCTTTTCACTTTCTTGTTAGCTTCTTTTGGTACAAATTATTAATTTTGATGAAGTCCAATATACCTGTTTTTTCTTTGGTTGCTTGTGCTTTAGGTGTCATAACTAAGAAACCATACCTAATCCAAGGTCACAGATTTACAGCTATGTGTTCTTCTAAGAGTTTTATAGTTTTAGCTCTTGCATTTAGGTCTATGATCCATTTAAAGTTAATTTTTGCATATGTTGTGAGAAGAGAGTCCAAATTCATTCTTTTGCATGTGGAGTCCAAGCACCATTTGTTGAAAGAGATTATTCTTTCTCCATTGTATTGTCTGGGTACCCTTATTGAAATCTATTGACCATAGATGTATGGGTTTATTTCTAGACTTTCAATTCTATTCCATTGATTTATGTCTATCCTTAAGCAAGTACCACATTGTCTTGATTACTGTAGCTTTGTAGTAAGTTTTATTTTTTTTTAATTTTTTGTGAGGAAGATCAGCCCTGAGCTAACATCCATGCCAATCCTCCTCTTTTTTGCTGAGGAAGACTGGCCTTGAGCTAACACCCTTGCCCATCTTCCTCCACTTTATGTGGGATGCCGCCACAGCATGGCCTGACAAGCGGTGCGTCGGTGCACACCCGGGATCCGAACCCGGGCCACCAGCAGCGGAGCACGTGCACTTAACCACTATGCCATGGGGCCGGCCCCCTATAGTAACTTTTAAAATTGGAAAGTGTGAGTTCTCTTTGTTCTTCTTCATCAAAATTGTTTTGGCTATTCTGGCTCCTTTGCAGTTTCAAATGAATTTTTGGGTCAACTGGACAAAAAGGCAGTGGAATTTTGATAGGGACTGCATTAAATCTGTAGATCGATTTGGGGAATATTGCCATTTTAAGAATATTATGTCTCCCAATTCATGAACACAGGATGTCTTTCCACTTATTTAGGTATTCTTTAATGTCTTTCAATGATGTTTTGTAGTTTTCAGTGTACGAGTTTTATACTTCTTTTGTTAAATTTATTCCCAAGTATTTTTTTTGGATGCTATTATAAATGGAATTTTCTTAATTTCATTTTTGGACTGCTCATTGCAAGTGTATAAAAATACAATTGATTTTTGTATATTGATCTTATATCCAGAAACCTTCCTGAACTTATTGGCACTAATACTTTTTGGTGGATTCCTTAGGATTTTCTATATACAAAATCACATCATCTACAAATAGATAGTTTAACTTCCTTTTCAGTGTGGATGCCTTTTCTTTTCTCTGCCTAACTGTTCTGGCTAGAACCTCTAGTACAATGTTGAGTAGATGTGATAAGAGTAGACATCCTTGTCTTGTTCCTGCTCTTAGGGATAAAGCTTTCAGTTGTTTATCATTAAGTATGATGTTAGCTGTGGGCTTTTCATAGATGTTCTTCATCAGGTTGAGGAAATTTCCTTCTATTCCTACTGTTGAGTGTTTTTATCATGAAATTCAGGTGTTAGATTTTTGTCAAATGCTTTTTCTTCATCAATAGACATAGTCAACTGTCTCTTTCTTTCATTGTATTGATATAGTGTATTACATTGATTTGTTTTTGTATGTTGAAACTATCTTGCATTCCTGGGATAAATCCCACTTAGTCATGGTATATAATGCTTTCTTTGTGTTGATGGATTTGGTTTGATAGTATATCTTTTTGATGATTTTTGCATCTGTATTCGTAAGGGATATTCACGGTGTATAATAATTTCTAGATGGTGTTGGGTTTGGTTTGATAGTATTTTGTTGATGATTTTTACCTTTGTATTCATAAAGGATATTGGTCTGTAGTGTTCTTTTCTTGTGATGCCTTTGTCTGGTTTTGGTATCAGGTCAATACTGGCCTCACAGAGTGAGCTGGGATGTGTTCCCACCTCTTTTATTTTATAAAAGAGTTTGTGAAAGATTGCTGTTAGTTCTTTAAATGTTTTGTAGAATTCACCAGTGAGGTCATCTGGTTCTGAGCTTTTCTTTTTGGGGAGTTTTTGATTACTAATTCAATGTCTTTACTTGTTAGAGGTCAACTCAGATTTTCTATTTCTTCTTGAAACAGTTTTGATAGTTTGTCTTTCTAGGAATGTGTCCATTTCATCTAGGTTAGTGAATTTGTTGATATATAATTACTCATAGTATTATCTTATAATTCTTTTTATTTCTATGAGGTGAGTAGAATGTCCTCTCCTCAGTCTTGATTTCAGTCATTTTTTTCTTGGTCATTCTAGCTTCAGGTTTGTCAATCTTTTCAAAGGAACAACTTTTGTTTTGTTGATTTTTCTCTATTGTTTTTTGAATCTCTACTTCAGTTATTTTAGTGCTAATCTCTATTATTTTCTCTGTTCTGCTTGCTTTGGGTTTAGTCTGCACTTCTTTTTTCCAGTTTCTTAAGGTGGAAGATTAGGTTATAGATTTGAGATCTTTCTTCCTTTTTACTGTATTTACAGCAAAATTTCCCTCTAACTACTGCTTTCACTGCATCCCATAAATTTTGGAATGTTCTATTTTTGCTTTCATTCATCTCAAAGTATTTTCTAGTTTATTTTTTGACCCATTGGTTATTTAGGAGTACAGCCACTACAGCTCTGTTTTGGTTGCTGTTTGCATGGTATTTATTTTTTCATTCTCTTACTGTCAACTTATTTGTGTCTTTGAATCTAAAGAACGTCTCTTGTAGACAGCATATAATTGGATCTCGCTTTATATTCATTCTGTTAATTTCTTCATTATAGAGATAATACAGAGTAATTACAGAGTTTAATCTATTTACATTTAATGTAATTACTGATAAGGTAAGATTTACATCTGCCACTTTGCTGTTTGTTTTCTGTCTTACATCTTTTTTGTTCCTCTAGTCCTCCATTACTGTCTTCTTTTGTGTTAGATATTTTCTAGTGTACCATTTTAATTCTCTTGTCATTTCTTTTTATATTTTATAGTTATTTTCTTAGTGTTTGTCCTGGGGATTACAATTAACATTTTATTACAATCTAATTCAGATTAATAAAACTAAATTTCAGTACTATATAAAATCTTTTCTCCTACGTAGCTCCATTTCCCCTGTCCCTTGGTGTAGTTATTGTCACAAATTACATTTTTCTACACTGTGTGGTCAACATAGATTTATAATTACAGTTTTATGCAGTTGACTTTTAAATCAGGTATGAGAAGGTTACAAAAAATACATTTATACTGTCTTTTAAATTTACTTTGCTGTTATCTTTACTGTTGCTATTTCTTCATGTGAATTTGAGTTATTGTCTGATGTTCTTTCATTTCATCCTGAAAGACTCCCTTTAGTATTTCTTGTAGGGCAGGTCTGCTAGTGACAAATTCTCTGTTTTTGTTTATCTGAGAATGTTTTAATTTGGCCTTCATTTTTGAAGGACAGTTGTGCTGGATATAAAATTCTTGACTGACAGCATTTTTCTTTCAGCATCTTGAATATGTCATCTCACTGCCTTCTGGCCTCCATGGATTCTGATGAGAAACTAGTTAACAATCTTATTGAAGATTCCTTGTACTTGATTAGTTGCTTCTCTTTCTGCTTTCAAGATTCTTGTTTTGTCTTTTGACAGTTTGATTATAATGTGTAGGTTGGATCTCTTGGAGTTGATTCTACTTGGAGTTCTTTGAGCTTTTTGAATTTGGAGATAAACATTTTTCAAACTTGGTAAGTTTTCAGCCATTATTTCTTCAAATATTTTCTCCCCTCTTTTCTTTCTCTTCTCCTTCTGGGACTTCCCTTATGTGTATGTTGGTATATTTGATGGATCTCACAGGGCTCTGAGGCTACAATCATCTTTCATTTTTTCCCCCATTCCTCAGACTGGATAATCACAACTGACTTACCTTCAAGCTCACTGATTCTTTCTTCTGCCTACTCAATTCTAATACTGAAGCCCTCTATTTTAGTTATTGTACTTTTCAAATCCAGAATTTCCATTTGCTTTTTAAAATATAATTTCTATATACTTACTGATATTCTCTATTTGGTGAGGCATTTTTTTAATACTTTCTTTTAATTCTTTAGACATGGTTTCCTTTAGCTCCTTGAACATATTTAAAATAACTGATTTAAAATCTTTGTCTAGTAAGCCCAATGCCTCAGCTTCTTCAAGGACAGTTTCTATTGTTTTTCCTGTGCATGGGCCATACATTGTTTCTTTGCATAGCTCATATTTTGTTGAAAACTGGACATTTTAAATAATATATGGCAATTATTGAAATCAGATTCATCTCCCTCCCTAGGGTTTGTTGTTATTGCTGCTTGTTATAGTTGTTGTTTAGTGACTTTTCTTAACATATTCTGTAAAGTCTGTATTCTTTGTCATGTGTGGCCAATGAAGTCTCTACTCAGTTACCTTAGCAGTCAGCTAATGATTGGACAGAGATTTCCTTAAATGCCTGGAACCAAAAAAATCTCCTAGTCTCTGCCAAAGAGCAAAGAGCTGTGTGTGTATGTATATGTGTTAGGGCACACCTTTAAAACTCAATCTGGCAGTTAAAATTAGCTTTCACTTCCTGTTTGTGTAAAGCCTCAAAATTAGCCAAGAGGCGAGAGCTTAGGGTAGCCAGCCTCAAGTCTTCCCTGAGTATGCACACAGCTCTATGTATGTACATGGCATTCTAGATTCCTAGAACTATGTCAGAGATTTTCAAAGATCCTATGGATATCTTTTCTCCTAGCTTTTCTTTTTAAGCTTTTTGGTTAGTCTATTGCTTGTCTTAGCTCTTATCCATCACCTAAGGCAAGTGCAACATTAAAACTCTTGCCTATAATTGTTTTCAACAAATAGCTCTCCAGGAAGAATACTTTTCACACTGGCTCAACTCTGAGTTAACTCAACTACATACAGCCTTTGCATGTGGGGTCTTCCAAGGGAACAGACAGGCCAAATAATTACAATTCTTTGGGAATGAGGCTTTGAAAAGAGTTCTAGCTTTGTTTTGCTCCCTCTGGTGGCTGCTAGGTCACACCAGGAATGTGGGCTGTTTGTTGTCAAGGCTACTGCAGAGCTGGAATGAGGAATGCAACTAGAGCAAGTTAAAATGCCACAAAGGTCACTGTTCTTATGGTGGATTCAGAGGTCCTTGCTTTGCCATTTTCACTGACATCACTTTGCAAAAACTATTTGACCATTTGGGTCCTATTCCTATTAGTCACCTAACTGCAGGCAACCGATGGCCTTTCTTCCCACGCTCCTACACACTTATTGGCACCTAGATGTGAGGAGAGACAAAGCTCTTCTCCAGAAGCCCCTTTACCTTGAATTCTCTTCATTCACATTCTCTTAAATTTTGGCATTTCTTACCAAGAGTATCAGAACAAGTAACTTTTTCTCTCATGCATGCTGGGTCCTGCCATCATTGTGGCAGACACGAAGGCTCAAACCATAAGGTTACATAAGAAGCAAAACATTAAGTGAAAGATTTACTGCCAACGTAAAAAACACATTTCAATTGTTTCTACTAGGTCTGAGGCAGTATTACTTCCAGTACCTGCTGTTACTTTGGGTACCAGAAATGAATCAAATTCCCATTTTTTTGGGTGGTGTTGGCCCAAGTTCTAGAGCTTAGTGCTAACCTGTCCAACCCCAAGCATTGTGCCATCTCCATTTCTAGCTGAGGTGAAGCAAGTTACATGCCATGGACTGCGGATGGCCAAGCCAGCAGGCATCTAAGAAACTTTCAATCAAACCAGATCCCCTCACTAGTCAAATGACAAATGATCCTTGGGTTCACCTACGACATGCTTTTGGGTTAGATAACCTCAGCAGAATCCTCAGGTTTGCTTTTGTGGATTAGCTGTCTCTCTCTCGCCCTTCCTGCTTTTACTAGTTTGTTACTTCAACATTCTTCCACTTTCTCAGCAAAATTTTATGGTGGCTCATGTCAGAAATTTTGTGTAATCCCTTAGTACATAAATGGGAAAGGCATTCTTTTATCCTCAAGGACCTCCCCAAACACCAATCTCAAATAGCTATCCAGTTATTTTCACAAATCTTTCTCCACAGAGTAATCACCATCTGACATCTTTCTTACTTGTCTCCCTGACCAAAATGCAAGCTTCCTGAGGGCAGGGACTTCATCAGGTTCATTGTTCTATCTCTGGTGTAGCTCCAGTATTTAAAGTAGTACCTGCTGCAGAGTATGTACTCAAAAAATGTTTCCTGAAGGGCTAAATAGGCCTTAAATGTGAAAATGCAATTTTTCTTAAAGTTTAGAGAAGGGTGAAGAGGCAGAAATATTTTAAGATTAAATTATTGGCTTTTCAAGTTAAGCAAATACCAATTCAACCTGTATTTCAATCCTAACTAAAAGAGAAGACAGGTAAGAATCTTAAGTATGAAAGGCAAGAGGAGTAAAACCACCACAAGGAAATGAGAAATAACATGAAAGAGGAATGAAGCAGAGAGATGGAGATTTATACAAGTGGAGAGGGCGAGATGGAAAAACGATCTAGACAGAGTACAGCACTTTATACACCAGCATTTTTTGTCTTAAAAGTAGTTACTAGCCAAGTTTTACTTTCTATTTTCTGTTAGATTAGGCTCTGGTTTGGCAGGGATGGTCACAGTAAGACACGAGAGAGGGGACTGGTGCTACATTTTTCTGGAGTTTGAGGTAGGCAAAAGGTTGGTTCTCCACTTTTGGAAAAGAGCAAATCCAACACCTAACCAATCAGTTCTGCAGTCCCAAGGTAGAATTTGCCAATTCAAAATACATTTTTGCTACCCAGTTTCACATATTAACCACCTTCAGCAGAAGGGGCAACACAAGAACGGAAGGAACAGGTCGAAAGCAGACTACCAAGCACACCCATGGACAAACTGAAAACAATGGTCAACTGGTTAGCTCATCATTTCAGGGCTAAGTGGACTGCGGAAACTGAACTCAAACTATCCTTCCCCAATGGGCAGTTCCAAACTGCCCCATCCCATTGAGGTAGGGCTTGGCCACGTGATTTGCTTTACCCAGTGGAGTATTAGCAGATGTGAGATACGCAGAGGAATAAACAACGTGCATTCAGGCTTGCCTTCTTGTGCTTCTGTCATCACCACTGAGAACTTCTGGACAACTTCTGTTGTCTTGTTCTAGCCCAAGTCTGAAGAGGAACAAAGATGGAGCAGACCCAAGCCCAACTCATGGCAAGTAGTCAAGCCCAGCCAGAGCTCCAACTTGAAGCTGAGTCACCCAGCTGAGCCTATCAGCCAACCTGCAAAAGCATGAGTGAGAATGATTAAGCTGATGAGATTTGGGGCAGCAACAGCAACTGAAACATAAGTAGATGTCCTTCTCTTAGGCTCCCACATGAGAACAATGGGAGCCTCACACAGTTCCTGGTACATTTCAATAAACATCTATTGTGGTCACATTTGTTTCTTCTAAAATTAGTGACCTAGAATAATAAAACTGAAAGGAACTCACATAATTCAGTAGTCAAGCATGTGGTCCAACTTCAAAACCACCAGTTTCAACAAGAACCAGAAAGCATATTAGAGGTCATTAGCTGGTTAAGAGCACTGACTGTGGAAATGCCTGCCTGGATCTGAATCTAGGCTTCACAAATTACTGGCTAAGGGATCTTGGGCAAAAGTTACTTCACCTTTCTGCCTCATTCCTTGTCTGTTAAATGGTGCTATTAATAGTACCTACCTCAATGGACAGTTGTGTGGATTAAGATACATTTCAAGTACTTACAATGTTGCTTGGTACATGATAAACACTGTATAGGCATTTTCTATTATTACCAACAAAAGATGATTTTGAGCAAGTTTATTCAAGTCCTCTTTGCCTGCTCCTCCAGTCACCTATTTATATCTACTTGTTCTCACTTTTGTTATCTAATCTCTGTACATATTTATAACTAGCTCTTTTGTAGGTTTTCACGATTTTGTTGTTGTTGTTGTTGAGGAAGATTCCCCCTGAGCTAACATTTGTTGAATCTTCCGTTTTTTTGCTTGAGGAAGATTAGCCCTGAGCGAACGTTTGCGCCAATCTTCCTGTATTTTGTATGTGGGTTGCTGCCACAGTATTGCAGCATGGCTGACAAGTGGTGCAGGCCTGTGCCGAGGATCTATACCTGTGAACCCGGGCTGCTGAAGCCAACTTCAAAATCACCAGTTTACTGCTTTTGTCCTTTTCACCTAGGATATTGTTTGTCCCTTCTCCACCTGCTCAAATCATATTTGTTCCTCAATGTCCAGTGTAAATGCCACCTCTTCCATGAAGTCTGTTCTGATCTTTCTTCCCAAAGTGATCTTGTTCTCTGACCTTCCTTAGCAATTCATCTCTACCTCAATTAGCAATTCATCTCTACCTCAATTATATTTTTATACTTTCTACTTTCAGGTAGATACCTTTCCATGATGAATTATAAGCTTCTAGAGGACAAGACCGCAATTTTTAGGCTTACTTTGTGCCCGTTCCCATCCTCAAGTATACGGCAGGCAAGCAATAAATATTTGTTAAATAAATATATTTGAAAAGCACATTTAGATAGGTTCATCTAAATTCTAAAACAGTTTTAGTGAAAAGTCATTAAGTTGTTAAAGAAAGGTAAAAACCAGTTATAACTGAAAGCTAATTAGACATTTTAAGATAAAGGAAAAGAATTTTGCATGTAAAAAAGAAAGACACAATTTATTGCATTAAAAAACTTTATTTCATTTAAAAGGTCCAATATAAGCCAAATTAAACCCCAAATTGACACTACACTTAGAGATCTCCTAAACTAAATGGCACTGTTGGACTTGAGTGTCTTCTTAAAAGGAGGTCATTTGCTATTACCCATTTCCCCCAGAGTAGTTCTAGAGCAGAAGCTGGTATTATACACATCAGATATCTCAGATGTCATCTTTCATGCAGAAGTTAAAAAAGCAAACAGGCTTTTCTATTCTGTGTGAGGATAAAAAACACTACAGAGCAGGGCCTGAATGCTTTTGACATTCAAGGTGTAACTATAAAGGAACTTACTGTAGTGCTGCGTCCATTCATTTAAGTAGCCCATGTACTTACTCTAACAATACTAGTGCTGTTCAAATACTACTTGGGACAGAACTTTGGGATTTTCCCTCATCAGGTGCAGACCAAAGGAAGTAGTTGATCAAGCTGGGGGATAGACTATCACAAAATACAATCACAAAGCAATGAAATAGTCTTCCTAGTGGGCAAGCAATCGAAAGAACCACCTCACAAATATTTTCAGTAATAGCCTCATTTACATAAAGTGATGCAAGATCTAAGTTCTGGTATGTGTGAGGATAAATTAAAAACAGCTTGTTACTTTATAGCTACACCTTGGATTTCATTCGATGTGATAAATCCGACAGTGTGTCTAATGAGTCCTGGAAATCACTTCAGCAGATGAGTCAAACAGCCTGTAAAGAGAAGACATGGTAAAGGGTGCGCGATTCATCCTTCGAATGTTCTCAGCGTTCTCTTGGAGGACAGACCCAGGCCCAAGGACAGAAGTTACTGGGAGGGAGGCTTCAACTCCATTTAAGGAAGACCTTTCTAACAGAGCTGCTCAACAACTGAATGGACTGCTTGGTGAGGTAGAGTCACTAGAAGTGTTCAAGGTGGAAAGATCACCCTTGTAGAAGGGACTCCTGCATTTGTTAAGAGGTTAGACTGGATGAACCTCAGGTCTCTTTCAATTCTGAGATTCTACAAAATTCCCTCAGGGAATTCAGAAGAGAATTCCTAAAAGGAAAGAGAAAGCACACATATGTATACTTTTAGAATCCTCTTGAGTTTTTTTTTTCAAAAGGTTGAATAGAAAATGTAGTCCACTGTCTTTAAAATGCATATTCACCTTCCTACCACTAATAATTAGGAAGGGTCTATTATGACTTCTTTATATTATAAAGAAAAGATGGAAGATTACATTTATAATTTCCGTAAATATTTTAGAAAAAATGCTTAAAATCTAGTAGTCAATGCCCTAGAAACTTTATATATTTTTAGGTAATATGCACAGATACAAATACATTATTCATTAAATACAACTCACATCTGTGTTTTATTATACTCTAAAATATACAGGAATCTTGATGTACTGAAAGAGTGCAAGTAAATACAGTATTCAAGCAGTCACTATTTCTATGTACATGCGCATTAATTCTTCAAAAAACCCACAAAATTATCAAATAGATCAAAATACTGTTCTGTGTTTTCACACTTTATATTCAGAAAAACCAGCTGATAATTTACAATGTCATAAAGTTTCCAGTTTCACAATACAAAAAGGATAAAATGAAATTGGGTATCATTTTGTGAAAATTTATGGAACTTTACCCAGACCTGTAAGAGCCTCTACATATGTGAAATCATTCCCACTAGGCAAGTGACAGTTACAGTAAAAGCAGAATCATATGAATTGTTATTTAAAAGCCTAAACGTCAGGCTTTTTTTTTCCTCTCTCTCTCTCTTTCTGTTATTTGAAAGGCAGTCTTCCAATTGACAGGCAATTGCTTTTTTCCCCAAATAGTAGCATATTACAAACATGCTACTTTAAATATGAATAGGACCTAAAGGCTTTAATATTTGAAATCTTGCCCAATATAGAAATGCCTTCCAAGAGACCTGATGATGATAACTTATGAATAACAAGGAATTTTTTCTTTCTGATTCTTCACTAAACAATGACAACAAAAATCCCCCATCCATTGTGGAGGCACAAAAGTAACAGTAAGTGTACCATCCAAAGTAGAGAGATTGAAAACTCCATTCCCCAGGACCACTTAGCTGCAATAGGGTGAAAATAATGTACTTTTTGATTTCATGAAATTTTATTCTTCTAGGAAATTCTTTACATTTTCAAACAAAAATAGATCAATTTTAAACCTAAACCATTCAACCCTGGGCAGCAAGAGCCCGACCCCAATCTATCTCATGTCTACATCACAAGTATTTTCACCCTGACTGCACCCAGTCAGCTGGTTTTCAATTCTAATATTACAAAAGTTGGAATTTTAAATTTTTATGTAAAAGAAAAAAATGTAAAAATACATCTGCTTTCTCTCATGATTTAATACAGTATTAGAAGGCTTTCAGATGTTTTCTTTTTAAAAAAATCAACATTTAAAACCAAATCTCAGCTTTATTTTCAGAAATATTGAAGTTTGGTTTAGATAATGTCTCATTTCACCTACTCCAAGTTTCCACAAAACGGCATTCTATTAAAAAATCTTTAAATTATTTGGTCCTTTGGCAATTTACTGTGCACATAATGTCGACTGTACCAAACATTTATTGCCCTTAAATTTAATTGTAGTTTTATTGATAAAATTTAACTCTAGTGTCCTTATCTCTTCTTTTACAATAGTGTTGCTTGTCTAAGCAGATTAGGGTGCACAGTGTCCCAAATTATTCCTGGCACTGCAAAACCAAACTAAACAATTCCACAAAGCAATTTGACATCAAAGTATTTTCCTCTGGTCAAGTCTATTTCAAGATTCTAGAAGTTCCTTTTGCAAAACTTGCCTTTAAAAACTCTTCTTCCTAATGTCATCACATTTCTTATATTCGCTCACTCTGCGATCTTTCCTCTTAGGTTGAATTTGTATGTAAATAGGAAAGTGCCTTTTTCCTGAAAAAGCACAGTTTGAAGCGTTAGTGTCAGAACTCCCTCCTTGGACCTTTGGCTCAGCCTCTTAGTAGGTCTCAGAATCGGAGTCATTGAGCTCGTCCACGTCGGTGTATAAGTACTCCTGCTCCCCGCCAACGTTGTTGAAGCTGCAGTAGGAGCTAGGTTCGTTCCTCATGATGGGCAAGGCTTCAAAGCTGACTGTTTTTGAGGTGTTGGTATAACGGTTGATGGCATTGAATGTCAGGGATGATAAAGGGCTACTTGATGAGACAGGCATCATGGTGGCCAAAATGAGCGCTAGGCAATCAGCCACGTCCTTATTGGGAGCACAGGCCAAAGCTGGGGTATAGCCTAGAATTAAAAATAAAACTTAAAAATTAAACATCCTGAGACTCATTTCACTAATATAAGGATATAAGCCTAAAGTCCTTCAACTTTAGGCATATTTTAAATTACCTTGCTTATAATAAACTGGTTTAATTAGAATGATTCAGAACTTTCCAGTAAGTAGAAAAAGAGACAAGTCATAGAAATCTAGGGTGAGAGGAGATCTTATAGACTACAGTATAGAAGAGGAAACTGAGGCCCAGAGATGGATGATTTCCCCAAGATCTCACAACCTATCCATATCCACCTGAATTCACAGAAGATACTGGGCTAGAATAAGAAAAAAAAAATCAGATTGATAAATCTTCTTTCAGAATGGTGGAAGAGTCTTACTGTTAATTTTTAGTACTGTAAGTGCTTACATGCTGAGAAATCTAAATGTGTACAGATTCCTGAATGAGGCACTGAGCAGGTGCTCAAAAGATATGTGTTGAATGAATGACATTTGGCTGTCGATTCACTTTTATTTTAGGGTCATAGTCCATTGAAGAAAAACTGTAGATAAACTAAACAAGTGAAGTTTTAAAACTCCTAAGTCAAATGAAATGTTTTCTTTGTAACTGTTCCTTTCTTTAGCAGAAGACTGACCTTACCCCTAAGGCACCATAATGTATCAATACAACAAACTGAGTAAGAAAACACTTAGTACCTCAGTTGGTACAAGACCCAGTCTTGAGGATGGATTGGGAGAGAAGATGGTGAGAGCACACTGTGGGATGCCAAGTTTAGATTATACCACACGAAACTTTAAAATAGTTCATACTTACTACTTTAAGTCACTTGGAGCCAAGAGCTATTTAGCAGCAAATGTCTTAAAGTTTTAGATTACAGCTTCATTTGTTGTTATACATCTAGACAAGGTGTACCCTATTAGTATACATTTACTCATGTTTTACCCTTTACACACACACATACATATTGTTTTTTAAATAGCTGAATGATTTATCACAAAACAAACATTCACGTAACCACCATCCAGATCAAGAAAGAGAACATTACAGCATCCCAGAAGCCCCATGTTCCCTACCTAATCACTACCTCTTTTCTCTTCCATAAAGGGAACCACTATCCTGACTTGGGTAGTAAACATTTCTGTTTTCCTTTCTACTTGTATTCATAAACACTGTAGTTTAATTTTGACTTTTTTTAAACCAAACAGAATCAGTATGTATTATTTTATACCTGGCTTCTTTTGCTTAACCTTACGTCTGTGAGATTTATCCATGTTCTTGTATGTAGTTGTAAGTTGGTTCATTTTCATTCTTATATATTCCCTTGTTTGATTATACCATGGTTTAGCCAGCCATTCTAACTATTGGGCATTTGGCTGTTTCCAGTTCTCCTCTATATTTTGATCCATGTTATACTGGCCTTGAGAAGGAAAAAAAAATTTTTCCCCCTTCATAAATTTCTCCCTTTTCAAGGGTCAAAGAGAACAACTGATGCCCCTGCAAGCTTGGCAGGAATGGTTGAATGGAGTGCATATTTTTAATTAAACCCTATTTGTTCAAAGTGACTAGGAGTGCTTCAATGCCTATACTTCTTTCAAGGGCTCTTCTGAAGATCTGAAGGTGCTTGCTGTGCTGCTGCTGCTGGTAGGCACAGCAACCCACCAGACAGGCCACAGTGCTTTGGATAAGAGTGGGGGTGGGGAGAGAAGAGTGTCTCAGGAGTGTTTTCCAGTCAGAATATGATTAAAAACAGGCTCCTCTCCTTTGTGTGGAGTTAGTGTGGTCAACTAAAGAGAAATGTAAGAGAAGCTTGAGGACAAGGGTCTAATCCACCCCATGCAAGTAAATATTTTGCTTTCTCCAGAAAATGCATGGAAATATCTCTTAACCCCATTCTTAGAGCAAATATAGGCAAAGCATGTACTGGGCCCTTCATGTCATCTCTACTTAGACTACAGAGCCTAATTAATAGTCAACCCCTGTTGTTATTGGAGCAATTTATAACTAGATCATTAATTTGAAGTTTAGAATCAATTATGAGATCGGTATTTACTATGGCTTGTCAACTTTGGACCACGATTACTAGTTCATATTGCAAAGTGTGTTAGAAGATATCCAGATCACAGGTGACCTTCATTATCATCTCTTATATTATCCTTTCCATTTCTTTATAATGAAAAAAATACAAAATCTTAAAAAAAAGGATCAACAAAAACTTGCATATCAGCTATTGATTCAGAGCCCCACAATGTGGCCAAATATCTTACATAGGTTAGCATTTCGCTCCTCATTTTAATCTACATAGTAGCTGTATTTCCAGAAATGTAATTTACTGATAACGAAAGTTTCTTTTAAAGCTAGGTAAGTCTCAACCAGTCTTACTATGTGATATCACTCACTTCTGTGGATTTCATGACTACATATACTAATGATTCCCAAATCTCTATGTCCTATCTAGATCTTGCCTTTGGGCTCCAGATCCATTTATCCAATTACCTACTTGGAGTTTCCACTGAACTTTTCTCATGTCCCTAAATGAACCCAGCTCTTCCTCCTACATTCCCATCTTAAACAATGGCACTTCCATTCACACAGCACTCCAAGCTAGGTGGCGTGTGACTTCTTCCATCACCAAGTTCCAATGAGTCCCATCCTAAGCACTCTAAAAACACCTACATCTTTTCATCTCCAACGCCTCTACCTTAATTCTGGCTACTATCTTCTCTCTGCTGTAACTGCTAACTTGTCTCCTATTTTAATCTTGTTCCCCTTTCAGACTAACTGCTATTTTCCTAATGCACAGACCCTTTGCCATTTGATCTAAGACACTCTGGCATAACTCAGTATTTACAGTGCCCTATGTTATATCTCTAAATATGCCACTCTCTCTGCTTAGAAAGTTCTCTTACCACTTTTTACTTGTCCTTTGGATTTTGGCTTTGAGGCCACTTTTTTGGGATGCCTTCCCTGATCCTGCAAGAAAGGGCTTGAACACTCTCTTATGTGCTCTCATAGCATTCTAGGTTTATATTCATCTCCATTCAAGGCAGTAGACTGACTTATTCTACATTGTAGCTGCAGAACCTAGCAGAGTGCTTGGCACACTCACTCACCCAAAAAATACTGACTGAGCCCCCACCACATCCAGGCACTCTTCTAAGAATATAATATAATAAAATAATATAATATAATAATAACTTAGAATATATCAGTGAACGCAGCTGACAAAGATTCCCTGCCCACATGGAGCTTATATTCATTCTAATGGAGGAGACACAAAACCAACATAATAAAAAAGTAAATTATATACAATATATAAAAAGATAAGTTCTATGGAGAGAAGAAAGAGGAAAGAGTAGAGAAGGTTAATAAGGACTGAGAATGCTGTGCTAGAGTATGCAGCAGGTTATAGTATAAATAGGGTAGTCAGGACAGGCTTCACCGACAAGATGAAATTTGAGCTAAGATTTGAAACAGGTCAAGGACTGAGTCAAAGACTGTTTTAAGGCAGAGTGTTCCAGGTAGAGGATACAGCCAGAACAAAGATCACGAAGCACGCACATCCCTGGTGTGGAGGGGCTGGAATGGCACAACGGAGTGAGAGAAGGAGAGTAGAAGATGAGGTCAGAGAGGTAACGGGGCAGTGGACCAATAAAGGCCTTGTAGATCATTATAAAGATTATAAGTGAACTGAGATTCAGACAACTAATATCTTCTCACATACTTTAAAAGGAGTCAGGCCATGGTGGTAGGAGTAGAGGAGAAAAAAGTGGGCATATTTTGGATACACTTTGCAGGTGGATCAATAGTATATGCTGATGGATTGTACAACGAGAAAGAGGAGTCAAGGACAACTTAACTGAGAAAGTACAGGATGGGAATGGTTATCGACTGAGATCAGGATGGCTGTGAGAAGAACGGCCTTGGGGAGAACAGCCTTGGTGGGGTAGAGGGGAGAGTTAAGAGTAGGAGAGAAAGGATCAGCAATTCAGTTATGGACATGTTAAGTTTGAGTTGTTTATGAGACATCCATGTGGTATTGTCAATTAGGCACTGGATCTATAAATACGGAGATCATGAGAGGTCTGGGCTGGAGACGTAAATTTAGGAATTCTCAGCATATAGATATTATTTAGAACCAAGGGACTGAATGAGATCACCTAGGGAATGAATGTAGATAGGGAAAGTAAAAAGAACCAAGGACTGAGTCCTAGAGCCCTCCAATATTAAGAAGTTGGGAAGAAGAGGGAGAAACTTTGCAAAAGAAATTGAGAACGAATAACTAGTAATGTACAAGGAAAACCAAGGAAGTGTGAGGTCCCGAAAGCCAACTAAAGAAAGTTTATCAAGGAAAAAGGAATTATCAGTTGTATCAAATTCTGGTATGTCCGGTAAAATGAGAACTAAGAATTGACTCTTAACATCATGGAGGTCATTGGTGATCTCGATGAGAACAGTGTTGCAGTGTGGTAGGGCCAAAGGTCTGACTGGAGGGGATCTAAGAGAGAATGAGAGAGAAGAATTGGGGACAGTAAGAGAGCCAACTCTTGAGTAATTCTGTTGTAAAGGGGAACAGAGAAATATGGCAGTAGCTGGCAGGAGTAGTGGGATTAATGAAAGATTTTTTAAGATGAGAGAAACAATGTTTATATACTGATGGGAATAATCTAGGAAGATTCCATAAAAAATCATTATTACAGGATGCAAAAGCAAAAGATTGCTAAAGTGATAGTCTCAAGTGGGCAAAAGGGGACAGGATCTAGTGCATAAGCAGGAAGATTAGCTTTAGATAAGAACCTGGCACTTAAGTAAGGGCCTTGATAAATATTTGAAAGAACAAATTCTTTGAATACTAAGATAAACAAAGGTGGTAACACTAAACCAAAGTTAGTACACACCAACTCTGGTTTAATAGATATGGGAAATTCAGAAGTTCATCAGTTAGATGGACTTTTCCTGTTTCTCTTACCTTTATTCCCTTGGCCACAAAGTAAATATTATTCAATATAAATTTCAGCTTGCCTCTTTGACTAATAAAAAATATCCAACTTTACTTCAAATATAGGTCATCAAAAGATATAAGCTTCTAGTAAGATTTAAGTTAAGGAAAGAGAATCCAGAACCTACTTACCGTTTTCATCTACTGCAAGCACACTTGCTCCTTTCCCCAAAAGTTCCTGAACCACCATTGTTAGCCCATTTCGGGCAGCAACATGCAGAGGTCTGGGGGGGAAAAATTATATATGTACATGTATATACGTGCATGCCCTGGCATGCGTGTGCACACACATACACACACTCTTTCTCAATCCTGGTTGTCAAAGAGCATTTTTGCTAAGTTGTGAAGACCCAGAAAGACAAACTTGAGGCACCTAGTCCTAACACCAATAAAGATGGGAGTGGGGAACAGCAGAACCAATGTGCAGTGTACCGTCAAACGTCGTCAATGTGCATAAGCTGCGCATCAGCAAGTTCCTGCCTTCATCAAGCCCTCTTGTTAGTTTCCTTCTAAGACTCAATGTTTAAAAGATTTTACCAACTAAACTGCATTCTTAAGTTGTTTTAAGAACTGAGGTTGGCAAACATGTATAACAGAATATACAGTAAAAACAGTAAACTGCAATAGCACAAATTCCAACAGGCTTTGAAAACTGTTTACAGGTTGCATGACTAATTTTTCGACCCTCAAGTGATCTGATTGATATGTGAACGGAAACCAGTATTGTAAGATTTTTCTCTTTACCAAGTTTCAAAGTAGAATAGCAAACAGAAATTTGGAGAAGACAATGGGAGATATTGATCTAAGATCTAAGCAGTCACCTGGAGGCTGGCTGCTTGATTCTTTCTGAAACCTCTTTAGCTTACAGACACATATAAAGTTTTTTACCTCATTTATTGCTAGCGTCAAAATAATGTATTATTCCAGTTGGTTTCCATAAAACACACAGATTAGTATTAATTTCATTCATAAAACTATGGATAATTGGATTGAGGAAAAACACATTATTTTCATTAATAAAGTTTCAGTTTAAAAGCTTTTTTAGTAATATGCCTTTTAATTGCCATGATTTTAGAAACAGATTTTGTCAACGATAAAAGCTGTTCTTTACTTTCTAACTGCTTCTATGACTGAGATTGATTCCAATGATTCCATGTAAGAGGAAAAAACCCATTAATCATTTTTATAATATTATAGGTCACAAGGTTTACAATGGACACCGAAAGTACTCACGTTTGCAAGGCTGCATTGGTTGCATTGATGAGGTTTCTATCTGTTATCTTTTCCAGTATTAACAAGGCACTAGTTTCATGACCCTAAAATTATGGCAAATAACTCTTAAAAACTTGGGCATCATTAAAGATAAATTTATACACTCAACACACCCCCAGCCTGGTCCATACAATATATATATATCACCATACATATGCCATGAATCTTCTTGGTTAATGCCCTAAATATCTGTCCAAACATGTGTTGGTGGAGTAAGGTTAGGAGGAAAGGACAAGAATATATAAGATTAGAGAGATTAAAGAAAGACAACAATTATGTTTAGGCTTGTGCTCCAAAATTTACTTGGCTTACTGGAGACTTTCATATATTATGGTGTCTAACAAGTTATTTTTTTCCCCAAGAAACCCAATGCCAGGGATCATTAGAGAGGTTTGGTCCCTAGCTCTGTTCATTTTAGTGAAGTGGAAAAACTTTAAATGCCACTGTTGATATTAACAATGAAAGCATATCCTTAAAATGTGTACATACCTTGCTGCAAGCCAAATGGAGTGCGGTGTTTTTACTGTTATCTTGTAAAGTCAGATCTGCACTAGCACTGCTAACCAGCATCTCTGGGAGGAAAAATTGCATCAATTCTTACATCTATGAACATATGTCTTAGATTACTAGTAACTCACTGTAGAGAAATGAAGATACAAAGCAAAAATATTCCACTAGCAAAAACTTAAGTGCTAAAAAGATATTGTAATATAAACCATATATATTACATTGTCATATTGTGTAAGTCACAGACACTAAAAGCAGCAACTAACACTTATTTTGTAAGCACTTACTAAATTTCAAATACTGTTTTAAGTGCTCTGGATTTCTAGTAACTTATTTAATTCTCACAACAACCCTATAAAGTAGGTACTATTATTTTCCTCACTTTATGAATGAAAAAACTGAGGCATAAGGTCACTTAGTTGGCAGATCTAGGACTCACAGTCAGTCAGTGTGACTCCAGAGCCAGTGCTCTTAACCACTACACTACGTGCCTTACTAAAGCAGACTATTTAATCAGTAAGGGCAAAGGAAAACATTGTGCCCGAGATGAAAATGTGGGTGGTAAGAAGGTAAAAGGATTTAATTCTCAGGAGTGGTGAGACAACTAGTAGAAAGTTTGGTAAACTAGAGTCAGAACACTTGGGATCTAAGTTACACATAAGCAATATACATACTTAGAATAGTAAAAGCCTTAACCAGTTTCTTTACCAACTGTATTAGTTTGTCCGTTTTCTGCTGCCATCATGAGAGGTGTTTTCCCAGAAGAGTCCACAGAATTGACTTGAGCATTATGGCTAAGCAGCAGCTGTAAACACTCTACATGGTCTGTGAAGGCAGCTGCGTGGAGAGGAGTTCTGCAATAAGAGAAATTGAAAGACTTGATTAAATCTGTATGTTGTATACTCTAGAAAAATTATTCCTTAATTTATGACAAGCAATTTTCAAGGGTTTCTATATTGGGCTATAAAAGCATTACCTGGATACAAATAGGCTTAATGGAGCTTCCTAATTTCTGCCACAGAAATTTGTATTTCTGATAATATAAAAGGCCATTAATTAAGCTAGTATA
Source organism: Ceratotherium simum simum (assembly GCF_057802395.1). Taxonomy (NCBI): domain Eukaryota; kingdom Metazoa; phylum Chordata; class Mammalia; order Perissodactyla; family Rhinocerotidae; genus Ceratotherium; species Ceratotherium simum. The sequence continues at coordinate 22,231,442 of NC_141904.1, forward strand.
AATAAGGATAAATTATAAAATTGTTTAAAAAAATTACATCATTTAAGGAAATTTTGAAAGAAATAAATCCTGACCCAAATACTGCTGTCTATTACAATGGCTGGACTCTATCCTGGCCTTTATTCCCATCTAGAAACCTGTTAACCTTATTAACAGTGATCTTTGGGTAACAAACCAAAGATCTTAATAAAAAAAAAAAGGAAAACTTTTACATTTTACAAGTTTTAAAAAGAGGAATACTGGCTAAATATCATAATACAAAAGCCTTGGGGCCGGCCCAGTGGCTCAAGTGGTTAAATGCGCACGCTCCACTTTAGCGGCCCGGGGTTTGAGGGTTCGGATCTCGGGCACGCATCGATGCACCGCTTGTCATGACATGCTGTGGCGGCGTCCCATATAAAGTAGAGGAAGATGGGCATAGATGTTAGGTGAGGGCCAATCTTCCTCAGCAAAACAAAACAAAACAAAAAAAAAAAGAGGAGGATCACCATCTGATATTAGCTCAGGGCTGATCTTCCTCACACCCACAAAAAAATAATAGAAAAGTCTTTTATAACGAGAATATAATTAAGATTTTGTAAAAATTTACACTTGCAAATAAAAAAATCAACTTTTAATTAATAACTCTGTAAATTAAGTAAATTCTGTAAATTCTTCCACACTAGTCTAGAAAAATTTTTTTTCCTATTGAACGTAAAACTATTTCTTACATAGCTGAAGTCCTACCTTCCTTTTGAATCTATGGTGTTCACAATGCTGGCACCCAACGTATCAATTAACATCTCAGCAGCGCCTTCGTTGTCATTTATCCTGTGTAAGGTAACAAGGTGATCACTCGTGCAGCAATGGTGTATGTCTTAAAACAGTCAAACCAAATCTGATTCATTCTGCCTTTACTTACACAGCACAATGCAATGGACTGAAAGCATTTCCTTCCATTTTCTGGAAAACTTCCTGTTCTAAAAGAAGTTCTACACATGTCTCATGACCTAAATATATAAATAAGTAAATGAGAATCAGATATTAAAATCCAAAACAGATACTGAAGTGCCCACATACACCCACCTCTCTCTGCACAAATAAAAAAAAGCTTTATGTGGATTAAAAATAACCACTTCATTGAACCCATTAAACACTCCATTTTTAGGAGCTTTGGAATCCAAGTACACCTCAAGACCTAAAGTACAGTAGCTTCTTATGACAATTTTATAGCAGTTTATTACTGACACAACAAATTTTTTTTTTGTGGTAGACAAAAATTAGTCTCCTTATTCTTTTCCACGGTGACCAGTTAAAGAAATTTGGTCATTATTTTTGAAAATGTCATATTTATATAGCACAATATAACTTTCAAAATAATATACATATTTATACAGAATTAATTTCAAAATTTAAATATTTTCTGATGATAGTAATGAGCTAATGGTAAAATCTCAGATACTATAGAAGTGTTTAGAGGAAAAAAGTACATGTCCCTGTTCCCACTGCATCTCCCAGTTCCACTCCAGATTATAACCACTCTTACCCTAATAGTTCCAGAAAATTTCTAGGCATATACAACAGCAGGCATGCAAACACATACTTCCTTTTTAAAATTTTTATGCAAATAGGATGTTTAGTCCTGCAACTTGTTTTTCACTTAATAAATTTCTATATTCTTCCATAATAGCATACATAGAAACCTTATTCTTGAGTGTTTGGAAGAACTTCCTGGTACTGACTGTGTCATAAATGATTTAATCTCTAATTATGGATTTCGAGGTGATTACTAGTTTGTTGTTCTTTGTGATATTATCAACGATGTTGTATGAAACATTCCAGGACTTTTTTGAAAACAAGTGTTTTTGTAGAACAATTTTCTAGAAATGATACTGCTGGGTTAAAGAACAAGTATATTGATTACTGATAGATATCAAGCCCAGTTTTTAGCAGCAACTTTGAAAACAGGGAATAACCCAGATTTTCTTAACCTAATTTTCAAAGCCAGGGTTTTAGTAAAAATAGCCCAACTGCTGTACTGATGATTGCAAATGAAATGTTGCTTCTTTTATTTCTTTAGTCATTTGGGATTGGTTTTAGGAATAAATTAGATTCTTACACAGCTTCTTTATTTATTTCCATGACTTAACATTTGGCTAACAAAGTGATGCTATATTTCTTTTCTTTTTTAATTACTCTAATATTTTAAAACAACAGCTCAACTTAATCTTTACCCTATAATCGTTTCCAGGAAAAGGAAGTAAGCTTTAGGAAACTTATAATCGTGTTCCATCTTTTGTCGGTTCTTTTTTCTAATCCAGTGGTTCTCAACTGGAGCAATTCTGCCCCTCAGGAGACATCTGGCCATGTCTGGAGAAATTTTTATTATCACAACTGGGGATGGGGGAAGAGTGCTATTGGCATCTGGTGGGTAGAAGCCAGGGATGCTGCTACACATCTTACCATGCACACAGCAGTCTCTCACAACAAAGAATTATCTGGCCCAAAATGTCAATGGTGTTGAGGTTGAGAAACTCTTAATTCTCTCTCTCTCCAAATGTTAACTCCTTACCAAGAAATAACTATGGAAAGTTGTCCAGTATTAAGAGTCTCCTATTTTCCTGGTGTAACAGTTCTCAAGGTGTGGTCTGGGGAACTCTGGGGTGGTATTGCAAACCAGTCTTTTCTTAAACTAGCTTATTAAAGAAATCTGCTACTTGTCTCACTAAAATTTTTTTTTGGAAAATAGTTATTTTTCATAAAAATGATATTTATATGAAATGTATATGAAAAGTATGGACATGTAGTAGATTATGTTATGTTAAATTAATAAATATCCTTAAATTTCTCAGTTCTAATTTCCAATATAGTAAGTATTAATAGCTATAACCCACAGGTCCTAAGACTGAAAGGTTTGAGAATCATGTCCGAGCAGACTGCAGACTGCAAAAAGGGAGTCCTGGGGCTCTTGATTACCTCCAGCAACCAATTATTGAGTCATATCAAGCTAAAAAAGTCATCACTTTGTGTCCTAGTTTATGAAAGAATGATAAAACCAGTCTCTTCATGTTTTAGAAGGATACACTGAGGATGCTTAGAGCTTCATAAAACCTGATAAATTTTTAAAAGGAATACGTGAGATAAAGTAAGTACTTACTTTTAAGTTCTGTGACTGAAAGACTATATAAACTGAAAATTTGAACTTTAATGTTTAGTATGTATACCCAGTTCTTTTCTAAAACTTTGCCATCATTCCATTTTAATTTTGAGAGAAAGGTTGTTTTCTGTTCTGCTGGAGTGCTTCCAATTCTCTTTTCAGCCGTACAATAATTACTAGTCAAAGTAAAACCACTTTACATATTCTACTCTCAGAATGCTAAATTATAAAATAGACTTTTGGCTATACATATGGCATTAATTTTAGACTGCCTGTATATTCTCTTAGTGGATATAGCCAACGCACTTCTAATTCCTTTCAGCTCAATTCAGAATCATCACAATTTTCTACAGTCTGGAAATAGACACATCTGTTATGATCTTTAAACGGTAACCAGGCATGTAGTTCGTGCGAAATTTTGTCTCTTGTACACAACGTGCTTAGAGAGTCTAAATTCAGCAGTGACAGAGTAGGAACTCGCTTTAGGCAAACAGTGTTCTCCATAAAGACCTGATAAGGAACGTCGTAATACACAGCAACTCTCGAAAGGATAGTTACCTTACTGTGTGATTTTTTCCAACGGTTAATTCTCACTGATACATTAAAAAAAAAAAAAAAAAAAAAAAATCAAGCAATAAAGTCTTCTTCCAAATAGTTTTATCTCACTGACTTCTTAAATAAACAAAATTCCCATCTGTGGATGTTTTCCCACTCTATATTAGATGTTTTTGGTTTTTCTTACACTTGTAAAATGTTGTTACATTATAAAAACAAATCAAATTTCAATGGCAAAATACAGTATCTTCTTTGACTTAGGACTAATCTTTGGCCACTTCACTCTACTTATTAAATACCATTAGTGAGTTGAAAAGGGAAAAAAAAAGAAGTTGAAATCCAAAGGTCTTAACAGTTTTCAAAACTGTTCTAAGGATCTGAAGTAGTAAAAATGAAACTGACTAAACTAAGCTTTTTGATTAGCAATAGATTTAAAACTATTCAAGTTTTTATGGCACTATCAGTACTCAGAGTTGAAGGATGACTAATAGTAATCACAGGACAATCGTCAAGAAGAGGCCAAAACTTTCTTACAGCAAAAGAATAGAACTCTCAATTCTGGCACAAGGATTAACAGGAAAATCGAAATACTGCATCTAGAAAATACTTATGAAAACATTTAATTAAACTATAATTTTGCAAGATTCAGATTTCTCCTCTTTCACAGTAACTCAACATTATTTGTCAAAATGGCTTCCAGTGAAAAAACCATGAAGCAGCATATTACACAAAGACAGAAACCTCAACTCTGTGGGAAGGCACTCAGCTAAATTTTAGAACAGATACTCTACTTATTTTTTTAAGCAAGTGGATATTTATATAAAGAGGGAATTTATATTTTCTTTACATTTGGCGGGAAGGTTGTTAGAACTGTGTTAGAACTAGTTTTGAAGATATTCTCTCACAACTAATATTAATCTGAATGCTACACTAAAATTCAAAACAAATAAAAAAATCCTCACATCCCTTCTAAAGCCGTAAGCCCAAACTTTGACAGGACTGCTGTTTAACTGTATATAATATACCTGAGTGTTTTCTAAGATGACCAAATATATGGCGCTACACAAGAAAAAGTTAATCTCTCTCAACATGCTTCTTTACTTAAATTATTTTAATTAGTAACTTTCATAAGCCAAATTCCATTTTTAACATCTACAACCTTAAAAATACCTTTATACTTCTCTGAGTGACCTCTAGTGAGCCTACCTGTAAAACGACTAACTGTGACTGTGAGCCTCTGGGAAGCTGAAAGTCAGTCTGTTGTAACCATGCGGCAAAGTTAACCATGAGAGTTTCTAACTTTTTGAAGTTTCTACTTCTTTGATCTGCTAGGATTTTATTCCCTTAAAATGTTGAGCATACATGTTACTGTTGATATAAGCATCTTATTTGGCAATGTGTTCAGAAAACATACACAGATTTCAGTTTAGAATGCAATGTATTTTCATTGTTTCTCCTACTTTTGTCATTTTTTTTCCTAATACAAGTACATTTAGAAAGTAAAAGAACATAATCAAAATACAAGTATATGTTATATAAAAGACACTGGAAATAATATAAATACGTCATTTTCATGAATACCAGAATGTGTTACAGTTAGTTGTCTCTGCTTGGTAAATAATAGGCATTTAATGTACATTTGTATCTGTGTACTTAACCGTTGTAGCAAGCCCAGTGAAGTGCCGTATATCCATGATTGTCTGCTATGGCTGGATTTGCATCCACAGATGCTGCCGACTGCAAAAGGGCTCCAAGAACACCAATGTGTCCACAAGCAGCTGACAAGTGTATAGGTGTCCGGCCCCTGCTATCCCGAAATAAGCACTTAGCACCATGTTGAAGTAATGCATCTACACATTCTTCATGGCCTGTAACTGCCTGAAAGAAAAATTATTTGCATGTAGTTGAATATATTATGTTGGACACTACATGCCAATTATAGCTAATTAAAAATGTTTCAAGTCCTTATTCCGCATGTCCTTCCATTTATCATTTTTTGAGTAATTCAGTATTTTTATTGGAAATGGTTTAAAAATTCAGTTAAAGCAGTAACTTTATCAAAATATAAATAGTTTGAAAAATAGGAACAGAGGAACTTAAATTCAATAAAAATAATGATATTTCAAAAGTGAAAAATTTAAGACAAAAATGTGTAAGAAAGTAGTTGTGATAATGGAAAAAAGTAAAATTGACATTAATTTGTTCAAGGCTTTAGTGTTTTAAAATTTTGTTCCAATATTATTTGTTCTCTGGATTAAGTTGTGCTTTGTAACTGTTTAAAATTAGTGTTCAAAAACTAAGATACTGAAAGAAACGGCAAAGATTATTTGGTAAAAATTTAATGAAGAAAAATAAACCTAGCCTAGTTCTTAGGTAAAATGAGGTCATAAAGACTTTTTGAAAGGAAGTAGGAATATTTTTGCTTACCCCTCGATGCAGAGCTGTCCTTCCCCATTTATCTTTGGCATCTACATTTGCTCCTTTGTTCAGCAGGGAGTAAACACAGTCTGTGTGCCCGTTGAGAACAGACAGCATCAGAGGAGTCCTGAGCAATAGGGGAATAGGTTCAGTGTTTCCACTTAAGACTCCACTCCGTGAAAAACAGTGTGCTGGTCTATTTTCTAAACACGTCTTTCTGTGATGCAACTATAAAGCATACTTAAATTAAAAATCTATATTTGATATTACTCAGTTACATTCCACGACAGACTTAGTAAAACAGGGGGAAAAGTACAAAGATTAACAAATATCCTAAAAATAATTTAAAAATTATTAAAACTTACTGTCCATTTCCATCTTGAATATCTACTGCATTCTGAGGTTCTGCATTTCCTATTAGTAGCCGTAGGCATTCTGAATGACCATTTGTTGCTGTAAAGTGATATTTAAAAATTTCAGTAATATATTATGATAAAATAGAAAATGTCCATCTTAGAGCACATTTTCTAGATATAATTTTGGGATAGTTTTGTTGAATTTAATAGGCAAGAAAAAAATAGCTGTAGATACAAAAGTTTCTATTGCCTTTGTTGATAAAAGTGAATAGATACAAATTCTTCATCTAAGTAGTGGCCACAGCCATCCTTCATCATCTGCCCTGCTAAAAGAATGCTCATTTTATTTAACTCTCTAGTGGTGGCAGTGTGGTCAGGGAGGGTGATCTGCCTCTAGCTAAGGGATGAAATCATGATTAGACCAAGTCAATCACAACAATGTCATTCTCCTTTGCCAGTGATTGGTTTCAAGGTGAGCACCGGTACAGTTCTGACCACTGAGATGTTAAGAAGTCCGGAAGGCTTCTGGGAAATATTTTTATCTCTGATAATGAAAAGTACTCCTTCTTTCCTGATTTTAGATGTGATCCTGTCAAGAAGCAGCAACCATGCTGTGACATGAGTGCAAAGGCAAGAGAATAACAGAGACTCTTTCAGAGCTCTGACATCATTGCTGAATCAAGCAACCCTGGAACTGACTCTACCTTTGGACATGTCATGTGAGGGATGAAACCCCTGTCACGTAAGCCATCATTCAGTTGGGTACTATGAAAAATTTCCAACTGACACATATACAATAAAAGAAAAAATGATTTATCTATAGAATGGATCTGTATGTCCAATTATATAAAATGGGCAATGGTATAAGTAAAAATGCCCTAAGGAAAATAGTAAAGCTTTTAAGATAAATTAAATCCTCTGCAAAATTCAGGTGCTGTCCATAATATAATAAAGTTTGAAGTTCAAAGAAATATATAAGCCACATAATAATGCAGAAAGGAGTATCTATCACTATTCTTCTTAATTAAAAGGTGACAAAACTAATGAAAGCAAGCTAGGTGCCTAATATTCTACAGTACCTTCTAACAGCTATATTAAATTCTAATAGTTATTAATTAAGACTTGTGGCTCAGAATTACACCCCCCATCTGTATGCTGCACTCTGCCAGCAGCTATCATAATAACCAATAACAGTGTCATTGAAGCATCTCACTTGGGGATGCTTCAAAGAAATTCTGTTTGGCTCATCATTCTTTTTTAATGGATTCACTTACACTCAGTACACAGCAGCTACTGATGACTTTTTGTGTCATCTAACTTTAAAACCCAAAACATCAAGCATAACATCACTGTGGGAAAAGACTGGTTCACTTCCAGAAAAAAAATCTCAGTGTCCTTTTCATGACTTATGAGTAAGATGCTCCCTAGCAAATCTCCAAATTTGAAAGGCATCTATAGAACCAAGGCTTGCATTTATTGCATAGGCGCTAACAGTAACCTGGAACTCTTTCAGCAGATAGGACTTATAGACTATATGGCATTGGTTAGTCATTTCTAAGGGACCGGCTAGTGTCTTGGTTCAATATTTAGTGAGAGTGCAAACACTCCATGAAAGTTTTAAATTAGCTCTGCAAATGATCTGTGCTTACAACATAATTTTTCAAGTTGGAGAATTTAACTTCACATTTTTCCAGAATAAGATAATAGAAAATAATAGCATTTTGACTTCTTATTTTTACCATATAGCAGTTATTATACATTTATTAGGAGTTTTAACCCATTTTTAAAATTTTTGTCTTTGCGTCCTGCCTCAATATCTGACAGTTTATGAAAGGCTGCTCTGGAGCAACAGTGGGTGTTACCTATGGAAAACGCAAGTTTCCCAAAGGACTAGAAGCAAAGCCCAAGACCCATATTCAAATGTGTCCTTAAGGATCACTCTATAAAAACAGACCAAATGAAATGAATCTAATCATATAAAGATGGCCTACTGGGGATGAGGAAAATACTTGGCTAGGATTTCTTCATGTATACCAGTCATGGTTATTTAAAATGAATACTGCCTTGTAGTAATTCCTGTAGAGAGTTGTGCATTTGTATCAGCTAGTGATACACAGCTGGTATCAAGTCACCACAATGACATGGTTACATATTTTTGCATTTTCACACATCCGCAACATCACAAAATCACATCATGAAGTAGTTCTTGCATAAAGTAGGTGCTCTATAACTCCTTGCTGAATCGATGTTTAATGTAGTACAGTAAGTCAAAATGTTGTATCAATTGTTAAATGAAAGCACATAGCAATCCAGAATAAGTTCCATCAAAAAGAAGTAGGAAATATTGCATTGTTTTGTTGATGAAGTACTTCAGAAGTTAGACTATTAACATATATCCGATTTCTAAGGTAGATGATAACTGTTTAAAGCAATTAAAATCTTGCTGTTGGTTTTTTGTTAAAACAATTACCAGAAATATAATATATAAGAAATTGAAAAAGAAAAGAGTATTAATGGAAAGTGGTAAATAAAATCATGCATAATATTTGACATACCTGCTGCATGTATAGGTGTTCTCTTCAAAATATAATCTTTTACTAAGATTGAGGCTCCCTGATTAATGAGTACATCCACACATTCAACATGGCCCTTAAATGCTGCAAGATCTAAGGGTGTTCTTCCACTACTATTTCTCACATCAAGATCTAACAAAGACTGTACCAACACTTCCAGTGCTTGATGGTGACCATGATAGGCCTAGGAATAAATAAAAATATAAATTAAAAAAATTACATATTTGGGGCTGGCCTGGTGGCATAGTGGTTAAGTTCGTGCCCTCCACTTCAGCAGTCCGGGATTCATGGGTTTGGACCCCGGGCGCGGACCTACACGCTGCTCATCCAGCCATGCTGTGGTGGCGTTCCACATACAAAAAATAGAGGAAGATTGGCACAGATGTTAGCTCAGCATCAATCTTCCTCACCCCCCCAAAAAATAAAAACATACTTACGCTGACTTCCCAGATACCTTAGAAAACATAAAGGAAGCAAACTTATCTTCATATTATTATTATATTTGAGATAATCCAAACGTCTGTATTGAAAATTCAGAAAGTTAACTATAAATTTTTTAAATAATCAAATAGTAAGGTACAGTGTTGGGGAATGGGTACTCTGCAAATAATAAAAGTTCAAATGACAGGTGATCTTTTCATGAGTATACAATGTCTGGTTCAGGGCAGACAGTCAAGGGATGTGTGACATGGATTCAATGAAAGCTTTCATTCTAAGTCTATGACTCCAAAACCTGTGTCTTCTTTTTTTTCTTTGGTGAGGAAGATTAGCCCTGAGCTAACTAACATCTGTTGACAATCCTCCTCTTTTTGCTGAGGAAGATTGGCCCTGGGCTAATATCCGTGCCCATCTTTCTCCACTTTATATGTGGGACGCCTGCCACAGCATGGCTTGATAAGCGGTGTGCAGGTCAATGCCCAGGATCCAAACCTGCAAATGCTGGGCCACCCAAGTGGAGCGCACGAACTTAACCACTACACCTCCTGGCTGCGCCCCCCAAACCTGTGTTCTTAATCACAGTTCAGTGCTCCACTTAACTCCCTGATACAATTTTACTATACTTAAATTGTAGAGACAGCCAGCAACTGAAGTTAAGCTAGTACTTGAGTCTTCTCTCAACTTAAAACAACTACCCCTACCCCATAACATGCTATATCTCAAAAATAAACATTTCTCTTAGCACAAAAATATTTAGACTGGGCCCTGCTTGAATAACTGCCATATGCCAGGCGTTGTCCTAGCTGTACAATAGAGCAAAAAGACTGAAAGATTTGTCAGACTGAAACCCCCTTCCTTACACAGTCTCATTAAAGAGCTTTCTAAATAATTCATTTCAAAAACCAACATGTCAACTGAACATCTATTATTCTTATTGGACTAGATGCTGAGCAGGACATACAGCAATAATGAGACATAGTTCTGGCATGAAAGAAGTATTCTATCTAGTTCACTTATACCAACACTTTGTAGCAAAGGGCACAAGCCATTTTCTGATACCATTCACACTGACAGCTTAGCAGGTTCGTAAATTATCACACATGAACTTTTCACTGAGAATTGAAAAACATAAAATTCTACCACATGTGAGCTAAATCTCACTTGCTCCTAACCTGAAAAAAGATACTTAGCTAGAAGAGGGCCCCTCACTGATGTAGGGCTGTAAGAAGGGCTGTAAAGCCATTTCTTGTGGAAAATGTCAGAAAGTACCAGCAGGGGGTAATGGTCTGGGCCTTACTGATTTCTTTGATGTTTCTGACTACCTACAGGCTTGACTACCTCAAAGATTAAAGTGACTGGAGATCACTGAACTCTACTGTCCCAGGATCACATCCAATCTTGTTCCTCAATACCAGGTCAATGAAATTATGCTACTAAAAGAATGAACTTTGAGAAACACAGTATATGCAGAAGGTAGTATAAAAAGAAGAGAGGAAAACAATGATGACTACAAGCCATGATGATTTGCCACAGGGTTCTTCCTCATGATGTCCTTGTATAGGACTGAGACAAGGAACTTGTATGCCTAGTATGTGCAAAGACAGAAACCAAGATCAGTTCCCTTCAACTTCCACCCAGTGTGTTTTAACTGCATCAAGCTGTCCCAGATTGGGAGAGTTTAGAAGTAAAAAAAAAATGACTTCAAGTAATTTCTGAAAACCTCCTACAGATAGATACAAAATGCAAAAGTGGTGGGATATTCACATTTCACAGAAGCACTATTCACAATAGCCATGGAGTAAAAAACTATAGTTTTTGAGATAATGCATTCAAAAATTTGGCAAAGTGCTGAGTCTGGCATCTACCTGGTGGGGAGCCAGATCACTGGAGGAGAGGATGGTGGGAGGTGGTGGTGGTGACAAGATAGAGAATAGATTGCTCAAGAAATGACAGTGCTATTATTACAATGATGATGATGATGATGCAAGAATTGCCTAGTCGTCTGCTCAGACTTCATTTCTTGCCACCAATAGTAAAATGGCTATTTTCTCCATGCTGGCTTTGCCCTTTCAGATGATTTATTTACCATGCAAGTCTGGGAGAGCAGATAGTATTTCCAAAGACCCAAAGGGCAAGGAAGCAGAAAGCTTCAGCATGCCTTCTTAGTTATTTAGAACATGGGAGGAAATACTAGTGGCGAGAAAGGGGCAGACAGACAAAGCAGAAAATTCACTGTACATGTGCCAGCGTTAGAAAATATGCAGGGAGAATATTAAGATAAAAAATAATAGTATACATGAGAAGAAACAATTAAACGGATAGCTGAACTTGCAGTCATCCACATTAATTTAAGTATATACCTTTATGAGCATTTTACTATACTTAAAATCAGAGGTTTCACAAACAGCTAGTGATAATACCCAAGTCTCCTGATCCTCCAAGTTTCCTCCGCCCACAACTGTAACATGCTTTGTTTCAAAAATAGATTCTTCTTTCAACACACAAAGTACTAGATTGGGCTCTGCTAGAAATTTCCTAAGGTAATTCATTCCCATATTTGATTTAAATAATTGGCACACTCTTTCTCCTAACCTTCTCCTCTTAGTGACTGACATTAAGAGGAAAAGTTCAGAGGCATCTTAAGCTAGAAGGGACATTACAGATCATGTAGCCAAATCCTAGAGCATGAGTAATTGAAGGATCAACTAAGCATACCTGGTTAGAGCCCCAAGATCACAAAGTAAGCAAAAAGTTGTATAAATTCCACAGAAATTATCGTTCTTATACCATTTGCTTAGCATCTTAGAAGCCATTCCACCAGGGGAATGTATTTTTAAATTCACATCACAGGTATATTCTCTCCCTTAGAGTAGGTCTTAGGGGAAGTCCAAACATCACTGTTGTTGTTGTTGTTCTTAAAAACAAAACACAACAAAAGCGCACTCAAGAATTCTCTGAATTAAACAAGTTCTTTAAGTGCTGGGTACAAGTTTGAGTCAACACAAACAGATATGAGATATTTTCAGTAAACCAGCCATCATGCTGGCTGTGAAGGCAGTACTCACAGCCAAGTGTAAAGGGCTTATTGTTGCTCTATTGTCTGAATCACTCAGCATGTCTGTTCCTGAGGTTTCCATTAACTGAGAAAGAAAAGCATTTTAAATGTCAGAAATGGTACTTTTAGATACATTATAGTCGTTATTCCTACTCCCCCTCCCCTAAGTTCAAATCCCTTTTAGAGTATAAATTGAAACTTGATTATGAATTTAAAAATCTCAGACCATCACATTAAGAAACCTAAACCCAGCAAGCTCATAGAACAGATCATCCTGAGAGTGTCCGGACCACAGACTAAGAACTTTGAGGGAGTATAAACTAAGAGCTTGAGGGAAATGCTATTTAACTACCACCAAGTAAGAACCTCCCCTCCCCTTGCATACATGATTTCTATCACTATCTTTGTTCCCAGGAATGTGTAAAAGAGGCTTCAGCTCTAGTGAGAGCAAAGTAATAACTGCAATACTCTGAATAGCAGGGGGAAACTGACTAATACTTACAACATCTAAGGGAGTTTCACTTGCAATCTGAAATAAAATTTAAAATAAAAATAATTAGTTCAGGAAGTATTCATATGTATTAAAGACATAAATGTTAGCTACAGGTCTCTATTTATGTAGGGCTTCGTTAAATTCTATTCTGAACCTGTGCTTCCTTTGCCTCCAAAAATTAAGTCTTTTAAACAACTGTATAATATAATAGACCACAGATGTATATACACAGGTCTAAGATTTTAGTCTAAAGATACGATAATAACCTAAGGAAATATTCGTTATTTCTATAGCAGGGTTCTAAATGCTATATTAAATATGTCAACCTCCTTTGTCTATCTTTTATGCCCACTCTCCTTGAATTTTATTTCCCCTTGAAAGGAGGCAATGTTTAATATAATTTATAAGGTATGTCTAAATGAAGAAACCCTAAACTTGAAGCAACTGTTACACACTTGAGAATCTTTTAACTTGTCCCCTTACTTTCCATTTCATTTGGCAAAGTGGGGTGAATGGTGTGTACATTCAAGAATGAGACCACAGTTGAAATAAAAAAGACTTTGCAGAAGTAGAGTCTCTTATCAGGAGGGACTGTTAAAAGAATGGGCCTTTCAGAATTCCCTAAATATATGGGGGGAACCTACCTTTAACAGGGACATTTACTTCTCACATCAGATATGGTTACAGTTCTTTAGAAACTTCTGGAAAACATTTATTTAAAGGCGCGAAGAAGCAAATGCTACATAGACATGGGGTAATACAAGGGAAGGACATAACTAGCCCTCTCCAGAGATCTAATTCTCTCCTTTCTCCTTCCTTTTTGAAAGGGAAAAGGGAACGAGAGACATCTTCCTGAGGCAAGTATGAATTTAAGCAGTGTAAGGATTCTAAAAATGTTAAAAAGCAATAGAACTTCTTGATTCATTTATTCTCATTTTCATTACATTACTAGAATATAAACTCACACTAGTCCTTCCACAAAAATTCAGGAATCTTACCAGCTGAAGACATAGACGGTGACCATAAGCAGCTGAATAATGAACTGCATTGTACCCTTGCTTGTCCCGGATCCCTGGATTTGCATCATTTCTTAATAAGTATTCCAGGCACCTACATACAATAACAACATATTCAAAATTCTAAATCCTACATTTTATCCAATGATAAAAACAGAGACTGAAACTAAAAACTGACAATTTTTCTTACACTTGAGTAATGTAAAAATCATAAATATATCAACACTATATAAATTTGTAATTTAAATGACACTGACTGTAACCATCATAAAAATATAGACAAGGGGCCAGCCCGGTAGCACAAGCGGTTAAGTGCGCGCACTCCGCTGCGGTGGCCCAGGGTTCGCCGGTTCGGATCCTGGGCGCGCATCGACGCACCACTTATCAGGCCATGCTGTTGTGGCGTCCCATATAAAGTAGAGGAAGATGGGCATGGATGTTAGCCCAGGACCAGTCTTCCTCATCAAAAAGAGGAGGATTGGCAGATGTTAGCTCAGGGCCGATCTTCTTCACAAAAATATATACATATATATATATAGACAAAATGTTCATAACAGAATGTTTTTCATTCAAAGAGGACACCCTCAAAGTCTGTCAACAAGCTTAATATACCCGAAGGCTGTTTTTTACAGTCACTATCTATGGCACCATGTACTCCACTCAAACAATGTCTGATAGGATTAAACTCTTAGTGGTGGTGAGCATCCAATGTTGGCAATATTATTGCTTATCTACCTGGAACACACAGTGAGTATAGTACCTCATCAGGCAGCTCAAGAAAGGTGTAAAAAAAATCTCACAATAGCAAGGTCAGAATTTAATGATCTTGAATTAGAGGACTGAGAAGTGTGTAAATTGTAAAAGTGTAAACACTATAAAAGTAGTATGTAGGTAACAAGAAAGACTTCCCCATGGGAGATGTACTTCATTCCTGTGCTATTAAAATATGAAGAAAATAATTTTAAAAGGCACTATACGCTTCACAATTTGTTATAATTCCAATATATTTTATTATTACTGTAGCAAAAAAAAGAGTACTCAATCAGAAATTAAAAGATTTGTCTCTACAGCTCGTTTGATACCAGTCATCTTGGGTAAATCATTTCACCTTTATGATGAAATGGCCTCTGTTTATTCATTTGATAGATGGGGGTAGGACTCCAACCAAATAATCTAAAATCCATTCATGCTCAAATTGCAAGTCCATAATTATTCAGTGATACTTCGTCTAATATTGCAATAAGTCTAACTAAATATTAATTCTACTACTAGAGGAAAAAAATCTATCATCAAATACTCCTTGTTAAAAATGCAAGTTTCCAAAAGCATACTAAAGTTATATAAAAACAAATGAAAAAGAACTGAAGCAATGTAACTGATCTTTCAGTAACTCTACCATGTATATATAAGGGCCATTCTCTTCAGTGCCAACACTTTTCTTTAATGCGGAATTGCTTCAAATCCTTTAGATTTCTTAGGAATTACTTGCAGAATCTATACTCATTGTAATATCTTCAATGGTAGCAAATGTTCATCCTTTTAAGTGGGACTTTGATATTTATGTACAGCTAAAATTATTAGTCAAACATCGTGAACTGGGTATCACTATGATCAAAAAGACCCAAATCTGACTCTAAAGTAACAAGACTGGTGTTTTTCAGTGTTCATAAACTAGCTCTGAAGGCACTTCAGGAAGTGTTTTCGGAGTGTGTAAACTCTGTTTGTATATAGCCTTTCTTGGTGCCCAACTCAGAGGTCAATGGGATGGAGAAATGACCTGCAGGGCTGGAAGACAGTCTCACTGCTTTACAAGTATGACCATTTCACCCAAAGGTATATCTTTTTATCTTGAATCAAATTCTCTAGATGTGAGTGATAAAACAGAAATAGTTCTCCCTACTGAGACCTGAATACAAGACAGATTCTATCAGTGGAACAAACTATTTTAAGATAACTTGCTGATACATGAGTACTGAAAAACACAGATTTATTTAAGGAAAGCAAAACAAGTAGGTAAGTTCATGTTTACTTTCTAAAGTAGGTTGAGCGTCTATCAAAGTATTATTTACAGTGACTAGGTTCCAAGTACACAGTATAAAATGGTTTGAAATAATCTAATTGTTATACATGTAGTAGTTCTTATCAAATCATATTATTTAATTTTTTACATTCACATTACTCAGATGATTGGTCTCCTGTAACAAAACAAAGAACTCATTTATGATGATAAAATTCCTTCTATTTATAGAGATAAAATTCCCCCTGCCATGAAGAGGATTTCTTTCTTAAATATAATCAGAAAAAACAACCTCCCAGTCTTCCCCTTCTCTCATACACACCAGATGGGCATGGGGGAGATTCTTACCATCTTGGTCAAACAGAGCCAGCTCTATTTCTCTTCAACTGGCAAAGAGAATTTTATTTATTAATGTTTAATACATTTAATATGTTTCTTGTGATAGCAACTATATATTTGTTTGCTGAGTCATGACTGTCTATAGAGAATGCGGGCATCAGGATGATGGGGGTGACTAGCAGAATGAGTAGAATGAATCAGGAAAGATTTCACGTATTTTTCCAATATTTACTGGAAGTGAGAACAGAGGGACATACGGCAGAGGAGAATTATAATTACTTATGTCATTTCTTTTTTTTTTTTTATTTTTTTTTAATTTTTTTTTAAAGATTTTATTTATT
Organism: Ceratotherium simum simum; assembly: GCF_057802395.1. Classification (NCBI taxonomy): domain Eukaryota; kingdom Metazoa; phylum Chordata; class Mammalia; order Perissodactyla; family Rhinocerotidae; genus Ceratotherium; species Ceratotherium simum. The sequence continues at coordinate 22,248,179 of NC_141904.1, forward strand.
TTATTTTTTCCCCCCAAAGCCCCAGTAGATAGTTGTATGTCATAGCTGCACATCCTTCTAGTTGCTGTATGTGGGACTCGGCCTCAGGATGGACGGAGAAGTGGTGCCTCAATGCGCACCCGGGATCCGAACCCGGGCCACCAGCATTGCAGCGCGCGCACTTAACCACCAAGCCACAGGGCCGGCCCCACTTATGTCATTTCTGAACAGCAGAAAACCAATGTTACAAAAATTCCAAAATATAAACAACTTTCCCTGGGAACGCTGACAGGGGATTAGTAAACAATCATTAAAAAACCAAACCAACAAGTAAATATTACTGAGTAACAGTAATCTGAAGCTATAGGGAATTTGTTTCTTCTTTTAGAAAATATTTCACTCTTGCTTTGGCAGAAGTATGAATTAATTATGCCAGATTCTCTTACTATCTAACCTATTCCTGGGAATTAAATCCTTGGCATTTAGAAAAATAGATCAAGACTTTAATGCTACTATTTAAGCCTCCAAAACAATCACTAATTGAAAGAATACTTCTGGTATCCTAAAATGGTTACTGTGGCTTACAGCTTCCTGAAGGTTCCCAGGGAACGAATCACTGAGTCAATAAATGATGGCATTTAGACAGAACCTCTGGGATTCTGATACTTTAAAGATAAGAAACAGAGGCTCCAAGAACGAGTGCTAGATTCTTTTATACACATCTCAGTTTTCTCTACAATCCTAAGAAGTAGGTTTCATTCTAATTTTACACATAAAGAAGCTTTTGCTTAGCAATTACTTGCTCAGGCTCAAAGAGGTACAATATGGAGACCCCCAAGATTTAAACTGGGTCTTTCAGATCCCAAAGCTCACATTCTTTCCAGTATATCAGACTGCTTGGTATAGCTACTGAGAATTAAGTGTTTAATAAATATCACTAGCCTATTGCTCAAAACAGTTTATATTAAGTGAGAAAACTGATGATTTAATTCTCTTTAGAACTAGTACACCTCTACAGAAAAAATAGATCGGCTTAAAATAAAACCACAAATCTCAAACAGTATGGGCTGAACATTGATATTCTTCTGTTTTTGCATAAGAATTCAGGTTTAATGTAATTGTCTAAGGACAGGAGGTCCATAGGGCAATCTCTATGTGCATGCATGTGTTTTTGTGTGTGTGACCACTCAGTGAAATGTATGTAGACGATGCCAAGCAACACCCAATAACCAGTCTGTGGGAACAGTGGTAAAAGACTATCAAGGGTGATACTAGTCATTTTAGGTATAATTTTAAGAAAATCTATAAATCAAAGCATAAAATTACAAAATTTATAAATCAGAGGATAATAATAAACTTATCCAAGTTTACCAAAATATTTTCTGATTTACAAAGTCTTTATTACAGATTTTCTTTAAAGAGCTACTATCCAAAGACATACTTCAAATAATTTAACTTCTCCTAAAATGTATCTATATCTAATTATTCTGGTATACATGAAACTGTCTAAAGTGACATATTCCTGCAAACAGAAAATACATTTTACTAGTGACCTCAACATTGGAATTTTAACCACAAATCCAACATAAAGTGTTACTTATAGAAGTGTCTTTGAAATTAGCTACAGAATTTATAATAAATTAACATTTGTGAATAATACCATCAAATCATGCTTTTTATTTTGAGGGCGAAAAGTAAATATTAAAAAACCAAAGAAATAGTTCTGTGTTAAATGCAACTTCCTTGAAGTATATTTTATAAAATCTTTCCCCTGAAACCATTACTTGTTTTTCCAAAGGATATTTTTAATCTTCACTGACCCAGACACATGGGGAATACCACAGACACTGAAGATCTCTTCTCTGTCTCCAATGAGTTTATTTTCCTCCAAGAAGGCAATAGATATTAAGGTACTATAAATGGGTTTGATTAACTTTCAGTGAATATTAATTATGAAAGAATTTAAACATCTCTTATTCTTTTGTTCTTATTCAGTCACTCTTGGTCAACATTTACTTCCTCCATTATCTAATTTACTTACTTAAACAATATTTAGTACCAACTATGTGCCAGACTCTGCCAGTTCAATTACTCCCTTTTTGGATACTACTTTGCAAGGATCCCTTGCCAACATAAACTCTCTTCCTTTGAAGGGTATTGGTATTCTAATCTCTGCCCAATCTTCTGATAGCATTGTCCATATATCTCTCCTCTTTCCCTTTGCCTATGATATACTCAAGGCTGCTGCCTCTGAGAAGTCAAATGGAAAAAACACGGAGGCGATATTAAGATGTGTTTTTGGCAGGGAAGACGAGAAGGGACCTGTATCTTTCTTCTACCAGATCAGTCATTAAGGCAGCTTACTGAGCAGAAATAGGTAGTAATAACTATGATTTAGGAATAATTATGAAACCAGTTTATTTCCCACACTAGAGACTCAGGGAAAGCTAACAACAAAAAGTACAAAAAGGAACTATTAACTTGCAATAAAAATAGCTATCTATATGGAAGATGCTGGTTTACAGAAACAATAATCCTTCATTCTCACCACATGATACTTACTTGCCATCTGTGTCTGACGTAGCTGCATAGTGCAGGGGTGTGCATCCTCTTTCATCAAGGTCATTCACACTTGCTCCTGATCCCACAAGAGCAAACAGGCACTGGTAATTGCAGTTGGCAGCAGCATAGTGCAATGGAGATCTTTTGTGCCCAAGTTAATATAAGAAAAATAAAAGCCAGGGATATACACCAGTAAACAAGAGCACAGTTGACTCCTAATCCACCCAGTTACAAGTATTGTATTTACAGTGAGCTTGAGATTAATTTCTGCCATATACTAAGTCTTTTGGAAGGCTGGACAGAAAGCTAGGAGGAGAAAGTAAGGTGGCAGAGAACCCCTAAGAATAGGAAATAAGACAGAAACAGAGTTAAATTATTTCACGGTCCCCAGACAGTAACAATTCCAGTCTTCTGAGTGAATTACAGATACCCTTCACATTCTGCTCAGAAACTTGAAAACTTTCATTTTAACATGCTTCCCCTATGCTAATAAAAATGTTTCATAATACACAGGTAGCAGCTTCAGTTCATGTCTCAGTAGAGGATAAAAGGGTAAGAGAAATACAGAAGCATTAAAAAGATTGCTCAGGGGGCCGGCCCCGTGGCGTAGCAGTTAAGTGCGCGCTCTGCTGCTGGTGGCCCGGGGTTCAGATCCCGGGTGCGCATCGAGGCACCACTTGTCAGGCCATGCTGTGGCAGCGTCCCATATAAAGTGGAGGAAGATAGGCACAGATGTTAGCTCAGGGCCAGTCTTCCTCAGCAAAAAGAGGAGGATTAGCATGGATGTTAGCTCAGAGCTGATCTTCCTCACACACACAAAAAATAAAATAAAATAAAGTGGAGGAAGATGGGCGTGGATGTTAGCCCAGGGCCAGTCTTCCTCAGCAAAAAAAAAAGAGGAGGATCAGCATGGATGTTAGCTCAGGGCTGATCTTCCTCACCAAAACAAACAAACAAACAAAAAAAAAAAGATTGCTCAGTTCTATCAACTATATGGTGGAGCCATACAGTAATATCAGATTTCTCAAGGAAAAAATGTGTAGTTTTGAAGACTATTCACTATGCAGAAGAGTTAGAACACTGTTTTAATTTCTACAGAGTGAATATTTGTAGTCAATTTCTTCCCAGTTACTGAAATGAAATAGAATGTCACAAAATTTAGGAGTCCCTTTGTCTGGATTACAAAACTATAATGATTCAACGACTTTTCATTAAAAAAAAGAAGAAGAAAAAGAAAACAGAAAAGTGAAGGTAAATTTAGTCCAGGGTCTTCACGGTATAATTTTTTCTAAAACATTTACATAGTGAAACGATAGTAAAACATTATTTTACTTTACTGGATAACAGTATAGTATAGTAATAGTATTTTAAAAAATGCAATTAAGCCTGAATTACTTTTAAGCTTCTAAACTCAGAATACACTTCAGAAGCCCTCTCTGCTATTTGTAGTATAGAATGCTTCAAGTGCCACAAATTAACTAACATATGCAGGATTAAAGTATAATTATAAAAGCAAAACAGCTATAAAAATATTGCATTACAAAGCCAAATAAAGTGATTTTTGATTTTGTGGGTCATTAGTTCCTTCATTAGGAGGCTTATGAGAGCAGTCTGTTCCTCAAAGTAACTATGGGGTCAAATAGTTTTTTCTTTCTTTTCTTACATGCATTTCTGATTCACTACCACACATAAGTCTATTTACTTCTGCACTGGCCCAATCACATGCAATGACATACATTCACACATTTCCTTTTGACATACACACCCTTTCTTGTCATACACTTGGATATGACTCTCAAACTCCTGACACACACAATTTTGCTCATATTTTCACCTCTATTTTTCAAACCAATTTAAACTGCCTTCAATCCTTTCCTGTATGGTTCTAACACACTCTGGGTCAATTCCTACTCTAATTAACTTGGTAGATAATGGCGGCTTTAAGTACCTCTACCACAAATGCCAGTAATAATGAGACCTGGGGCTGAACAGTGAAAATGAGGATTGGTTTAGTGGCTACGAAGGGACTTTGTCACTTCAAAGATTGCCTTTCCTGCAGATCATACTCAGGGGTGTGTGTGGATGTGTTGGTATGTGTATATGTGTATTTGTGGGGTTACAGAAGAGATGAAAGAAAAATTACATATGTATTTGTACCCTATTTCCTCCCTCTTTCTGGTGCTCTATAACCAAATATGGGCAGTAGAGTCTCTGACAAACAAATGACTTCGGGGGAGACTTAGGAGACTGTACTACTGAGTTCTGGGTCCTGTGTGTTTCCTGAACGAACATAGGTACCACGGGGTTTTACATTTCCACGGCTATAATTATGATAGGAGGAGGAATGATATCAAGAGGTGCTTATATGGCAAAGCTGTGGCTGGTAGCCTGGGGCTGCGGCAAGGCTCCAGGTGGAAGAAGACTGTGGGTGAGAATGAATATTTAGAAGTTATCGATTTTTAGGGGTCCTTTCCAATGAATCATGACCACAATGCAAAAGATGCCAAATTGTTCAGTTAGTTCTCAGAAGCCAGTTAAAAGGTCAAGCAAGTCATTAAGTAAATAACAGTAATTGGGCTCTATAGAGGAACTGTATCACACCCTACCTCCCAAATTTGTCCTTTTTGTTGAAGTCTGCACCAGTATTCAGCAGAAGGTTTAGGCACTCCAAATTCCTATCCAGAGAAAAATTGAGTTAGAAGACTTAACTGTCAGTAATTTCATAATGAAACTGGTAGGTTTAAATAAGTATAAAAGTACGTTTTCAAACGAGGGTACAGTGAATAAAATGGCATGATTTATATTTTATGAGAATAAAAACATTAAAATGCATCTTATCTAGAATTTTAAAAGTTATGTATATACATACTGGCACGTTGATAGAAAATAACAAATGAATCAAGTTGTCACTATTTAAAAGGAAGTTTACATTTGTAAAAGAGTTCCTGAAGAGTTTTTAGGAACCTTTAAAACAAACTTCAAACAATGTGCTTATAATTGAATGGTTTAAATTTAAGTGGTTTTTAATACTAAATTAAATTAAAATAGGTTAAAAAAAAATCAAACCTGAAAACACAGGTAATGTCCCAAGTCAGCTTTCCCTTATCTTTCCTATACTATGATTGCTTACTTAGATGTATCCTTAGTTAAAACAGGTAAATTACATGCATGAGTATTTCTGTAATTTAATTTTTATAAACCTGAACACCAACTTACTACATTACAATGAAAACTAACTGCCAAGTGATCAGACACTCATGTTTCTGTTGTCCCTCTCTCTGTAGGCAAGTAACATGGAAGCTAGGTTTTAATTGGAAGGTTCTTTGGTGACCTTGCAAGAATAAGAGGACCCAGTCACTTGTTCACAATCCATCTCTAAAACTGAGACTGGCTTAGTGGTAGTCTTGGTTCAGCAAACTTGTCCTCTGAAATCACTGGGAATTTTTAAGGAATTATCAATGGGAAAAAAATTCTTGCGAATGTCCTTTTGATAAGTCAGCACGAATTAAATGGCTTATCACAGATTTAGAATCTAAATGATAAGAAACATTAGATTATTAGCAGCATGCTTCAGAGACCAAGAGTTTTAGCTGAAGTTTTTTGTTCATTCAAACCAACTGCCCAGTTTCCCCTAGTAGTAATATTTAAAACTTAGTCCAAAATCTTTCAATCTGAAAATTTCCTCTTCCTATATATTAATCCTGAGTAGAGGCAAGACATAAACATCAACTTTTTTTTCCTGAAATTATGATTAAAATACCCCAAACACCTTCTCAAATACTAGTATTACTCAGAACATTCCCAGAACATTACTCAGAACATCAATGTTTTGATGCGCTCATTTGAGGACATATATTTTTCCATTTATCCAGAAATGATTTTCTCTTATAGAAAGCAATACTTCCTTTTCTAGGTTTGTTCTATCTCTCTCCCTCATAGCTTATGACTTAGGTGGAAGAAGATTAAAAAAAGCAATTTCAACCAATCTGGACTTTCCTCTTTCAAACCACTCCTGTTAGGTTTTGTTTTCTATTTTGTGGTAGCCCAGAATTAAACAAGAGAAACAAAGACAAGAAAAACTGCCATGACCAGCTACCTTTTTCTTAAAAAAGTGAAAATTTTGTTAACATACCCTCCAGCTGCAGCTGCATGTAGACAGGTCCTGCCAAAATCATCTGGGGTATCTATATCAAATCCTGTAAGAACGAATACATCTTATACATTATATAATACTATAGACGACACTTTATATTAAAGTATTATGTCAAGAAATGTCAAGAATCACACCCCACATCTCAAACAAAACTATGAATTACATATAGGTACAAAATTATTGAAAATAGATTAATAATGTATAATATTACAAAAAAATTACCTCTAAAGGACTGGGGGTTTTAGGACAAATGCTAACGTACCTGTTTAAAAGCCATAGGCTATAATGAATATTATGCAGCAATACGAAGAAATAAAGTACTGATACATGTTACAACATGGATGATCTCTGATAACATTTTGTTAAGTGAAAGAAACCAGTCACAAAAGACCACATCTTGGGTGATTCCACTTCCATGAACTGTCCAGAATAGGCAAATTTATAGACAGAAAATAGATTAGTGGTTGCTTAGGGCTGGGGGAGGGAGGAAATGGGGATGACTGCTAATGGGGTTTCTTGTAGGGGGGATGAAAATGTTCAAAAATCGATTGCAGTGATGGTTACACACCTCTGTGAATATACTAAAACGCTGAACTGTAAATTGTAAATGGGTGAATTTTACGGTATGTGAATTACATCTTAATAAAGTTATTTCTTTAAAAAAAATACAGGTGCTTTGCCATCTATCGATTATTACTAACAATGAGAAGAGATTTCAGAATTCTCTTTCATAGATAAATGGGTATGTGACTACTTGTGGACACACAAACACTTTAAAAAACTCAAAACAGAATTAACTCACTTAAAAAATATCATTAGGAAAAACTCAGAAATGTCTGTCTCAAAATATGTTGATTTTCACTGAAACTTTCCCATAATTCTTTTAATAATCACAAGTTTTAATATACAAAATTTGTTCAACTTTCTTAACACTCTGAGAAAGAGTATCATTTAAAATCAATTAAATCTTTTATATTTAATAATTCTATGCATTCAGTGAGGATCATAGTTTTGTAGTAATATTTACAGAAAGCTATTGAACCTGTTTTGTTTAAGACTGACTATGATTCTGGAATTTTAAAATAGTAATTGGATATGGCATAAATAACTTCACAAACCTAGAAGATACTGTAGAATGGCTATCGGCTCTTAAAAAGGAAGCAGGCAAATAGAGATATCTTGTTTCTAGACATAAAGGGACAATCCAAGAAGACTACCATTCAATGAACAGAAGCTGCTCTAGAAATATTCTACACCCTATTCCCCAACTAACAGAGACAGGAAATCACAGGAAAAATAAAACCTTTCCCAGAGCTGAAGAGAACATCGAATCTTAAAATTAAAGGACTCAACATCTTCTCAGAAGGGTTAATAAATGATCCACACTTGGACATATCTATATGTAATTTGGAAAAGCAGGATAAAGAGGTTGTATTAAAATTTGGGAGGGTTTGGAGAGACAAAAAAAGGAGAATCAGTCTGCGACGGTTCCACTTACCAGAAGAAAGAAGTTTCCTGCAGCAATCTGAAAAACCACTTAAGGCTGCCAAATGGAGAGGGAACATTCCATGTATGCCACGCCTAAAGTAAACACAAGAAAAATACAATCATTTAAATAAACTATAAAGAAACTACTTAAAGTGAAAAGATAATTAGATGAGTCAAAATCTATAACATGCTGGAGAGCAATTTGGCAAAAGGCTGAAGGTGGGTATAACTTATTACCTAGCAGTTTTCCTCCAGGAGTAGGGTTTTTCAACCTCAGCACTATTGTCATTACGGACTTTGTTGTGTGTGTGTGAGCGGCTATCCTGTGCATGCAGAATGTTCAGCAGTATCCCTGGGCTCTACCCACACTAGATGCCAGTAACACCCTCCTCCCCAAGTTATGACAACCAAAAATGTCTCTGGACACTTGTCTAGGGAGCAAAATCCATTCCCCCTGCCTCACCATTGAGAATCATTACAAGGCAAAATGTTCAACAATGTTCACCGCAGTAATTTTTGTAAAAGTAAAAAACTGGAAACAACTTATGTGTGTAAAAAGGAGAATGAATAAATTGTGAAATCTTTATACAATAATTAAATTTTATAAGATGAATAAACTAGAGTTACTTGTAGAGATGTGAAAAAAGCCCAAATTTATACCTACATTGCTAAATCAACAACTTCATGTGAAAAAAAAAAAAAGGTTGCAAAAAAGTATATAGTAGCATACCATTTACAGAAAGTTTAAAAGAAGGTTTAAAATATGTTAATGAATATATATATATAAATGTAATAAAAACATATATAGAAATGATAAACATCAATTTAAGTAGGGTGTTTACTTTTGCAGAGCATGCAAGAGAATCCACCTTTCAAACAAAATCTTACGTGGAAACTTTAATATATAAAATAGATAAAAGTGAGCTGTTCTGTAGGGGGCAAGGGATCCTTTGCAGCAGCTACCAAGGAATCCCTGAGCTGCAGCACAAAGTCTGAAAATCATCGTCTATTATTTGGATGAAAAAGAAAAGTATTCAGGACATACGCTTTTTCAAGTCTTTTATTTTAGATTAAAAATAATAACCACAGGGCCAGCCCCAGTGGCCTACTGGTTAAGCGTGGTGTGCTCTGCTCCAGTGGCCCAGGTTCGGTTCCTGGGTGTGGACCTACACCACTCATGTGTCAGTGGCCACGCTGTGGTGCCGGCTCACATACAATAAGAGGAAGATTGGCAACAGATGTTAGCTCAGGGCGAATCTTCCTCAGGAAAAACAAAAATAAACCACAAAAATGAAAAGCTCTGATCAAAACTGCATATTACTCATAATCTATAAAGAACTGAGGTAAAAAATAGAAAAACACTCTGCTGGCTTACCAAATGAAATCATATTAATTCTATTCTATCACATTGTCAACACAAAAAGGAAAAAGCCCAAGCAATTAGGATAACATCGAAGACAAAATTCATATTTCTATTTGAAATATCTAGAAAACCGCAATTCACTTCCTTCTGTGTTTCCCTGCAGCAGCTATCAACACCCTGGGAAGTACTTACTTTGCAGTGTCAGCACCACTTGTAATAAGAGTGTTGATGAGCAGCTCATGGCCGTACCTTGCTGCTATGTGCAAAGGCGTGTTTCCATTCTTATCCTCACAGTCAATTACAGCTCCTGCAATAAAGGACATACTGTCAGACACCAGACTATAAAAAGATCAAGTCAAATCTATTACATGGAAAGTAACATAAAATGCTATTCAAGCACAAACTAACAGATATAGCAATTTAACTAGATTTTACTCACAGTACATTTATTGGGCCAGAAACTGGGGTTACAAATTTTATACTTCAAGTAATTTTGTGAATTGAGCATAAGGTTTTAACAGATTTAAAAATAACAAAAGGGTTCTGGGGTCCAATAAGTTTAGAAACCACTGTATTAAAACAAAATTAAACACATTTCTTTAGAGCAAGACATTTCAGAGCTTTCATGTGCACATTCTATGTGTCATCAAGAAGACCGCATGCAATGTTTCACGAAGTATTTGATCACGAACCTATTCATTCTTACTTTCTCCCTGCAAAACCATAACAGCTATTATCTTGAGGACTACTAACAGTTCCTTGGAACATAGGCTTGGCAAACACTGCTTTAAAGTAATGCACCTAAAAGTTCTTTTTATTTAAAAGTTTAGCTTGCCTAATACTAATTCAAACGCAAAAGAATACAAGTTCAAAAAATAAATGAAGATCCTAAAAATAGTTCAAAATATTCAAAAGTGGAAAAAAGATAAAGGCAACAGAGTCTTTGTTAATATATAACACAAAGTGCAGGGGGAAGGCAGTTTTCTATTTAGCAATGTTTAAAAAAAAAGCCAACACTAACTGCTAGAGAAATTATATTTATAATCCGGGGGAAACAAAACAAAAATAAATGAAAGACAAAATTACAAAAGATACATATACATGGCATTTTATATTCTTTATTATTTGATTTTCATGAGACCTGAAATCAAATATTAAAAATATATAGATTGCTATGACAATTCCTTAATACTACTCATTTTGGGGATGTTTTTACTACATTTAAGAAAAAAAACAAACAGAAATACTTTTTACCACTCTGGATAATGGTTTGTGATCTGGAGAATCTACCGTGGAGGGCAGTCATGTGCAGGGGGGTTTTCCCATCTTTGCTCTGAAATAATCAAACAAAAGAGATCTAAAACTATTGTTATATCCATAATAAGTAATCTTTAGTTTCATTTTGAATATCCTCTTGCATCTTTATTTTGTATAACTATTACTCAAGCATTAAGTTTAATTGAAGCCTATGGAGGTAAAACAGCTGTTCAAAATTATAAACTAATTTTTTTAGCATGTATATCATCATAAAGCACAAATATATAAAAAATTCTCAATGCCTACAGTTCATAAAAAGCTCTGCGTGGTAGGTATGATGTAATCTTAATATCATTTCTATTTCATAGATGGTGAAACTGAAACACAAAGATACTAAATGATTCAACTAAGGTCACATAATCGGACTGGTACAGCCAGGATGTGTTTCCCATGTTTCAAAAATTTCACATTGCTACAGTTCTTTGTAAGAAATGCTGAATGCCTCCTTGACCAAGGAAAAGTGAATGTTAGAATTAACTTCAGCCACTATAATTCACTTTAAAAACTATATATATTAATTTGTTTATACTTATTTGTAATAAATATCATTAGCTATTTTCTCAAATTGCTTAAAATAATAAATAAGACTGGATGTGCACTGTGTGTATCTAATGTAGAAATTCTGAAATTCTAAAGGAGTGCTAAATATGAAGAAAAACAATGCCAGATTTAGGTGATATCTTTTATTCTGAGTTAGGTAAAGTCTTTTCTTCCCTAAAATTGTTTTGTTAATCAAAATATACATGTGACCATCACAAAAGAAAGAAACTGTTTTGCAATTTCTAATCCCTCAGCAAGATTCAGTAACCTTCTGTGTATATATTCAAAATTGAAAAGTGAGAAGTGTTCTAAGTTTACACTAAAATTGCATTAAGAAATCCTCATGTCATTATAACAATGGAGTATTAGACCAACTTCATAAATATCTACATAGGTGTTTGATTCCATAATTTTATACTAATTTTTTCAAGCAAACAAGCCATCCAATTGGCAAGTTATCTTAAAGAATTTTCAATCTTTTGGAGGCAGTGTGTACACAGAGAGTGACAAAAGAAACCAAAACCAAGCAAGCAAGCAAACTCTGGCTCTGGAGTCAGAATAACCTGAGCGTGAATCCCAGCTCTGCCACTTACCACAGCCAAGATTCTGGAGAAGTTGCCTCAATTCTTGAGCCTTCACTTCCTCAACTGAAAATTGATATAATACCACCTATACCTGATAGGTTTGTTATACAGAATAAATATAATAATATTTGTAAAACACCCATATAACACACCAGTGTATGTTACAATACAGACTTTTATTTCTATTTGGTGTTTTTATTTATGTACCAGTTGTTATTCTTTCAGCCAGGAAAACAAAAATCACAAAGGCATTTTAATAAAGGGATCCCAGTCTGTATGTCTTTTCAAAATGTTCCCTACATGACATATCTTGATTTTTTTTTTTTTTTTTTTGCTGAGGAAGATTTGCCCTGAGCTAACATCTGTTGCCAATCTTCCTCTTTTCTGCTTGAGGAAGATTCGCCCTGAGCTAACATCTGTGCCAATTTTCCTCTACTTTGTATGTGGGTCACCGCCACAGCATGGCCACCAATGAGTGACGTACGTTCTGTGCCCAGGAACCGAACCTGGGCCACCAAAGCAAAGTGCACTGAACTTAACCATTAGGCCACAGGGGCCAGCCCTGACATATCTTGGTTTTTAATGTTAATCTTTTACTTACAGGCATTTTTTTTACAGGCAAAAACCAAAAACTAAAGTGTAATAAAAATTTAAGTTCATAAAATGAGAAATTTGAAATATAATTATAGCTAACATTTATATATATAGCAAGCACTATGTTCCAGACAGTTTTAAAACACTTCATATATATTTGCCATTTACTCCTCACAATCCTATGAGATAGATACAATTAACCCTATTTTATAGGCCCTGGATTAAGCAATGTAAGCAGGTCTCAGAGCTAATAAGTGGTGGAGTCCTTTACTATAAGCCTACAGTTGGCATTTGATTAACATTTTTACTTTCTACATACTGATCATAAAAAGTACTCTAAATATACAAAGGAAAAAGAGATTCAGATTACCAACTGAAAAGTCCACATTAAGACATGTTAGGAGGGGGGAGAACACATTTCTTTCTCACTGAATTGGGGAGAAAATGGGTGGATTTTTTTCTTAAGTCACCTTAAATCGTTTTAGAATCAAATTAGGAGTTTTAAACAAAAAATGAAAAAAGACCCACCAAAATTCTAAGAGTTGGTTTCACATGTGACCAAAAACAGCAACAACAACAAAAAAGCCACAGTACTTGTTAGGTTTAAATTTTAAATCAAGTATTTGGGGGTATTTTGTTTATATGACCCAAATTTATTCTTAAAGAACAGGGTGGGGTGGGAAAAGACATTCATCTAAATGATACAATCAATGCAGTGAGGCTCATGCTAAGCGAGGTTATAACGAGACTCATATTCCTTTTTAAACTCCATTCATTTTACCTCTATGTATATTCTGTGAGACAACCAACTTAAAAACTTATAAACTGAATTAATTACAAACCTAAATTCACATTCTAATTTTCTAGTCATCTGCAACTTGATCAAGGACAGAAACATCAAAATGGAGAATGGACGGGGTAGGAGGAAAAGATGAAGCAAGGAGAAAGAGATGACCTGATAAGGAGAACATGAGGGTTAGCAAATATAATTTTTTATAACATAAGGCAAGTGTCAAAGCCTTAGCTCCTTAGTCAAACGATAATTCCATAAGCACTGATTTGACAAATACAGAAAACACAGGTGTCAGGAATGAAGATATATTCTCGAACGAACACATTCTCAACGGTTGAAAACTTACAGCTATCAACAATTTTTACATAATTTCAGAGCTAGAAGGTACCTTAAGAAGTCATTAATAACACGGTAAATGTGATCCAACGGAACTTGGCAATAAGGTAATCGGACAATTGCATATAAACGGGATGTCATATATCCTGACACGAGACTAAGGCAACTTTTATGAAATTTATTTTTAAACCAACACCATAGCTTGTCGCCTTCCAATCTAAACTACCATATCTTAACTGCTTTGCTTAAAAACTCCCTCGTCATGTGTAAAATCCACCAGTGAATTTTCTAAATCATTAAGGAGGTAACTTCAAATAGGACCATTATACTATAAGTGAGCCTCTTTTAGCACAGATTCTCATTTCTACATTTCAAAAGAAAATATAGACTTAAAAATAATCACAGATACTAGAGTCAGCTATGTAAGCAATGACATATGAATCAAGTGATTCATTATCATCAAATTATATTAAACATTCATGTCTAAATGGCACTGTATCAAAGAATTAGAAAGTCTAATTTTTACCCTCTAAAGACAGCATATATAAACTAAAAAACATGTAACAGCTAATGATACATGTAAGCCTCCCTTATTCCATATACTTAATATTTAACATACAAAAATGATTTTAACTACAGTCACTTTATCATAAGCAGGTCTCACAGAGACTAAAAAAATCTGGTTGTGATCTTTTCTTTTGAGAAATGTTAAGAAAATTTCAAAAATCTTATTTTTTAGATAGCCTAATCTTCATTAAAAAATATTACCAGGCCTTTGAGCAAACAAGTAACAATTTTTCTCTCCCACAAGAGTTTATTTTTCTGGGCCCTGATTATCCAAACAGAAGGAATTCTTTAAATGAAAACAGGCAGTTCAAACTTACTATCAATACATTTTTAGTAATTATTTAAACTATCAAAAAAACTTTAGTAGGTGATTTGATTGAGAACTGAAAGCTTTAAATGTATTTTCTTAAGAGAGACACTTAACCTTAAGCACAATAGGAGTTCTTTACAACACATCATGCCCTTTCCTTCCTTGGGTGTGGTATGTATAAAGTTTGTCCTCTGGCTGGGAGATGGCAATTTAGAGCAATGACCTAATTATAGATGGACTTGCTGCTGATACAGCTGTCAGAGTGGGTCAGTGGAATCATTAAAGGCTTCTCTCAAGTTAGAGAGGTAAGAAAATGGACTCTTTTCTCTACCAGTTTGAAAGACACTGGCTCATCCTTCCTACCAAAGCAGCTGAAATCTTATGTAATTAAACCTCTGAAGACCACATTTTAAGCTTAAATGTTTTTGCTAATGCTAAAATGGTTCAATTTTATCTGTGGTTTTCTTTCTTCATACCACAAGATATGGTCTGGCAAGTGCTCAAAGAATGAATTGACAAATTAATACAGAGCAATCAGGGAAAGCATCTTAGAACATCTAAAATGATGCTTACACATTACAGTGATGTTCAAAATTGTGGTTGCATATGCTTTTCCACAGAATAATACAGTTGAAGTACATTTATTTTGGCTCCAGAATTTTCACATATTTCTAAAATTCAAATAATCACTCCTGAAAGTGATTATGACCAAAAAACAACTATTCCTTATTTGTAACAGATTGATATTGGTCTTTTAATTTAACATTGTGAAAAATTTCAAAACAGAAAAGTTGAAAGAATATTACAGTGAAAACCCATATACATACCACTAACATTTTACTATACGAGCATTATCACATGTCAATCTCTCCATCCATCCATCCATCCATCCATCCATCCATCTAATTATTTGATGCTTTTCAAAGTTACCTGCAGTTATCACTATATATTACCTCTAAGCATTTTGGTATGCACCATCATTAACTAGGGTTTAACATTTGTTTGGTTTGTTATTTTCTAAGGGAAAATTTACACGCAATGGAGTGTACAAATCTTATATGTACCACTTCATGAATTTTGACAAATGCTTACTTATATAACACAAAGCCTGTCAAAATACAGAACATTACCATCACCCCAGAGGGTTCCTCTATGCCCCTTTTTCATCAATCCCTCCTCCCAGAGGCAACAACTGTTCTTTTTTTTTTTCTTTCAACTATAGAATCTGGAACACCATACAAATGGAATTGCGTCCGTTCTAGAACCTTTTATAAATGGAAATAGTGTATATAGTCTTGTGCAAGGCTTTTACTCAGCATATTTTTAAGATTCATCTGTGTTCTTGTGTGCATCAATAATTTGTTCCTTTTTATAGCTGAATGGTATTTGTTATTGATATTGTTTTAAACAGTGAACTCCTCAATTCTACAGTACGGATTCTGATTTTATTTCATACCTTCATATTCACATCGGCCCCATTGCCTACTAGAAGCTCTAAACACAATGCTCCATGTGTTGATGCAGCAGCAAAGTGCAAAGGAGTAAATCCTTTTTCATTCTTTTGATTAACATTAGCACCACAGTCTATAAGTTCATTCACTACAACATCTTGTCCATTATAGCAGGCTACATGAAGAGGTGTATTTCCATAGGCATTTGGTTCATTCATCTATTGGAAGAAAAAAAATGTCAGTGTTAAAGTATATTGCTAATATCATTGCTGTGAGCTATTTTAGCAACACTGTGGTTGCAATCAAATTATTAAAGTGAGAAACAGACAGGGATAAATACACAGATAAGGTTTATAATTCTCAAGTTCTTTTAAAATCACGAACATTAACAACAGCATTTTGGTGGTCAAATGGATTTTGTACATTCAGGGAATATAATTCATATATACGATGCCTACTTCATGACAAAACTGAATAATTCCAAGAGACATATTTTAGGAAAATGAAAACTAAGATAATGTATTCCTATAAGCCTTGTAGGTAAGGGATAATTAGAGAATTAACTGTAAGAATCATGAAAAATGAACACAAATTGAAAATCCTGAGATATATTGAATAACATGCATATTTCCAGCCTTTTCGGTTGTAGTGACAAATGGTTCAAGTTGGTAATGAAGTAAAGATGACGATTTTAAAAAAGAGTGGCATCTTTTTCTATTTATTTAATTCATTTTTGCAACAAACTTAGGCTCTAGATATTTTCCAGCCTTACATGTTGACATTTTACCAAAATGAATATGCTCAAAAGAATACGCTCAATATTGTGAAATAATTCATGCAACTCAAGTTTCTTATTCGTTCTATTTCTAATAAATAAAGCGGGTGAATACTTTAAAGTTTACATGACTTTTGTGCAGTAAAGAATTTGACCTTTGCCCGAAGGGACGTCTGGCCTTCGTTCTTGTCTTCTGGGAGGTAATGTATGGCATGCCTGATGGGAGTGTCCTTGTTTAGGGTGGGAGCTGGCTACACTGGATCTTAGAGTAGGACTGACCACAGCCGATAGTCTTAGGGTAGGGGCTGACCATGCCACATAAACCAACCATGTGATTCCGGTGGGGGCTTTGAGTCCCTCAGTATCAGTGGACTTGGAGACTAAAATCAACCACGTGGGCAGTTGATCAATAACGCCTATGTAATGGAGCCCCAATAAAAACTCTGAAAACAAAGCTCAGGTGAGCTTTCCTGGTTGGCAATACTACGTGCATATTGTCACACACTGATACTGGGAGAGTAAGGAGTCCTAACTCCTTGGGGAGAGGACAACGGAAGCCTTGTGTTTAGAATACTCCTGGACTCTACCCTATGTGTCTCTTCCTTTGGCGGATCTTAATTTTTATATTTTCTGTGTAACAAACCATAACTCTGAGTATTAATAGTTTTCAGTGAGTGTTTTGAGTCTTTTTAGTGAATTATCAAACTGGAAGGTGGTTTTGGGAAACCCCCAAACTTGTAGTGGTCAGAAGTAAGGGTAGTCTTGGTGGAGAGTGTGCCCTCTAACCATGTAGTTGGCCCCAACTTATCACAACTTTAACATTTTCTTTTCTGAGATCCCTGGTAACAGAAATTGGAGGAAGTGAAAAAGTAACATTTAATTTTAGTCAAAGTACCGAAATTCATCAGCAAAAGCTAGGAGACATGGAACAGATTCTCCCTCAGAGCCTCCAGAACTCTGAAATTAAATTTGTTGTTTTAAGTCACTCACTTTGTTATGGAGGCCACGTGTCACTAAACGGCTCTAAGTCTGACCACTTTTCTCCAAAGAACACTCTGTCACCAGAGTTTACAAAAGTTATTTTACTGTCAATAAAATAAGTTTAAAAAATTGCACCAGAATGGACTTGAAACAGTGATCAGAAACAAGGTCGTCTCATTTATCTAGGTCAGGGTCTTTTAAGGCATTATATTACTCTGGTGAATCAGAGCTACAGGAACCTTTGAGTTGAAATAAAACTTTTATCTGTTTGCACTCTACAAGATCCTACCTAACAAGGTGTTTTGATTTTTGCAACTTCTTCTCACAAGCCCCATACTTTTAATAACTACTTGCTTGCTTTAGACAAAGTGCTTCACATAGTCCTTAAGAGTTTATTCTGCTGTACAGTTCTGCCATGTAGTCTTTGTCCAACCAGACTACCACCTACCTTTTTCTTGTTTGTTTTTTGCAGCTGATCTAAACTGCCTCCCTCTAGCAGAGCCTTACCCTCTCTCCTTCTAATTTGCTGCTTTTAATCTGTGTTTTGAAGAACCAGATGAATTTGTCAGAACTGTACCTAAAATAAGAGTAAATATACTGAGAGTGGGCATACAGTACATGGGCTTAAATGATGGCTTGTGAAAGCTACAGGTATTCTTAGCTATCTCAATTCAAGAATCAAATATATTCAGATAAAGCAGCAATCTCTCCTAACCAAACAGATTTATATAGTAAGGGACAGTTAAGCGATGGGCAAGGAGCTTCTAGTTTTCCTGTCTAGCTCCTGCCAATATTCTGTAATGTGAACTGCTACAGTCATTTAAAGGGAATATCAGACTAGCTGGGCAAATTAGACTAACAATAACCTAGTCACTTAAAAAAAAACAATCCAAGTGTGTCTGATCTACTGGTTTCCACAGCTGAAATGGAGCTACAGGGTCTGGAACGTGGAGGAAAAAAACTTCTGTCAATCAATCATTCACCTTTGGAATGTATTTTACCTCTTAATATACATTGATTGATTATATGTCTTAATCAGATATCAGTGCCCTATATATTATGTAAAGGACTATAAATATCTGGTTAAAACACAAAAACATTATTGTGTGAAAACATCTTTAACGTTTGAAATAACTTCTGCCAACAATGAAATCACAAACATAAAATGCTCCATTCATTTATACTGCTCAATCTATATACTTACATCAACTCCAAGATCTAGAAGGTACTTGACTACGCTGATCATTCCACTAGAGGCTGCTGCATGAAGAGGTGTATAAGACTTCTTATCCTTGCATGTCACTTCAGCTCCGTGTGCCACAAGTAATTTCACTACTTCAATGTGACCTGAAAATGTGTTTATGAAGAAAGAAATAAACAGAAATATAATCTTCAATACCTTCAAAGAAAGGTAAAAATGCAAATTAACTAGATAATGCATGACAAGTCACCAATAAATCACGTTATAACCAGAGAGAGAATAGAAAAAAAAAAAAAGAATTAAGGATAATTTTGGTAAATGGTGATAGAGGTAACTAATAATTGAAAATAATACATTTAATTGATCATTTTATCCAGTGAGAACTTTGCAATCTATAATCTTCCTTTTACCTAGATCTTGTTTTCAAGGCTGTTTTAATACATTCTCAAGTTCTGAAGTTAGCTTTTAAGGTCTAATCTAAGACATTAGTTTATGTTTCTCTGCCTCAGTGGAATCTTTTTCTACTTGAAAATCTGCGAGTGGCTGGGGCTTGTTTCTTAAAAATGTTAGGTATTTAGAACATGCAGCTAAAAACTTCTTTTTCCAAATTATTTCCACCAAATGTCCTTAATCAACTTAGTTCGCTACTCACCCTTTTATCAATCAGGACAGGCTAAGTTATATGTGCTGTGGTTAACAATCAACTCCCAAATCTCAGTGGCTTAAAAAATTAGCATTTTATTTCTCATTAACACTATGATAGCTTGGAAAGACGGCTCTGCTCAGTCACTCAAGGACCTAGGCTCATGTAGCTAATAAGATCTTGAATATGACTGGTCACTGTGCCAGAAGGAGGATTAGACTCCAAAGTCTCACAACAGCAGTTAAATGCTCTAGCCCACAGATGATGTTGCTTTCAATTCATTAGTCAGAACTAGTCTCAGGCCTCACCCAACCACACAAGAAGGCCAGGAAGGGGAACACGTATCTGGAAGGATTTTTATTCAATTAGATTATACAGTGCTTTCTCCTCCCTCTATCATCCTTGTCAACTCTGTGCCTTTGTTCATGGGATTCCTTCGTTGTATGGAATGTTCTACTTGGACGTCTCTTTCCAACCATTGCTACTAATCCTTGAAGGCCCATGTCAGTTCCTATCTTCCCTGACCCAGTC
This sequence comes from Ceratotherium simum simum, assembly GCF_057802395.1. Classification (NCBI taxonomy): domain Eukaryota; kingdom Metazoa; phylum Chordata; class Mammalia; order Perissodactyla; family Rhinocerotidae; genus Ceratotherium; species Ceratotherium simum. The sequence continues at coordinate 22,268,347 of NC_141904.1, forward strand.
ATCTCTCTTCCCTAGAAGCCTTATAAGCCAAAAGCACCATGTACCTATAAGTACTATATAATAAGCATATAATACCCTGTGAGGTTTCTTAAACTCGAATCATTATTTAATTAACTCTTTAACTACTTTTATCTATTAGCTTCCCAAATATATGTCTTTAAAGGCAAATATCATATGCTCTTATGTTCTACTTCTTGGTATTACATAGGGCCAAGACCAGCATTATATACAAAATAGGTACCCAATAAATATTTGTTACATTAAATAAATTGCTCATGATGCTATTTTTTTATATCCCTTCATAGGGAGCAAGTATATAAAGTTAATAACTATAAAAATGAGGCTTCCAAACACAGGCCCCCCTCCCTCAACAAAATTAAGCCGAGATACAAGATGCACAAAGAATCAAGCAGATGTAGGTATTAACATATAAATTATCAATTGAAGTGGACACTTTCAGCTAGTTCTTTTCCCATCTCAATACGAAAAAGAAATATCTACTATATTTTTAGGAAAAAAACAAAAGAATACTTAACAAATGACTGGGTGCTAAATTAAATGCGACTACCATATAAGAGTATTAACTGTACAAAAGATCCCTCACTACACATTACTCTCTGATCTATGGCTCTAGAAAGACAGCTACTTGGGTTTTACCATAATCCAGTGAAAATAAGGACATATAAGACCCAGGAGGCTCACACATACATATAGCTTTTTTAACAGGCAAATGCATATTATTCACCAAATGCCAAAAAGAAACTAAGTTCTCTTGATGTTTAAGACTCGAAGGCCCACAATACAAACATACTAGAAAAACTGTTAAAAACCAACACATCATTCTAAATGATGCAGATCATATTAATTGTGCATACAAACTAGCAGACTCCAGGAAGTATGAACTTTTCCTAACACCAATAAAGCCCTATTTTAAAAAGGGGCTATGCATAGGCAAATTTAAAATCTTAAAATTGACAAATATTTATTTAAGAACATTTCAGAAATATGGATCAACTCCTTCAATGGACCATTGACAACATGAAGAAGGGGCCTTCCCATAGTCAGTTTGGGGGTGATTTATTTAAAAGAAAAAAGGGAAGAACGCTCTCGAGTGAAAAACATGATACTATTCTAGCTAGGTGGACCCTGGCCAGAACATATAATTCTCTTCCTTGTCAATTCATAGAATAATGCCACCAATGGGACTAGATTTCAGTTAACTCATCTAGGTGTATTTTCAGAAGATGGCATCCATTAGACATGCATGGTATACATAATTCTGTAATCAATAACAAGATCCTTTTACAACATTATATCCATGCAATGTGAACTTGACAAATGTAATCATCATCCTTCAGTCAGGAATTTGAAAAATTCTCTACATTTTTCTTTTGTTCATGAATGTATAGGAAAAGTAAAATGAGCTATGTTTAGAATTTGTAAGTTTTTACGAAAAGAAAGGAGAAAAAACACCATTTCATATCCATTCAAATTATGTATGCATTGCTTCAAGAAGAAATAATGTAGTAAGTTGCTAATCAAGGTAATTAATATTCATTCAGTACCTTCTATGTCAAAATCATCACGGTAAGGTAATTTGAGGTAGAACTTGGCTGGATATTGCTAAAAGTACTGAAAGCAACAGAAAAGATGAATGTGTAAAACGGATCTTAATGAAGGTTCATGGAACAAATATGGGGTAGGGAGGGGTAAATGATCAATTCATTTAGAGATAGGTAGGGCTGGGGAATACTGACAGAGAATTCAATAAAAGCATAAGGATAACAGGTAGAGCCTGAAAGAAAAGTAAGGAGAGCCTCAACCAGGGGACAGAAGGCCAGGGCAGATAGCCTGGGAGAAATAAATTATAAGAAGACTAAACTGTAATCCTAATGTCTCTTACACGAATATTGACTGATTCTCTGAGTATGACCTAGAGGTGACAATGACCTGGACTTCAGGCTTGTCTATTAGACCAGTCAATAGCTCCCCACTTTCACATGTTTAGTTCTCTTTAATCATGAATGCCTAGAACAGCTGAACAGTTTTAGAAGCTGTGTGTCAATACTCCTCTTTCTCCACATCTAAAGCAAGGAAGAGAAGGGAAAGGAGAATTATGAATCTCTGAATGTTTATGCTCAAAAATTAAACGGACAGTGAGGTCCAAGAAACACAGAGTATCTTTTTCAATCTACAATTGACCTGAAAAGAGATACTCTGTGGATCAGGGAAAACAAAGCTACCCAAGGGCCCTGAGATACATACACCCAGCTATTCTGGGAGGTCAATCAGAGGCAAACCACCAAATGCCCTGGCCTTCAATTTTATGAAAACAGCTGTTCAGGCAAGTCTAATTTTTTGGAGGTAAAAGGCCTGATGCACTCTGCTTAATGTCTAAACCCTTTAACATAAGGTATATAGTCTTAAATCACACAGATTAACTGTTCCTAAACTGTCTTGAAGAATAAGCTACACCAGAATATTCAGAAAAGTCCCTAAGACTTAAAATATGGAAAATCTACAGGCTGGGAGGAGGGGACTTTAGGATGCCATAGGAGACTTGCTTCTGAATGTTTTCCTTCAATTAACAAAAGAAAATTGTCCATGACATAACTAGAGGCACAAACCTTTGATGTGAGAGAAACGCCAAAGCCCAAGATTTTCAGCTTTTGGCTTTCAAAATAGGGACATCTGACAAGAATACTACCCTTCAGGAACCTTCATTTTTGATCTTCCTTTACACCCAAGCTAAAGGTCAGACTTTCAGTTCAAGATGGATTCTATCGCTTTTGGTTATTTCTACTATAGGCAAAGGATTTTCCTGGACCTTGAGGTTATCTATAACTCGTTTGAATTCATTTGTTTTCTTACATTTTCCTATTTTACAATTTTATATAGTTTTTAAAATTAATAATTTTCCATCGGTCTTTAATTTTTTCTTTTTAAGTGAGAGATAGGAAAAGACAAAACCAAGAGCAAGGAGCAATGAGGATAAACTATGCTTGTAAGAAGGGTGGCTAGCTAGATGTCTTCGTAATTAGGTAGCGTGAGTGGTAAACCAGGGATTGAGACCAGTATTACACAGAAGATACGTCAGTCCATCTGTGATTTTTCCCTCAGCCAGAGGAGCCAGAATAGCAGAAGCAGAATTACAACCTTTTGCAGGAAGAGAAAAAACCCTGAGCTCCACGGCTACAAAGTGAGGAGTTCCTTCAGTTCTACTTTAAGAAACTTGGAAAAATGAATGCCTACCTCCATGGCTTCCTCCCAGGGGTACAACTCTAGCCTTGCAGGACTTGCAAGGTTTGTGGCAGGCTGTACTTCCTCCATGCTTGGAGATCTACTTCCACATGCATGATCTTAGCATCCACAAACCAGCATTTCTACTCTGCTCTTTTTGTGCATTTTAAAATATCCTGAGGTAGGCTGATCTGCCTCCTCCCTGGCTATCCAAGTTACCTCAGGAACCAATTAATGTTTTTATTAGTGCTCTAATAAAAGCTGCATAGGTTTTGAGTGATCTATCCCAGGCCTATTTTACCATGAACTCTTAGTTTTAGAGCGTAATTCTGTAGATCCTAAGATTTTTCAAGAACACATCTATCATGTTACAGCAGAAAAGCTTATACTCTAAGTCTCAGTTTCTTTCTGTGAAATTACTACTGTAGAAATCAAACACGACGATGCCTATTAAACCCAGTGCTCAGCCCAAATTAATGGCTTCTTAGAGCATCTTTATAACCTCTACCTAAATATTCCCATAAAAAAAAGATGGGTATGAGAATGGGCTTTTAGTAAACACCAATCTAAATTATGTATCCCAGGCTTGTGTCTAGGATATCTCTTCCTTTAAAGGTAAACAAAATTAATTTCAAATAGCTTTTAGGAGAACTGGACCCAAATGCATTCCTGTTCTGGCAATCGCCCCCCACCACCCCGACCCACCAAGCTGGTTCCACTTGGGCAGCAAACTCAGATATGGTGTAACTTCTTACTATCCTAAAAGACAGATGTTATACTAAACACAAGAACTAAAATGTACAACTTTTCCCGAATATATAATGTCAAAAAATAAATTTAAAAAGTACATACCCATATATGCTGCCCAATGGATAGCACGTCTATCTTTCTTGTCAAAGGCATTAATATTGGCACCCCTAGACAAGAGGAGTTTGACCATCTGGAATAAAGATAAACACACTTTTACCAAAATTCAGAAGTAGAACTGTTCATGAATATCCCTTATCATAACTGCTCATCTCAATATCTCTGGCACTGAATTTCTGCATTTGTAGAAAGCAAGGAGCTAGACTAAATACTGAAGACCCTTTAACATACTACAATAAATAACGGGACAAAACATGAAAATAGGGTTCACTGTGGGTGTTACTAAGTCAGGCATCAGTATCTTTTAAACATGCCACTTTGTGTCTTGGTATTTTATGAACAACTAAATATAAATCTGGAAAGTTTAAAGGTGGAATATTTAACAACAGGTTTTATTCCTTTTTATAGACCAAAATATTATTAAAATGCAAAATGCATTCTCATTCAAGAAATATCTTAAATTTAATTCAAACACAAATGTAGTATCCATAATATGATTAGATCTCAAAGGCACTACATAGTCTACTTACCTCATAATGTACCAAGAATAATATTTCTATTTCATCTAACTATATTTACAGTAGTTTCCCCACTGGAAAGGGCATTCCAGATTTCAAAAAAGGGACACATCCTGTGACCTTAGCTGCAGTGGAGGCAAGGATTCTTTATTTTGCAAAAGCAGAGAAGAACAGAGAAAACAACACTGCAGCCACTAGCTCTCAGCCATGAAATCTTGGGAATGTCACTCACTTTACCTTTTTGAGTTTCTGAGTTTCCAACAAAAATGAAGGACTGGACAAGTCGGTCTCAAAGGTTCTTCTAACTCTATGTTTCACTTTTTCCTAAGTTTTCTATATACATATAAACCCCACTCTTTGCTATGACAACATCTAACATTAGGCGATGTTTATTGTATAAGATAACGGAACACTAATTTTCCTAAATTGTTTTGACACTCTGTCACCAAAGAATTCTTGATTAAATGTTGATAATAAATTATAAGAAAATATTTTCTGGGGCTGGCCCGGTGGCATAGTGGTTAAGTGTGCGTGCTCTGCTGCGGTGGCCCGGGGTTCGCCGGTTCAGAGCCTGGGCGCACACCGACGCACTGCTTGTCAAGCCATGCTGCGGCAGCATCCCATATAAAGTAGAGGAAGCGTCCCATATAAAGTAGAGGAAGATGGGCATGGATGTTAGCCCAGGGCCAACCTTCCTCAGCAAAAAGAGGAGGATTGGCAGCAGATGTTAGCTCAGGGCTAATCTTCCTCACAAAAAAAAAAAAAAGAAAGAAAGAAAGAAAGAAAAAAGAAAATGTTTTCTAAACTCTGCTTTTCTTTGCTACTATCTTTCTGGGAACAAAAAGAAACTGCTCTGTTCTTCTAGATTATTTTTTCTACGATGACAGAACATACTTTTCACATTGTATTAGAGTTGGCAGTGTTGTCTTTTGTCTCCCCAGGCTGACTATGAAATTCAAGTGCATGGCCTGCATCTGATAAATAAATTTCTAAATTTGAGAAAGTTATATCAGGAATTATCATGAAAAGAAGTCTGAGGGTTTGCTAAAGGCAAAAAATTAGATAAAAATTAGCAAGATAGATATTTTTGTATCATGGACTAACGAATGGCTAAAAAAGGCAAGTTCATTAATAATTGGGAGTGGGGGGCAGTGAGAGAATGTAGGGAGAGAGAATCATCATCTAATTGAATACCACCTACCTCACCATGTCCACTGAAAGCTGCATGATGTAATGCAGTTCTCCCTGCTCGATCAGACACGTTTACATTACTGAGAAGAGGTACCAAAGCTTCAGCACACTTTACAGCTTTATTAGCAGCAGCTATGTGTAAAGGTGTCTGCCAATTTTTGTCTCGAGCATTAACATCTGCAGAATGCTTCAAAAGTATCTGAACTGCTTCCTAAAACATATGAAGATAAAAATTATAAAAGACAAATGAGTTAACGGTTTTAGAAATTTTACATATATTAAGGAAATAAAATTTCCTGAGAAAATAAAAACAGTTCTGGTAGAACCTGCTATAAACAAGCAGGAACTTACCCAAGAAAACAAAATATTTTGAACTAAAGGCAGGACTCAGAGCCATGTAAGATGCATCAAGATAAAACATTCTCTTTTTCTAGCCTCCAATTAAAGGCATAACAATCTCTATCAAAACGTGCAAGAAGAAATACTGACAAATATTCTTCAAAAATATTCAATACTTCTCTCATTTTTCTAGATGATGAGATACAATGAATTTATACGAACAGTTTCAAGGAGCAGATTTATTGCTTTGCCATTAAATGTATAAAAATTTAAAACACACCATTTCCCAAAGTATCATACACGTTATATTTTACAAAATGAAAAATCACTAGGACCTAGTTCATTAGAGAAAGAGAAGAGAGATACAAAGTCTTTGCTGTGATGCTACCTGGTGGAAAAGTTGGCGTTAACAAGGCAATTTAAGAGTTTACTCTCCAAAGGGATTTATCTCGCAGAAGCACAAGGAAAACTTCACAACACAACTATAAATTACAATTACGGCAAGATCCTAAAGAATCTGGCAAGCCATCAATGTTAAGTGATATAATCAGCACTAAACTTAGCAAAAATTTTCTCCTTATAGTGACAATCTTATCTTTGGCAGATGAACGACAAACTACATATGAAATGAAAAGATCAGAACCAGGAGAGAATCATCTCAGTTCTGTTATTTACAAGGTATAACTATTAAAGTCTAGTAAAACTGACCCTTGGTATTCTTATCTGTAAAGAGGGGAAATGCCAGCTGTCCACTACTCTTCTTAAGTCTGCTATAAAGCAAAAAAAATAATGTACGTAAAAGTGTTTGAAAGTGTAAAATAATTATAAATATGCAAAGTAGCAAGGAATACTGAATAAAACACTATCATCCATGATTCATACATAGCTTTTTAAGCCTTTCAAATAAACAGTAATCAGAACTGTTTGAAACATGGGAAACAGCACGAGTATTTAACAAGGCTGGCAAAAGACTGGAGAGGTGCCCAGTAATCTGTCAACCTGCTAAGAAGTCAGCCAGCTAATCAAAGATACATATGGAGGTCTACCTTATGACCCCACAATTCCACTACAGTTATTTACTCAAGAGAAATTTTAAAAGACCCACCCAAGAATGTTCATAGTAGCTTTTTACACAACAGCCGAAAACCAGAAATACAAATGTCCTTCAATAGGAAAATGGATAAACAAACTGTCGTACATCCATACAATGAAATACTACTCAACAATAAAAAGGAATGAACCATTAATGCACACAATACTATGGACAAATCTCAAAAATGTTATGTTGAACAAAAGACGTCAAGACACAAGAGTACACACTGTATGATTCCATGTTTATAAAGTTTTACAACAGGCAAAATTACTCTATGGTACGAGAAATCAGAACAGGGGTTGCCTCTGGGGACAGGGAGGACTGACTGAAGAGGGACATGAGAGAACTTGCTGGAGTGATGGAAATCTTCTATACCTTGATTGGGAAAAAGCTTATGTATACATAAGCCCCAACTCAAGACTACACACTTAAAATCTATACATTTTACTTTAAACTATACTTCAACTAAAAAAAGGAATATGGGGGAAAGGAAACGTAGAGGAATATGGACTCAAAATTATAGAGAACAAGGTACAAACACTATCAGGATTCTCCATCCTCATCCTCAAGAAGGGTATATTGTGACTTGGAGTATAAAACTAACACTATACTGGGGAATGTTAGTAGGTATGTAAATGACTGTACTAGAAAATAATTAAAAACAAAATGAAGAATTTATTAATTGATAAATTGAGCAAACACAGCATACTATGGATGCCAGGCTTGCCATATTCACTCCCACTCTGGAATTCACAATGCATACTTTAAAGCTTTTGTAAAGTCTGGGGAATATTTATGTTCCATTACCAAGAACAGAAAAACCAAAACTGTTCTTTTGTTTCATTGAAAGGCAAAAATAAATCCAGTTTATGGTAGGTGAGGGTAGGTAAGATGGCACCTAAGAAAGGCTGTAAACACAGTGACTAAGACTTTAGAATCAAAACAGATCCAAGTTTGAATCCTGAGTCCACTGCTATGGACTGAATTGTGTTCCCCTACAATCCATATGTTGAAGCCCTAACCCCAAGGTGACTGTATTTGGAGATGGGATCTTTATAGGGGGTAACTAAAGTTAAATAAGATCGTAAGGGAGAGACCCTAATCTGATAAGACTGGTGGCCTTAAAAGAAGAGGAAGAGAGAGAGATCCCTCCCCTTTCTCTCCACCATGTAAGGACACAGCGAGAAGAAAGTCTGCAAAGCCAGGAAGAGCGTTCATCAGAAACTGACTCTGCTGGACCTTAATCTGGGACTTTGAGCTTCCAGACTGTGAGAAAATAAATACTGTTGTTTGAGCCACCCAGTCTACGGTATTTTGTTAAGGCAGCCCAAATTAACTAATATACCCACCATTTACTACTCAGAATAATAAAAATGAGATCACAATAGCAGTGATCTTTGAAAAGTCAGAGAAACCTAAAGAAATCTCTGAAGAATGGAGATATCAAAAAAAATAAGTAACAAAACAGATGAATTTCTGGAAACTACAAACTAATGAGCCTGATGTCATATCCTAGTAAAACTCTAGATCATATTATCAGCACATTATAACCATTTAGAAAATAACAGTGATAATCAAGGTTATACATGGTTTCACTAATGACAAATATTACCACTGTAACCTCAACCCCAATTTTTCCATTATTAGAGGGTATATATGTGTAAGAGATATTACAGATGTACCTTGACCTAAAAAAAAAAAAAAACAGCTAAAGGAGAAAATGGGAAGAAAAAAAAAAGAAACAGCTAAGTAAATATTTTATGACATCAATTTAAATAGGATTATGAAATACGGGGAGATGACAAAAGGTTAAGTAATTGTATCCAAAGAGTATTCATAGCTTGGGGTCAATCTAGAAGAGTCTCTTACTACTGATTTTAAGTCAGGCACAGGAAAAAGAAGGGCTAACATATTTGCAAATAAACACAATGTTTGGATGGACTGTTAATATCTCATGTGACAATATAATCTAAATTCAGTTATCTTGATAAAACTAAAATTTAATTCCTGAAGTTAGATTAAAAAATAAATGTATATCCTCCAGAGGATCCAATAGTGTGATATGGCTTCTTAAAAAAACAAAAAAAACAAAATACACACACATAAAAGCCCTAATACTCAGAAATCCATTTATCCAGAAGAATACTCAGCAGTTACAGAGAGCTGAATTGTATGCTACATTTGAAGAATGACAGTCACAAATCAGTGGTGGAGACAAGAGGAGGCAGCCAGCCAATAAGACCAGGTGTGTGGAAACCATGTCTCTGAAGGAGAATTGAGGAGTTCGGGATATTTAACCTGAAACAGTCTTTCTCAATCCAGGTTCAGTGAGGGAATTAACCCTAAGGCATCCACTTTATGTGTGTGAATTAACTTCTACTATGCATCCACAATGGTGTTAGCTATGTATGTCCTCGGGAGAACTGAGAAAATAGTCACTCCAATCTCTTCTGTAGTGCTTACTTCTCTCACGGTATCTCAAAAACACAAACCACAAGCTACCTAAAATTTTGCCTTTTACATAGGCTATGTTTCCTATTAAATGAAATAAGTATAGCTTTCTTTTGCTCTTAGGATGTAATGGGAATAATTAAAACACCAGTGAAACTGATAATCTTGACTAGGTTTCCTAGCAGTTTTGCTAATTATGAGATTTTCTTTTTAAAAGAAAGATGATTCTCAGGGTTTACAGAAGATGGTCACATTTTATACCTGTTTCCCATAATCCTCCAAAAGAGTAATAATACTACATAGCCCAGTAATTTTTAGGCTGAAAAGCCGACTTAAGAAACTTATTAGGATCATTACTTTCTAACCTATACCTTGCCCTTAAGTTCAGGCTAAGTATACAGTTTTTAAAAATCAGCAGTCAAGTCTCTGGATGGAACCTGCAATCTTCCTCTAACATTAATTATTTTCTTCATGAATTTTTGGTCTGTTTTACAATCTCTGCAAATATACAGTGTTCTTTCTAATGATTTAATTAGGCAAAACACTAATTTTAATAGTCATATTCCCAAGAGTCATACCAAACAATAGATAGGTATAAACTAATTTATTAATAGGCTACAATGATGGTAATGTTTATCTTCCTTAACTGCCTTTATTTAAAGAAACTTCTTTACAAGAGGGCTAACGACAAACTTAATAACATTACCATGTAATTTCAGAGTTCAAAGTATCTTAGTTAGTATGTCTTAGTTTTCATGATAATCCCCAGATTCGCCCAAGATCACACAGCTAGAAAGTGGCAAGTGAAATCTGAAGCCAGTTTCTCCAAATCCAAGTTCCACAGCTCACCAAGAATCCAGATCTGAGTTAAGATGTGTGCAACAGTGTATGCAATGGTCCCTCCCCCCTTCTCCCAACTAGGAGGCTACAGCTAACAGACTGCCTCTGTCATATAGCAGGCTTTGCAATCTTTCCCAGTCACTTTTCCCCTCTACTACTTTTCACTTGCCCAGCTCTTGTTCTAGGTTCAAGATGTAGTTCACAATGACAAATACAAAGAATGACGAGACAGTAGCTCCCCCAGTTTCTCTTGAAGAAACACCCTCCTGAGGCACTAGAGTTCCCTTTCCTTCTCCAGAACTATCCGGTTCCATAATGGGGAGAAGTAGCAATAGCTACTTTCCTGTCTCTCACAATTTGAATAACTGAAGAAACACTGAATTAACATTAATTTATACAATCAAACATTTTTATATTTTAAATTATTTCAAAAATTTTCAAAAGCATCAACTAGCACAAGATAGGCAAAAGGGGTGCTTTGGGCACCATGCATTTTTAAAAAGCACCCAATGCATTTTAGACAGGCAGTAAAATGACAGAAAAAAAGAGGGTCCAGGTTTTTGTCCCACCTCTGCTACTCAAGAGCTGAGTGGTATCTGGCAAATCATTAACTACACCGTTTCCTCAAATTATCTATCCTACAGGGATGTCACAAGGACCAGAAGTTATGAAAAATACAAAAATAAACATTCTCCAAAAATGTCAGTTATCTTGAAGAGCAAACAATATATAAGGTTATAAAAAGAAGGAACTGTTCTTCCTCATAAGACACCTAACATATTTTAAGGTTATACACTTAGAACTGGTAAAATGTGAGATCAAGTAATGTTTCCGAAACTAATTTCAGTGTTTAACTAAACAATATTTCAATTAATCTTTATACACTGCTGAGATTATTTCTTGATCACAATCAGCAGAACCTTTGCAAAACGTCTATTAGGCTACAGTGAACCAGTAGAGAAAAGCCTTGAGGAGGATTTTATAAGATAGAAAAATAATGTCTCTCTTGTAGGAGGTATAAAAGGAGGGTTTCCTACTCTCTGCTACTTCAGACTCTCCAAGAGGCCTTACTCAGTCACAAAAGGGAAATGGGAACAATTAACTTAGTTTGAACAAATTCTAAAACAAAATGACCAGTCTAGGTATTTTCAGTCGCTTTTTCTCTCTTTTGAAAACACAGAACTTGAATATGGACTCATAGGTAGGCCTATGTAGTTAATGTTTTTATATACAACATATTTACTAAGAGAAATTTCATACCTCACTACAAGATGCAACTGCTCTGTGTAAAGGTGTCAACCATTTGCTGTCTTTGGCATTAACTCTAGCTCCTGTAACAAGAAGAAAAAAATAAATTGAAATATTTTGCATAAAAAAATTTAAATAAATCTCCTAAAATAATAGTTTTATATGGTCCAAATTGGATAAATAACAATTGAAAAAGTAGTACTTCATCTTTTATACTTTCTGCTAATAAACTACAGAACAAAATTATCCAATAAGGTATTTGCTCTTTTTATTAAAAATAAAAGAAACACCATTTTATATATAGGCTAGAAAAGCCACCTTTATACAGAGCATATTCAAAATCAGACCCCACTTTAGAATGTGTGCTAAAAACTCAAACACTTAAATAAATGAATAAGAATGCTCAGACGTAAAACATAGACCATTACAAAATCTTCATTACATTTCTTTACTAATGAGTGTATCATATTATAAAGCAATATAATAATATCAAAATAGTTCTCCAGTGACAATTAAAAATGCATTAGTACTATAAAGTTATTGTATAAAATGGATACAACGGCCATAGACTTAGGAAAAACAATTAAAGAAAGAAATGAACCAACCCACACGTGTTTCCGGGTTATACCTAAAGGGTTAAAGTAGTAATAATTAAAAAAAAAAAACAAATCAGCTATGTACAGTTGTTCAAAAATCATTAAACCAATGGACAAAAATCATCCTTAATAGAATGGAAATACATTTAGTAAGACAAAAAGCATATTACATAATTTGAGGGGGGAAAAAAATCTATCACTTACATGAAATCTACTAATTTGGTACCTAAGTCTCAACTAAATAGAAGTAGCACATTGCAGGATCACTCTATAAGTAGAGAGAAACAGCCCTGGCTCTTAAAAGTGTAGAGGAACTGGCAAAAGGTCCTGCACCAGAAGCAATCCTAGATTTATATCCAAAATCATAGCTAGCTAGTGAGAAGGAGCTTTAGACATCTAGTCCAACCTCCTTATTTTCTAGAAGATGAAATGCAGATACAGCAAATAGCTCCACATCAGAGTCAACTATAGCAGAACCAAAGCTAGAATCCAGACATCCTAATGTTTACATTCTATGTTTTGAGTGTGAAGTTCCAGGGAATAATCAAGTGCAGTGACTCCAAGTTATGGCTCTAATAACTATTAGCTATGGGTCCCTAACTAGTTGTGTGATCCCTCTGAATCTACGTTTCTTCATCTATAAAACAGTTTTCCTAATACCTTGTTACAAAGATTAACATATAACAAACGTACCTAGTACACATAGCACAGATATATTAGAAGTAAATTTAAAAGTCTTGAATGTGAGAGAAAATGAAATGAAATGCAGCTGTAGGAAACTGTCCACAAATGCAGCAGCTGAAATTCTGAGAGCAGCTGAACTCCCTGTGGGCAGTGACAGTGAGGACAGTGAAAGAATCAAGAACCAATATGACAGCTTTCAAGATTGCTCTATTAGGCTTTGGGAGAAAAAAAGGGAGTCAGCAAAACAAAGAACTAGCCAGAGAGTGGTATATTCATGTAATAAACATCTGAACAACTATCTGCCAGGCTCTGTGGAGACCAAGATGGTTAAAACAGAGACTGCCTGACCACAATAAGATCAGCATTTGTTTTGACTAACAAGTAGAATGTAGATAGCACAAACATTTGAAATGTTTATAGGTTAGAAAGTTGGAGCCCTCGAGACAGCGCAGGGGCAATATAGAAGCTAGACTCCTTCATTCTCCCATTTATCTGCTTGGATCTTCAATGTTTCTCTATAATCCCTGTATGTCTTTCTATAATTTTGTACTTATGTGCACAGGAGAAGGGCAAGTCCTGGCATTAAGGCCTGTAGGGTAGTGACACAGACACTCAGAAGAGACAAGTACCCTAGACAGACAAAGCTAGAGAACAGTGAGGCGTGATAATGGGCCTTCAGCAAATGGTAAGGGTGATAAGCCTGATTTGAGATATTAATTAACAAGGAAATACAATGTGGCTGTCCCCAAAAATGAGGAGGATCTTTATGTGCTGATAAAGACCTGAGAAATAAAAAGTGAAAAAAGCAGTGAGAACTGTATGAATACTATTCTTTACTTTTATGTAGAAAACAGAAGAGACAAGTATCCATATTCATATTTGCTTCAAATGCATAAGGAAACCCCGGAGAAATGCTAAGACATTAATAATAACAGTGGTTGCCTATGTGTTTGTGTTGTTGGTAGGGTGCAATGAGAATTGGGTGATGGGGGGCTGGAGTAGAAAGGCAATTTCACTGCATACTGTATACTTTTAATATATATACATATTTTAATTTTTAAATGAAACAGAAATACTATCTATTCAAAAAATGAAATGTATCTAAGAGGGAATAAAAGGAGTGGTCATAAAATACATTCTAAGAATTTGGCTTCAAGTGCAAAGAAAAAATTGTAAAGTAATTAAGAAGAGGGTAAAGATAGTTTTGTCTTTCTTTTGGATGTGGGTTATCAGATATACAATTGAAGGAAGAAAATCTCCTTTACACGGCATGTTTGGCAGCCCAGCCCAAAGTAAAAAACTCTGCTGGCTTCATTCTTCCATTTTAAGTTACAATAATTAATTTATTAGTCTTTCTTTCTCTTTACTTTTATAACAAAATCAAAGTTAATTTATCCAAAAACATGAGCGACTACAACTAAGAATCCACTAATGGTTTATTGAGGATACATCATACTGCTACTTGCTACTAATAGACAATTTGATAAAAAATTTGGCTTGTTCTTTGCAGATTCTAAAGATACTTATCTGCAGCAAGATCAGCACAACGGGATTTTAGACATCTGATCATAATCTTTCTCAGAAGACACTCATCTTATCTTTTGTTAAATCATGTGTTTCTTCTAATAGCACTAATCAAATGTTTTAATTCCTTGGAAATTAAAGGTCAAGTATAGGAGAGATGGTTGGACTATATCTAAGGGCACCAAGAGAAAAAATATCTTCCCTGCCACATCGGTTAACTAGTATGTGCGTTACATATTACACACAAATATGGCATAGCAATGTGTATCACATGAGCAGCAGTTGGCTGTAAAATGAAAAATGGCGTAAGAGCAACAAACACGGCAGCACACTTCAGATGCCCAGGCTCCCAGAGCTCATCTCACGTGAACTCTCTGAAGGTAACCAGACTTCTGTGCTACACAGAGAGCTCCAAAATTAGCTATATATTCATATACACAAACTATAGTCATTTCAGTGATGGAAAAGACATTTCCAGAGTGAAGTTAATTAACTAGTCCAACAGCTGAAAACTAGCCACAATGGCTAACAATGAAGATGGAGACAGGGAAAAAAAAAAAAAAAAGAAAGAAATCATATCCATTTAAAACACAAAATAGTCTTCATAGAGAGAAATCAAACCAAATACAACAGCTCGGGTGGCAGCATCACATGCTCTATACACGGCAGGGTATAATATTTGTGGTTTATATGGATGACCTTAAGTCACCAAAAAAAGATTAATTTTTTTACTATTTCCTAGTCATTAAAACAGAGAAGAATATAAATAGTAGTCCCATCTCAATTGTTGAAGTTAGGTTACTGGGAGACCATGAGAAAGCACTGCTGAGAAACTGAAGACAATCAAGATAGCAATTTAAGGATGTCATTGATGACTATTGCAAATCAACATTTACAGAAAACCTCCTAAGTGGGAGGAGCATAACTCATTAAATTCAAGATGGTTACGCCCAATTGTATAATCAAATACTTTCTTTACTAGACTCCCCTTCTCTCACAAATCCATGTATATCAATTAAGCTTTTCCTTAGGATAAATAAGCAGCCAGAATGTATGCCACATCCAATATCTGAATTATTCGATTCATCTTTCCAGAGTAGAGATGTGATTAGATTTAGGATATGTTAAAAGTAGAAAGAAAACAAACAAGCAAAAATCAACTACAGGGTCACCCAAACAGGTTGCATTCATTTGATACCAGCTTCTGCTCACCCAATCTTTTCCTTTAAAATTCAAAACTCTGAAATGATAGTTTTTAAAAGAAAAAAGTTATTTAAGATAAGATTTCCAGAATTAGATAAATGTCTAGCTCATTCGGAGATAAATCAGAAAGTAATTTTAAAAAATAAAAAATCTGATTTACTTACATCAGTCTATTCTGGGCTCTAGATAACAATGCAGCTGAAGAGAGGTTGGGACGTGTGGGGAGGCTGTCAGGGGTTAGCGGAAGGAACGAGGAACACGACCTGTGATCTAATAATGACTCTGTAACCAGTAGGCTGTGTGACGTGGGGCTGTTCCACATAGCCTAGGTCTTTGATTTTGTTAATCATACTCCCTGCCTCCTATGCCTTCTGTGTGTATGGGGGTGGGGGTGGGGGTGAGGGAGGATGGACCCTACCTCACAACAACATAGGGAGCTCCTGTTTCTGCAAAGTGATTTCTACAAGTCAGTTACTCAAATCAGGAGTATCCTATTTGACTCTAGGTCTCTTTTTGGAAGATAATCAATTCACCTGCTTACTTCCTAATCTAATCAGTTACCAAGATTTGCCAATTCTTTGATTTCTGAACCTCAGTTATTAGTAAAATAAGGGTTGTGCTAAATGATCTCTATGACCTATTTCCAGTTATAACATTCTATCCTATTTTAAAATAGAATAAATTATTCCATACTTATTAAATCTTTTACCATTAAATAGATGAGGTCGTATTTTTATAATCTATGACAGGGTGTCTTTAAATTACAGGAAACAGGCTGCCAGACATCTATTTTGTAAATAAAGTTTTACTGCAACATAGCTACACCTATTCACTTAAGTGTTAAATATGTAGCTTTCACATTACAGGAGTAGAGCAGAGTAGATGCCAGAGTGTCTGAATGGTCCTTTACAGAAAAAGTCTGTTAATTTCTGATCTAGGCTAAGTACTTGATAGTAGATACAATTAAGTTATTTCTGTTTTCATATGCATTTGTAATACTTATAAATAGTTCCACTAACAATTTTCTAAAACTTCTATTTGCAGAGAATAGTTCTCTTCTCTGCTCCTAAGCCACAAAGGCAACAGTCCACATCCATTGAGCTGGGCCAAGAGCAAAGTACTTTCCTCCCTCTTCCCAAACTGGAAATAATGCTTTCCTTCAGCTGCCCACGAAAAGCAGTGGCAAAAGCTTCAGATTCGGTTTTCAGGTTGGGAGTGGAATGAGCAAAAGGCAATTACATTTCCACTTTTCCAGCTGAAATACTGAAAAAAAGGTTGCTGTATTGTATTATTTAAGAGGGTGTTATGGACACCAGATATTGTGGGTTAAACTGTGTCCCTACCACACCTCCCCGCCGGCAATTCATATGTGAAGTCCTAACCCAGGTACCTCAGAATGGGACCTTGTTTGGAGACAGGGTCTTTACAGAGGAAAATAAGCTTATTTAGGGTGGGCCCTAATCCAGTATAACTGGTATCCTTATAAGTAGAAGAAATTTGGACACAGACATGTACAGATGGAAGGTACAAGAAGGTAGGTGATCACCTACAAGCCCAGAAGGGCCTAGAACAGATCCTTTCCTCACAGCCTTCAGAAGGAACTGAACCTGCTAACATCTTGATGTCAGATTTCTAGCTACACAAGTGTGAGAAAATAAATTTCTGTTATTTAAGTCACTCAATCTGTGGTACTTTGTTATGGCAGCCCTAGCAGGGATAGGCAAATAACCTAAAACTAATGGAAAAGACAAAATTACAATCAGAGAAAAGCTGATAAAGACAGACAAAAGAGATCCAGCTTAGTAGAAAAACACATGGTAGAAAAACTTACTGATAGAAAAACGCGTGGAAATAAAATATTAAAAGATTTACTGGAAGATATAAACGAAATAAAAATCTGAATTTCAGAACTAAAAGTGCACATTCACATTATGTCCCAGCAAAAATAATCAACAGATTTAGCCCAGGGAAGTTAGTAGTGAATTTCAGGGATAAGGAATTAAATACTGCAGGCATCCAGGCAGAAGAGAAGTGATCATGGTAGTGGAGGGTGGTATGGGGGGATGGAAATGGTAAGCAGAGAAGAGCTTGATCCAAGACTTTCACTCAATGCTAGAAGACACTAGAGTAAGATCTATAAAATTCAGAGGAAAAAGCATGAACGACAAATTCTGTAACTAGACAATCTACCCTTCAGTTAAATAAAAAAGGCAATAGTCCCAAATAAATAAGATACCAGGAAATATGACGCCCATGAGCTCTTATTGAAAACACAAAAACAAAAACAATTTGATGACATCTATTCAACCAAGAAACACATCACAATAAAAATCTTGGACGTAGAGAAGCTGTAGATAACGACAGGGTATGTGAATGGGAAAACAGCAGAAAGACGGAAAACAATCAAAACCTGAACGTGGGAAGACAAGGCTCTACAGAATCTCAACCTTTTTATATTCTTCATTTTTCATTTTAGAAAAATATTTTAGGAAAAAACAACCTTGCTGTGGATATCAAGTAGTTTTTTATAATATAAAACTACAGTAATATACTTTATTGTGTGTTCTTATTAAAACATGTCTTCTGTATAATTCAAGGGCTAAATGGGGATTATTTCCCATTGCCTAAATTTTTTTAAGATTATACCAGTTAAGGTTAACCTAATCACTATTGTAACATGTCATTGGCAATTAACATGAAGGGCAAGAGCAATCTACTCTAAACTTTTCTACACTAACAGTTTTCATTACTAACTATGACAAAATTAGCCTAATTTTGTTGTCTCCCTTTCTTTCCATGTATTTAATTCTCTTCTTTAGTATCTAGGGAATTGATCAGGTCAAACATCTAGTTTCAACTCTAATTTATAACTAAACTTAATTAAAAATTCATTCAATACAACTATAAGGTTGTTTTGATTGATGTGGAATTTGAAATCAAGAGTATGAAAATCAGTATCTAACTTGAATCTCAACAACCACAGCATTCAAACCAAATTTAAAGTAGAATCTCTGAGGTACCACTGCAGAACCTTAAGATTCTACATATACTGTTTGAAGACTGTTGTTCTGAGTGATATTTATTCTTTTTTTTCCAGTTTTATTGAGACATAATTGGCATATAACATTGTATTAATTTAATGTGTACAATGTACTCATTGTATATAGACAGTTCCTGACTTACAATGGTTCAATTTAAAATTTATTGGCTTTATGACGGTGTGAAAATGATGCACACTCAATAGAAACCGTACCTCGAATTGTGAACTTTCCTCAAGCTAATGATACGTTGTACGATACTCTCATGAAGCTGGGCAGGGGCAGTGAGCTGCAGCTCCCAGTCAGCCATGCGATCATGAAGGTAAACAACTGATACACATACAACTATTCCGTTTTTCACTTTCAGTACAGTATTCAATAAATTACATGAGATATTCAACGTCTTATTATAAAATAGGCTTTGTATTAGATTATTTTGCCCAACTGTAGGCTAATGTAAGTGTTCTGAGCACGTTTAAGGTAGGCTAAGCTAAGCTATGATGTTTGGCAGGTTAGATGTAGTAAATACATTTTTGACTTACAATGTTTTCAACTTAGGACGTGTTTATTGGGACACAACCCCATCGAAAGACGAGGAAGATCTGTATTGCAAAATGATTACTACATAAGTTTATTTAACATCCATCACCTCAAACAGTTAAAAAATTTTTTTCCTTGAGACGAGAACTTTTAAGATCTACTCTCTCAGTAATTTTAAAATATACAATATTGTTAACTCTAGTCACCATGCTGAACATTACATCCCCAGAACTTATTTATCTTATAAGTTTGTACCTTTTGACTGCCTATCCCCATTTCCCCCATCCTCCACTCCCCACCTCTGGCAACCACCAATCTGCTCTCTGTTTCTATGAGTTCAGTATTTTTAGATTCCACATATAGTCATGCACCACATAACAATGTTTGGTCAATGACAGACTGCATAGACAACGGTGGTCCCATGATTAGTATCATACATCCTAGGTATGTGGTAAGCTATACCATCTAGGTTTCTATAAGTACACTCTATGATGTTCCCACAATGATGGAATCACCTAACATCATATTTCTTGGTATGTGTCCCCGTCGTTAAGCGATGAATAACTATGTAAGTGAAATCATGTGTTATCTGTCTTTCTCTCACTTATTTCCTTTAGCATAATGCCCTCAAGGTCCATCCACATTGCTGCAAATGGCAGTATTTCCTTCTTTTTTATGGCTGAATAATATTCCATTGTTTGTATATACAACATCTTCTTTATCCATGGACAAGACACTTAGGTTGTCTCCATGTTTTGGCTATTGTGAATAATGCTGCAATGAACATGGGAGTGCAGATAACTCGATAGTAATTTCACAAATTTAAATATATACCCAGAAGTGGAATTGCTGCATCATATGATAATTCCATTTTTAATTTTTTGAGGAATCTCCATACTGTTTTCCATGGTGGCTGTACCAATTTACATTCCCACCAACAGTGCACAAGGATTCCCTTTTCTCCACATCCTCACCAATACTTGTTATCTCTTGTCTTTTTTATGACAGCCACCCTAACAAGTATAAGGTGGTATCTCATTGTGCTTTTGCTTTGCATTTCCTTGATGATTAGTGATGCTGAGCACCTTTTCATGTACCTGTTGTCCATCTGTATGTCTTCTAAGGAAAAATGTCTATTCAGTTCCACTGCCCAATTTTTAATCAGGTTTTTTTTTTCTTTGCTATTGAGTTGTATGAGTTCCTTATATACACTGGATATCAACTCCTTATCAGACATATGACTTGCAAGTATTTTCTCCCATTTGGTAGGTTGCCTTTTCATTTTGTTGGTTTCCTTTGCTGTGCAGAAGCTTTCAGTTTCATGTAGCTTATTATTTCTGCTTTTGTTGCCTTTGCTTTTGGTGTCAAATCCAAAAAATCACTGCCAAGACTGATGTCAAGGAGATTACTATCCCCTATGTTTTCTTCTAGAAGTTTTATGGGTTTCAGGTCTTATGTTCAAGTCTTTAATCTATTTTGAGTTGATTTTTTGTGTATGGTGTAAGATAGTGGTCCAGTTTCATTATTTTGCACGTGACTGTTCAGTTTTCCCAACACCATTTATCGAAGAGACTGTCCTTTCCCCATTGTATATTCTTGGCTCCTTTGTCATAAATTAATTGACTATATATGCATGGGTTTATTTCTGGGTTCTCTTTTGGTTCTATTGATCTATGTGTCTGTTATCACGTCAATACCATACTGTTTTGATTACTGATTACTAAAGCTCTGTAACATAGTTTGAAATCAGGAAGCATGATACCTCCAGCTTTGTTGTTCTTTCTCAAGATGCTTTGGCTATTCAGTGTCTTTGTGTATCCCTAAGAATTTTAGGATTGTTTTTTCTACTTCTGTGAAAAATGCCACTGGAATTTTGATAGGGATTACATTGAATCTGTATATTGCTTTGGGTAGTTTAGACCTTTTAACAACATTCTTTCCATCTATGAGCACTGAATATCTTTCCATTTATTCATGTATTCTTCAATTTCTTTCATCAGTGTCTTACAGTTTTCAGTGTACAAATTTTTCACCTCCTTGGTTAAATTTATTCCTAGGTATTTTACTCTTCTTGATGCAATTGTAAATGGGATTGTTTTCTAAATTTCTCTTTCTGATAGTTAATTACTAGTGTATGGAAACTCAACAGATTCTTGTATATTGATATTGTATCCTGCAATTTTACTGAATTTATTATTTCTAACAGTTTTCTGGTGGAGTCTTTATGGTTTTCTATACATAATATGATGTCATCTGCAAATAGAGATAGTTTTACTTCTTCTTTTCCAATTTGGACGCTTTTAATTCTTCTTGCCTAATTTCCCTGGCTAGGACTTCCAGAACTATGTTGAATAAAAGTGATGCGAGTGGGCATCCTTGTCTTGTTCCTGATTTTAGAGGAAAAGCTTTCACCTTTTCACCTTTCAGTATGATGTTAGCTATGGACTTGTCATATATGGCCTTTATTATGTTGAGGTACATTCGCTCTATACTTACTTTGTTGAGAGTTTCTATCATGAATGGAGGTTGAATTTTGTCAAATGCTTTTTCTGAATCTATTGTAATGACCACATGATTTTTATCCTTCATTTTGTTAATGTGGTATATTGCTTTTATAATGTTAAAACCATTCTTGCATCCCTGGAATAAATCTCACTTCATCATGGTTTATGATCCTTTTAATGTATTGTTGAATTCAGTTTGCTAATATTTTGTTGAGGATTTCTGCATCTATGTTCTTCAAGAATACTGGTCTACGATTTTCTTTTCTGGAAGTGTCCTTGTCTGGTTTTGTTATCAGGGCAATGCTGGCCTCAAAAAGAAGTCTGGAAATGTTCCTTCCTCTTGTATTTTTTGGAAGAGTCTGAGAAGAATTGGTATTAATTCTGTAAAATTTGAGAGAGTTCACCAGTGAAGCCATCTGTCCTAGACTTTTCTTTGTTGGAAGATTTTTGACCACAGATTTCAATCTCCTTACTAGTGACTGGTTTGTTCAGATTTCCTATTTCTTCACGATTCAGTCTTGGTAAGTTATATTTCCATTCAGGAAATTTACCCACTTCTTCTGGTCTGTCCAATGTGTTGGCATATAAATATTCATAGGTGTCTCTTATGATAGTTTGTATTTGTGTATCAGTTGTAACGTCTCCTCTTTCATTTCCGATTTTATTTGAGTTCTCTCTCTTTTTTTCTTGGTAAGTCTAGCTAAAGGTTTGTTTATCTTTTCAAAAAAGGACCTCTTAGTTTCACTAATCTTTCTACTGTCTTTTATTTATGTTTACTCTGATCTCTAACTTCCTTCCTTCTACTAACTTTGGGCTTAGTTTGTCCTTCTTCTAGTTCTTTGAGGCGAAAAGTTAGGTTGTTTGAGTTCTTTCTTTTTTCTTAATGTAGGCATTTAACACTATGAACTTCCCTCTTAGAATTGTGTTTGTTGCATTCCATAAGTTTTGGTATGTTGTATTTCCATTTTCATTTGTCTCAAGATATTTTTTGCTTTCTCTTCTGATTTCTTCTTCAACCCACTGGTTGTTCAGTAGCATGTTTAATCCCCATATTTGGGAATTTTTTCACTTTTATTCTTGAATTAATTTCTAGTTTCATATCAATGTGGTCGGAAAGATGCTTGATAGGATTTTGATCTTATTTATAAAGACTTGTTTTGTGGCCTAACATGTTCTATCCTGGAGAATGTTCCATGTGTGCTTGAGAAGTATGTGTATTCTGCTGTGGTTGGATGGAATGTTCTGTAAATGTCTGTTAAGACCATCTGGTCTAACGTGTCATTGAAGTCCAATGTTTCCTTACTGATTTTCTGTCTGGATGATCTATCTATTATTGAAAATTCTTCTTTTTTTTTTTTTTTGAGGAAGATCAGCCCTGAGCTAACATCCATGCCAATCCTCCTCTTTTTTTGCTGAGGAAGACTGGCCCTGAGCTAACATCTATTGCCAATCCTCCTCCTTTTTTTTTTTTTCTCCCCAAAGCCCCAGTACATAGTTGTATGTCATCACTGCACAGCCTTCTAGTTGCTGTATGTGGGATGCCACCTCAGCATGGCCTGACAAGTGGTGTGTCGGTGTGCACCCAGGATCTGAACCCCAACCACCAGTAGCAGAGCGCACGCTCTTAACTGCTAAACCACAGGGCTGGCCGCTGAAAATTCTTAACTAAAATTTGAATATAATTAGTTTTTTACTAGCTTGTTATTCTGGAAATCTATTTCTAATACTTAGAATTCAACAGTTTATACTTGGTGACTTCTAGATAATCAGTATGAGCCATTTCATATACACAAAATTATAGCAAATGGCATAATCCACGAAACTAAAATTCCCTCTGATTCAGGTTTCAATCTTCCTCAACTATGTAAAAGAGTATTTTTATAGAAGGCCATGGCAGTCATTCTGTATAGTATCAATTTTAAAAGTCAGGAACACATTCATGATTACTCCTTATCTTCTTATGTGTTAGAGCTCTGTTATTCAAAAATTATATGAGCCCTCATTACTTGCTCAGCTACTGGAGGCCCTGTTTGGTAAGCTGCTTATATATAGCTTTAAAGGCTGTTTTTTGATTCTAGAATTTGTTGAGTAAGAATACACTTGCTCCATCCAGAAAGAGTATATACAGTCCATTTTCTTTCAACCTTTGTCTTTCTAGATTGAGGACATTAACTCTTTTCCATTTTTCCCCCATGCTTAAGTCATTCCTTCCAGTTTATCGTTTCAGAATGTGACTGGGTTTCAAAATGGGGAGGGGAGAATTTTTAAGAAAGTATATCTAAAAGTCACAAAAAAGGTAATTCCTGACATCAAGAATTTATTGGACAGGACCAAATAAAGTTGAGGAAAAGAGAAAGGCTGCTTAAAAAAATAATAGCCCATATTTTGAGTATCTATTATGTACCGGGTACTTTTCTAGGTATCTTGTCTATCACATCTCATTTGCTTCTTCAAGCTTATAAAATTTATATTATTCCCACTTTTCAGACGACGAAGTCAAGGCTGAGAGACTGAAGAACTTTCCAAAGATCATGGAGGTGGTAAGAGGTGGGGCCAGGATTTGCACCCAAAATGTGTCTGGCCACAGAGCCTGTGCTCTTTACACTATCTGCAGTGCCTATCACGGCGACATAGAGCCTGGTTTATCTTTTTCTTTTGTAAGTAGAAAACTGAGGTTCTAGTTTGGTAGCAATTTAGCTTTGGATTTCATTCTAGCTCATTTTATTCCAAATCTAAGTAAGTTTTTATTTATTTTATTTTTCTTAAATTAGAGCCTAGCTGATAGCATGAAGAGAAACAAAGTCTAAGGAAGAGCTTGAATTGCATCCATAGGAAACAAATCATTTACCTTCTTTCCTCTTCCACTTACCTGATCCCCTTCGAGCCAACACTCTGACCCCATTCCCACCTCTCCCATTCTCACTTCCACTAAAGACTTGGGA
Source organism: Ceratotherium simum simum (assembly GCF_057802395.1). NCBI lineage: Eukaryota > Metazoa > Chordata > Mammalia > Perissodactyla > Rhinocerotidae > Ceratotherium > Ceratotherium simum. The sequence continues at coordinate 22,293,165 of NC_141904.1, forward strand.
AACTGAGACCAAAATGTGAATAAATTTCTGAAAAGGAGATAAAGCCTAAACTTATATTGCTATAATCATACATTCATTTAGCTAGTATTCACTCAGCACCTATTATGTATTCAACACTGTTCTAGGCACTGGGAATAAATATGTTAGGGAACAAAGCAGACTAAATCCTTGTCTTCTTGGAGTTTACACTCTGGGAGAGAGAGAATTACAGGAAACAAGTTCTAAAAGGATGTCAGATAGCAATAAGTACTACAAAAAAAGATAACACAGAAGAGGGGGAAAGGGTGGTGGTGGCGGTGGCAGTGATCAGGGACAGCCTACTGATGAGGTCACATTTGAGCAAGGACATGACAAAGGTGAGTAAGGAAGTAAGTCATGTAGCTTATCTGAGGAAAGAGAGTTTGAGGCTGAGGAAAGAACAGTTCAAACACCCAGAAATGGAAGGAGGACAGTGGCATTACAGCAGAGAGCACCAATGGGAGAGTAGCAGAAACTGAAGTCAGAAGAAATTTGGAGCAGGGAGGTAATGTTTGAGGTAATGTTTAGAGCAGTTTGAGGCCAATGTAAAAACAATTTTTTATTCTGAAAACTGTGAATAACTAAATTAATTTGGAACATTATTTTTCCTTTTAAAAATAGCTACATAAGCTATACCTCATGAAACTGACGAAATACAATATCATATTAAAAGTATTTTTCAAAGACAAGTTGAAATAGCTTTTTATACACTTATGATGGTTAATTTTATACATGATTTTCATTTTGAACCATTCAGAAGAAATTAAGCATTGTGCCAAATGCTATTTCAAAGCTGACATCTGATACTATCACACTCATAAGGCTCATCTGACTATCATACTTAGAAAGACGAGGAAGTCAACTTTCTATAAGTAACTAAGAATCCATGACACAAACACTTACTTTAAAAGGAAGGGATTAAGTCAAACTTTGAGCATTTGAAAAGTTTCTCCCAGGTATAAAAAAATTAAAAATGGGAAAAAAATGGGTCCAGCCAAATAAATTCTTGATGTCATGGATTACCTTTTTTGTGACTTTTAGATATACTTTCTTAAAAATTCTTCCCTCCCCATTTTGAAATTCAGTCACATTCTGAAATGATAAACTGAAAGGAATGACTTAAGTATGGGGGAAAAATGGAAAAGAGTTAATGTCCTCAATCTAGAAAGACAAAGCTTGAAAGAAAATGGACTGTATACACTCTTTCTTGAGTATATACAGTCATACAATCTTTATTGAACAGAATTCTGTGTTAAAGTAAAAAATGCACAGAATTGTTACTCAAAGTCCTAGACATTAAAATAATTGAAATTGTATTGTTTCTAGCATAACTATTTAACATAAAAAAATAAACTGTTTCTTGGACAATGGTTGTAAAGGAAATTCCATAATAAACCCATATCCTATCCATTCATATTATTAAAGAAGAAGCCTCACTTAAGAGGAAATATGGTTTTTCTCTTGAACCTCCTCAGTTCTTATCTCTAGTAAATTTCAGACAAAAACTAGTGAGCAAGCAGGGCCGGCCCCGTGGCTTAGTGGTTAAGTGCGTGCGCTCCGCTGCTGGCAGCCCGGGTTCGGATCCCAGGCACGCACTGACGAACCGCTTCTCTGACCATGCTGAGGCCGTGTCCCACATACAGCAACTAGAAGGATGTGCAGCTATGACATACAACTATCTACTGGGCCTTTGGGGGAAAAAATAAATGAATAAATAAAATTATATATAAAAAAAAAAAAACTAGTGAGCAAGCATCCATAGAGGAACAGACATCTTCAAGGAAGTGCATCAGTGATAAAGTTATTCATGAAGAAACTAATATAAGAATATTAGCTGGGCCCATATTTAGCTGGGCCCATATTTAACTATATTTAATTCTATATGATCATGCAATTTGTCATAAAAACCAGATTTTAAAAATTTTACGTATTTATAATGGCAAAATTCTATGTAGGCTAGTATTTAATGGGATCTTCATTCGAAATTTCTCTCAGTGCTCCTTCTCCCAAATATCAAAGGAATGATACTATTTCTCCAATTGTATTACGCATATATCTATGTAATCTGGCAACACAAGCACAATTCAAACACGTATATCCTCTCCCAAAAAATATCACTTACAATAATCTGGCTATAACAAAAATATTTCTAAGCTCTGTTTGACTGTCTGTTTTAGGACTGCAGGCAGTTTGACCACAATAGAAGTTATTCTATAAGAAACAGTTCTACCATTACTTCATATTGTAAAGTCTTAAAGAATTTAGAAGAAATTAAAAAATAAAGTACAATTTCTTAAAGTGTATTTTACAGGCCCTCAAACAGAATTAGATAAAAGCTATTTAAAGAAAGAAATCTTGCTGGCATCCCTTTCAAAATATATCCACAATCATACCATTTCTTACCACCTCCACTGTTGCACTTGGTCTGAGCTATCATCACTTCCCCCTTGAAGAACTTATTGTCTACTAGTAACTGTGGTCAATGAGCCCTTATACGAATACTCTATATAATGATCCTACATTTTATAATGCTCATCCCATCTCATTATTCTGATCTACTTTTTCATTTTCCCATAGCACTTATCCCCTTCTAACATACTGTAAAATTTACTTGTATTTGTAGACTGTTTTTCCTTACTAGAGTATATGCTCCACAAGGGCAGTGATCTCTGTTCTGCTCTCTAATGTACTCTAAGCACTGGAACAGTACCTGGCACATGATATGAGATCAGTATTCTCAGAATGAAAAAGTTTCAGCTTATGAAACAAATATTAATAAATAGTCAAGTTTGATAAATATTAATTATGACAAAATTATGCATGATGTGCTCTTATTATACAGAGCTTACTATACCAGATAAAATAAGCAGTTCAATGATTTCTGCATCTCCCAGATAGGCAGCAGCGTGCAGTGGAGTTCTCTTTTCATTGTCCTGTGACAAGGAGGAAAGGTGAAACATACATTTTAATATAAAGTTAATTTTAATATACTTCAAATAAAGAAAAACCATTATTAACTACCAACTTACTACTTGCACAACTCTAGTCTAGTCTGCAAGTCCCATTAACAGAGTATCTCCTTGCTAGAAGAAAAACCTAAAAAAAAAATTTTGGCCTTAAAAGAATAGTACAAAGTGCAGCAAAGAGTAAAATAAAAATCCAAAGTGACCAAGAAATAGCTTTTTATACTTTCTTTGAATAAAGATGCCTGTGCTAATACACACAGGCAAATTTCCTTTACTTCATACTACTTTTCCCCCCAAAATATTTCCACAATTTTACACACTTTAGAATTACTGACCTAACTAAATAAAACAAACCTTAACAAACCAACAAGTTCGTTTATCAAAATGTTTGCACAGGAGTACCCGTAGTGGCAAAAAGAGAAAAATATCTCTGGGGATTTGAAATGATCCCTTAAAACAATCTTAAGGTTTTTCTTAAGGTTACTGCCAATTTCGTTTTTGGCTCTAAAATATATTCCTATCTTTGTAAATATCAAAAACAAACAAACAAATAAAAAACCAACATATTCTTCCAAATCTTCCTCCAGGAAGAGAAGCTACAACTAATGCATGGCTTTGTGCACCTCCTCCCTTCAAACAGCAATGTTCTTCAGTTTGAGAAGCAAAATCTTAGGGTAAAGTCACGTTCGGGGATTTTTTAAAATTCATATTTACACCTCGTCTAAAGTTACAACAGAGTGTCACTGACCCGGCTGCATCTGAGAAAGCTAGTCATTTAGAAATACTTATTTTGAAATTTACATCCAATTTTTTTGATAAAGGCCTTTGTGACAGATTGTTAGTTGTTTTCCACTATCTGTTTTTCCCTTTGTCTGTAGGAATCAAGTTTTAGCTGGTTATTTACCCACCCAGCGAGAGAATACATTCCTAGTCTGCCTTGTTTTGTTACTTAGTGTGGTTCAATGGTCTGTGAGTGGAAGTAAAGGCACAACTTTCAGGTCATCTTCAACTTAAAAGAAACCACCTTAGAGCTGGACTATTATTTTCCCACTTCCCACAGGCTAGAAAGCAAACGTGAAACTGAGCCAGCTTTGACCATGCAGAGGTAGCCCAACGTCCTAGAAGACTGTCAAGCAACAAGATTTGGAATGATCTTATAGAGCAGAGTTGGCCATCAACCTAGGCCACTAACTTCTCCCCTTAATTAAGAGAGAGAAAGTTTTTTTTTTTGGTGAGGAAGATTAGCCTTGAGCTAACATCTGATGCCAATCCTTCTCTTTTTGCTGAGGAAGATTGGCCATGGGCTAACATCTGTGCCCATCTTCCTCTATTTTATATGGGATGCCACCACAGCATGGCTTGACAAGCAGTGCATCGGTGTGTGCCCGGGATTCAGGCCTGTGAACCCTGGGCCGCCAAAACGGAGAACGCGCATGTAACCGCTACGCAACCAGGCAGGCCTCGAAATAAACTTCTTATTTAAATAGGTATTCTATTTTAGGGTGTCTTATTATATTATAATAATATTATAGCTTTCAAGAGTTAAAAAAAGAAAAACATTTATTTCACACTGTAATAATTTCTAGTTTGGCAATACCCCAATTACTCTAAGAAAGGATAGTTAGATCACTGAGAGTAAATTAGGAAAAAAACTGCTAGTCAAAGAAGGGTTAAAAATATTCACAGGCAATCCAAAAAAGGCTTAGCTGTAGTATATAAAGGTATTATAAGGATGTGTATAACATATAATTATCACAGGGGCTTCATACATTTCTTCATATACTGTTAATATATTTGTGATACCATTTTTGTCCTTATAATAATAGTAACAGGTGCTCCAGTAAAAGGAGGTTGGTATAGTGCCTATTAATGCTGTTTAGTAAGCTTAGACCTCTTGTCTTGCTAACCATAATTAATTTCCACAAGACCATGTTTTTTTTTGTGTGTGTGAGAGGAATATCAGCCCTGAACTAACATCCATGCCAATCCTCCTTTTTTTGCTGAGGAAGACTGGCCCTGAGCTAACTTCTATTGCCAATCCTCCTCCTTTTTTTTCCCCCTCCTTTTTCTCCCCAAAGCCCCAGTAGATAGTTGTATGTCATAGCTGCACATCCTTCTAGTTGCTGTATGCGGAACACTGCCTCAGCACGGCCAGACAAGTGGGGCGTCGGTGTGCGCCCAGGATCCGAACCCGGCCGCCAGTAGCTGAGCGTGCGCACTTAACCACTAAGCCATGGGGCGGGACCCAAGACCATGTTTTTTATTCCAATATATATCCCAGCAAACAGAATGCTTTCCATAGAAATTACTGAACAAACAGTCGTTGAAAAAGCTAACACAGAATCACTAAAATATCGTGCTTTATTCAAAGCTGAGTCCTAATTTAGTCATTTCAATAAAAAGACCCTTGGCTAAGGCTTTTCAGTGTTAATCATGAACACAGCAAACTTCCTCAGTGCTTAAATATGATCAGACCTACTCAAACTGAGAAACATATCTATTACACAGGATAAACCACACACACAGCATACGCGCAAAGTGAGTCATTTATGTGTGATGTCTGGAATTCTATGACTCAATACTTTGAATCCTATTAATGTATTTTATGACTAATGAACATAGGTTTTCCTCTCTACAAATCAAGTTGAAGGAAAAAAAACAAACTGGTTAATTTTAAAAGAAAAAATTTTACCTGCCACATTGTACTTTACTATAGTTAAACATTGAAAATTAGGCAATAAAATATTTAAGATTCCCTTCAGCAAAATTTACTAAAATGACAAAATGACTATCCCCTTATATATACTAATTCCATTTCAAGGAATTCTTTTTAGATGGAGATATTCTTACGTGTACGCAAACAAAATGATTAAGTATATTTATTGATCATTGTAGGAAACAAAATGCTGGAAACAATTTAAATGCCCACCCACAGGGGAATGATTATCTAAAATTATAAACACACAAAGCTCTTGACCAACCTTCATTTAACTGATTCACATAATTAATCAATATTCTCTGCTTCCTAAGTACAACTAATGGTGACTTTGGCACACCATGTATTTTGACTATCAGGCTACCACTATATAATAAGCCCATCATGCACTTTGGTTCCCACCACCAGATGTATGTTTGTCAAGGCTGAGGTGTTTGTTACCACAATTGTTCGTGCTAATTGTACCTTTAATCATAACTACGTGATTTATTTAAATATTATTTAAACTGATGAAATAGGAATGAAGAAAAGCAAATTGTTTCTGTGATCACTAGGTTGAATACTATAAAAAGATTCAACAAAGGCAGCTACTCCAAAAAAAGCACTATAGAATTAGGTATGGCCGAGACAACTGAAACTAAGGCAAACAGCAAACACATGGAGAGGTTTTGCCCTAAGTTTGAGTCTTAAGTGTCTAAATTCTCACATCACTTAAAGCCAAAATGGGAGTTACAGATATTGCATTGGGGGTATGGTTTATGCAAGGAAGATAACATTGAACTCCTGTCAGTGGACACCACATTGTCAATGAAAAAGTCCTGGCCCAATTTAAAATAAAATGGCTAGTAAATAAACATTGTTACAGTGAAATGCTTAAAGATCAAGTTTTGATTCCCTCAGTCAGACTTTGATTAGCTTATCAACTACCAGTTATGAAAGTTATCAGATGGGAGGTCTTCTAATTGTATATCCATATAATGAAATACCATGTTACAGAGTTCTGCATCCAATTCCAATGTGTGTAGGGTCTTCCCCACACATTCAAGCAATGCTCCAACACTAGTTGGGTGTCCTACAATTCAACTCAATTCTGACACTATCTACCAGGAGATAGCATCAGATCCCACAGGTTAAGGGTTCAGTCCTACAAGACTGCCACCTCACCTCACCCCTTCAGACATCAATAGCAAGTCCAGGTTGTATACTTGTACTTCTGACTGAACGGCTATAAATCAGAGGTTCCCCTGACCCCTTCCTTGGGTTCAATTAATCTGCTAAAGCAGCTCACAGGACTCTGGAAATTAGTTTACTCACTAGATTACCAGTTTATTACAAAGGATATTACAGGATATGAATCAATAGCCAGATGAAGAGAAACACAGGGCCAGATCCCTAACAAAGGAGCTTCTGTCCTTATGGAGTTTGGGGACTGGCACGATGGCACCTGTAAGCTTTTCTGGTTTACCAACCTGGAAGCTTCCGAACCTCCTCCTTTGGGGTTTTTATGGAGGTTTTGTTAAGTAGGCATGATTGATTAAGTCACTGGCTATTGGCAAATGAACTCAACCTCCAGCCCCTCTTCCCTCCCCAGAGGTGGGGGTGATGGGTGAACCCGAAAGTTCCAACCCCCTAATCGCATGGTTGGCTCCACTGGCAAGCAGTCCCCATTCTTAGGGGCTTTCCAAAAGTCACCTGATTAACATTAAAAAAAGACACCTTTACTGCTCTCCTCACAGCAGAGGATTTTAGGACCTCTGTGCCAGAAATAGGGAGGAAGACTAAACATACATTTCTTTATTATAAATCACAATATCACATTACGCTTCCAATTTAAAAGAACAAGCAGACCTCAATGTTCCTTATCGATGGAACAATCTCTAAAGCACAGCGTTAAATGAAAAATGCAGGCTCTGGGGGCCGGCCTGGTGGCGCAGTGGTTGAGTTTGTGAGCTCTGCTTCAGCGGCCCGGGGTCTGCAGGTTCAGATCCCGGGCGTGGACCTATGCACCGCTTATGAAGCTATGCTGTGGCAGGCGTCCCACATACAAAAAATAGAGGAAGCCTGGCACTGATGTTAGCTCAGGGTAAATCTTCCTCAGCAAAAAAAGAGGAAGACTGACAACAGATGTTAACTCAAGGCTCATCTTCCTCACACACAAACACACACAAAAATGCAGTTTTGGAACAACTGTATGTTAAAGGTTCTACACACACGTAGGCTTGAACACGCATAAAATATCTCAGGAAGGATACTCAAACTAATACAGTGATTGCCTCTGGGTAAAGAAAGCTGGCAGATTAGGGTTTGAAGTGTGAGAAAGAATTCTTTTTCACTATTTGTGGCCTTTGGCACTGTTTGGAATTATTATCATGTACGTGTTTCAAAAAGTAAAGGAAAAAAGAAAAAAATTAAAAATAACATTTCAGTCAACTGAAAAGCATCTTAATAAAAATCCTAAAATTAATTACCCATACAAGGCATTTCAGAAGTACCAAGTGCCCATTAAAAAAAGAAAACGTTTCTTAGCTGTTAAGTCAGTTTTTAAGAAACCATTACATCTCAATGTAGTATTCCAAAATAATCCCAACTAGAATTATCACTATTATTATTTTTGCTGAGGAAGATTTGCCCTGAGCTAACATCTGTTGCTAATCTTCCTTTTTTAGCTTGAGGAAGGCTCACCCTGAGCTAAAATCTGTGCCAATCTTCCTCTATTTTGTATGTGGGTGGCTGTCACAACATGGGCGCTGATGAGTGGTGTAGATCTGCTGAACCCGGGCCACCAAAGCGGAGTGTGTCAAACTTAACCACTAGGCCATGGGGCCGGCCCCCCAACTAGAATTAGTAAATACACACACCATACTCAAATAAAAAATTTTAACTCACTTGATCACATAGTTTTTGATCATATACTTTGAAGTAAATACATTTTTATTACAGCTATGTAAGTGCTCTGAAAAGATATTTTGTGCATATGATTAGGACTACAAAAAATTAATTGCTCATCCTCTCCAAATAAAAACAAAATATAGCTTTAGCTCTTCTAAGCAATTATCCCAAAAGACTGATGATGACACACATTAGATAGGTAAAAAGGAGACCAGTGATTGCCAACCACTTTGGGGTTGGGCCACAGGCATATGCTGGGCTACAGAGGAGCTACATAAGTGATGGGAACATGAGGGAATTCCTTTGTGGTGATGTAACAGTTCTGTATCTTGAACATGTTGATGGTTATACAAATCTATACATGTGACAAAAGGTCATAGAATTATACACAAAGACATTACACCACCATTACCACATCCCCTCCTCCCCCAAGTGAGTGCATGCAAAAACTGGTGAAACCTAAGAAAGGTCTGCAGTCTCATTAGTTGTATCGTGTCAATATCAATTTCTTGCTTTTGATAATGCACTATAAGTTGTTGCCACTGAGGAATCTGGTTGATGGAAACACAGGACCTTCTCTGTACCATTTCTGCAATTTCTGGTGTATCTATAATTTCTTCAAAATAAAACTTTAAAAAAAGTGTTCAGAAACATCCTGAATTATACTTTAGTTTATATGTTGTGTTAGGATGAACTCCAGAAACAGTCTACAAAACACAGGCAAGCAAGGTTTGACAAGCTAGGGAATGAGGCTGTGAGAAAGAAGAGAATCTATGGTGGATCCCAAGCACAGGCCAGGAATAGGATTAGATCTAAGAGGAAGTGCCTTAAGTCAAATTGGGGAAGTAAAACCGCACTTGTACATTCTCAACGTTTTCTGCGAAAGCTTTAATTTAAAGCAGATTTCAGGATCAGGTTGGAATTAGGGGAAATATACAGGGTAGGAAAATCGAGAAGTAAAAAGTTGGAAACGATAAAGTGAAAGAAAGTAAGACAGAACATTTGTACAAGGAGAAATACTTAAAGAGACTTTGAGAATTCATCCACTTACATGGATTCAACTATAAACTTCATAGCAATGACTCAATTCCATAATTCTGCCCTCGTCCAGGTACTGAAAGTGTTCATGTGTATTAGCTGTAACTCCTTAGGAAGAATGGTAATACTAGCAATCACAACAACTAACACTTATCTAGTGCTTACTTTATGCTAGGACTGCTCTAAGTACTTTACCTCACAGGGTTAAGAACTGAATGTATTTCCTTATTTTACAGATAAGGAAATCAAGGCACAGAAAGGTTTAAGGAACTTACTCAGGATCATATGGAAATAGCAGAATCAGGATTCAAGCACAGGCAGTTGGGCTCCAAGGTATGTGTTGTTGGGCTCCAAGGTATGTGTTGTTAACTTATTATACAAAGTTATGTAAAGATCTAAACACATCAATCAAAAGACAGAGATGGGGGCCGGCCCCGTGGCTTAGCGGTTAAGTGCGGGTGCTCTGTTACTGGCAGCCCGGGTTCAGATCCCGGGCGCGCACCGACGCACCACTTCCCACATACAGCAACTAGAAGGATGTGCAACTATGACATACAACTATCTACTGGGGCTTTGGGGGAAGAAAAAAAAAGGGAGGAGGATTGGCAATAGATGTTAGCTCAGAGCTGGTCTTCCTCAGCAAAAAGAGGAGGATTAGCATGGATGTTAGTTCAGGGCTGATCTTCCTCACACACACACAAAAAAGACAGAGATGGTCATTCTGGATATAAAAACAATACCTAAGTATATACTACCTACAAGAAACTATTTTAAATATAATGATACAGATATGCTAAAAGTTAAAAAGATGTTAAAGGATATATCATGCAAACAGCAATGAAAAGACAGCTAAAGAGGCTATATGAATAAGACGAGACAAAGAATTCAGAACAAGGAAAATTTAGATGAAGATGGACATTACATGATGGTAAAAGGGTCAAATTCATCCAAACACATGACAATCCTAATGTATATGCACCTAATATCAGCTTTAAAGTATATGGAAGCAAAAACCGATAAAAATGAAGGGAGAGATAGACAATACACAATTACAATAAACTTCAGCATGCCTCTCCCAGTAACTAATAGAACAAATAAACAGACAGAAAAATTAGCAAAGATACAGATGACCTGAACAACACCTTCAATCAACTGAACCTAAGTGACATTTACAGAACACTCTACCTAACAACAAAAGAACATACATTATTTTCAACTGCCCTTGAAACATTCATCAAGATAGATCATATTCTGGTCCAAAAACTACACTGTAACATTAAAATAAACTTAAGTCATACAACAATGTAGTCTGGTCATAATAGAATTAAACTGGAAATCAATAACAGAAAGATGCTTGCAAAATTCCCAAGTATATGAAAATCAAAGATATTTTAATAGTAAAGTAGAATAAAAGTAGAAAACTAATTCTAAATAATTCATGTAAAGAGGAAATCTCAAGGGACATTAAAAAATATTTTGAGAGAGTAACATGAGCATCATGGCAGAGTGAGCTGTTCCCATAGCCTCTCCCCCTAAGATACAACCAAATGGACATTCACCAGCCAACAGAGGACACGCATGCAACACGACCGGATGTCTGAGAGAGACACGCAGCTAAACATCTGAAGGTGGGGATGGTGAATCCCCAAGAAGCAGCGGAAGGAGATAAGCTGATCTCCTCCCACTCCCCAGTAGCAGTGATCTGTGGTATGGGACCTCATGCAGCGGCTGGCACGTGACTCTGGATGGTCTGGGGAGCAGGCAGGCCTCCCCAGGAACACTTTCACTTTTGAAGTTGCAGCCTAGCCCACAGGAACGCTCCACACAGAGGCGGCTAGGCCACCACATGGGTGCTCCAATCAAGCCCAGCAGCTCAGGCAAGTCGCCAGTGAGTGCAGAGCGGGTGTGCATGTGAAAGAAAGCGCCTCCCAACTCCCCTCTGGCCTGGTGCACTATCTGAGCCAGTCTGTCAGGGCAGCGAACCCATACCAGAGTGCCTGCACCTGTGTGTGGAACCTGCCAAGCAGTGGCGGCCAGCAAACGTAGATGAGCCCTCCCAGCACAACTTCCTGCAGACACAGCAGGTTCAGAAAACACAGCTACGTCCCCCCTGCCCCAGTGGTGACAGGGGGAATCTGCAACCAGTCACTACCACTATGCGCTGGCAAAAGTCCACTTCACCAAACACCATGAAGAAATATGTTAACACTCCAGATGAGAAGGAAAATGTCAAGACAGAAACAAATCCTGAAGACAAGAAATTTACAGTCTAAATGACAAAGAATTCAAAATAGTTATCATAAAGAAACTCCACAAGTTACAAGAAAACTCAGACAGTTCAATGAACTCAGGAATAAAATTAATGAGCACAAGGACTTCTTCACAAAAGAGACTGAAACTCTAAATAAAAACCAAACAGAAATGATGGAGATGAAAAACACAATGAATGAGATAAAAAGCAATCTAGAATCCTAAACAGAGCTGACATTATGGAGGACAGAATTAGCAATTTAAAAGACGGAAATATACAAATTCTTCAGGTGGAGGAGAGAGAACTAAGACTAAAAAAAAAAATGAAGAAATTCTTCGAGAAGTATCTGACTCAATTAGGAAATGTGACATAAGGATTATAGGTATTCCAGAGGGAGAAGAGAGGAAGAAACGAGCACAGAGCTTGTTCAAAGAATAATAGCTGAGAACTTTCCAAACCTGGGGAAGAAACTGGAATTACAAGTAAATGAAGCCAATAGAACTCCTAAATACATCAACTTAAAAAGACCTTCTCCAAGGCATATATTAGTAAAACTGGCAAAAGTCAATGACAAAGAAAAAATATTAAGGGCAGCAAGGCAGAAGAGAATAATCTAAAAAGGAACCCCTAAGGGCCAGCCCCGTGGCTTAGTGGTTAAGTGCGCACACTCCGCTGCTGGTGGCCCGGGTTCGGATTCTGGGCGCGCACGGATGCACCACTTCCCCGGCCATGCTAAGGCGGCGTCCCACATACAGCAACTAGAATGATGTGCAGCTATGACATACAACTATCTCCTGGGGCTTTGGGGGAAAAAAATAAATAAATAAAATTATAAAAAAAATAAATAAAAAGGAACCCCTATCAGGCTTTCAGTGGACTTCTCAGCAGAAACCATACAGACCAGGAAAGAGTGGAATGATATATTCAAAATACTGAAAGACAAAAATTTTCAGCCAAGAATACTCTATCCAGAGAAACTATCCTTCAGATATGACTGAGAAATAAAAACATTCCCAGATAAACAAAAGCTGAGGGAGTTCATTTCCACCAGACTCCTCTACAAGAGATGATCAAGAATGTACTCATACCTGAAACCAAAAGGAAAAGGTTTACAAAGCCCTGAGCAAGGGGATAAATAGACAGACAAAATCAGAAAATTGCAGGTCTCTACCAGAACAGGTTAGCAAACAATTTAATTATAACACTAAAGATAAAGGGAAGGAAAGCATCAAAAATATATAAACACTTCATTTTAATCGCAAACTCACAACACAAAATGGAATAATTTGTGACAATAACTTAGACAGGGAAGAGGAAAGAGATGGAACCTGATTAGGCTAATGGTGATAAGAGGCTATCAGAAAATGGACTATCTCATCTATGAGATCTTTTATAGAAACCTCATGGTAACCACTGAACTAAAAATCAGAAGAGACACAAATGATAAATGAAAAGAAAACCGAGAAAACCATCATAGAAAATCACCAAACTCAAATGGATGTCAGAAATACACAGAGAGAGAAACAAGGAAAATATAGAACTGGAAAACAAGAAATAAAATGGCAGTATTAAGCTGTCATATATCAATAATCACTCTAAATGTAAATGGATTGAATTTTCCAATCGAAAGACACAGAGTGGCTGGATGGATCAAAAAACAAGACCTGGGGCTGGCCCAGTGATGTAGTGGTTAAGATTGCGCACTCTGCTTTGGTGGCCCAGGGTTTGCAGGTTCAGATCCCAGGCACGTACCTACACACTGCTCATCAAGCCATGGTGTGGCGGTGTCCCACATACAAAATAGAGGAAGAATGGCACGGATGTTAGCTCAGGGACAATCTTCCTCAAGCAAAAAGAGGAAGACTGGCAATAGATATTAGATCAGGGCCAATCTTCCTCACCAAAAAAAAAAAAAAAAACAAAACACAAAACCCCCACAAAGAACAAGACTCAACAATCTGCTGCCTCCAGGAAACACATCTTAGCTCTAAAAACAAACACAGGCTCACAGTGAAGGGATGGAAGACAATACTCCAAGCAAATGGCAAACAAAAGAAAGCAGGTATTGCCATACTTATGTCAGACAAAGCAAACTTCAAGATAAAAAAAGACAATGAGAGACAAATAGTGGCAGTACATATTGAGAAGAGGGACATTCCACCAAGAAGACACGACACTTATGAATATATAATGCACCTAACACAGGAGCACCAAACTACATAAAGCAACTATAAACAGACCTAAAGGGAGAAATTAACAGCAACACAATAATAGCAGGGGATCTCAACACCCCACTTACATCAATGGAATTAAACGAAAAACTAGACCAGAAGGACTTAACAGATATATATAGAACACTCCATCCAAAATCAGCAGAATACACATTCCTCTTAAGTACACATGGAACATTCTGAAAGATAGACCACATTTTGGGAAACAAGGCAAGCCTCAATAAATTTAAGACTGAAATCATATCAAGCATCTTTTTTGACCACAATGCTATGAAACTAGAAATGAACTGTAAGAAAAAATCTGGGAAAGTCACAAATATGGGGAGACTAAACAAGATGCTACTGAACAACCAATGGATTAATGAAGAAATCAAAAAATATCTGGAGACAAATGAAAACAAAAATACATTATACCAACTCTTAAGGGATGTAACGGAAGTGGTTCTAAGAGGGAGAGCATAGGAATACAGGCCCACCTCAACAAACAATAAAAATCTCAACTAAGTAATCTTAAACTACACCTAACAGAACTAGAAAAAGAAGAATAAACAAAGCCCAAAGTCAGCAAAAGGAGGGAAATAATAAAAATTAGAGCAGAAATCAATGAAACTGAAACCAAAAAAACAGTAGAAAGGATCAATGATACTAAGAGCTGGTACTTTGAGAAGATAAACAAAATTGACAAACCCTTAGCCAGACTCACTAAGAAAAAAAGAGAGAAGGCTCAAATAAATAAAATGAGAAATGAAAGAGGAGAAATTACAACAGGTAACACAGAAATACAAAGAATTTTAAGAGAATACTATGAAAAATTATATGCCAACAAACTGGATAACCTAGAAGAAAAGGATAAATTCTTGGACTCATACAACCTCCCAAAACTGAATCAAGAAGAAATAGAGACTATGAATAGACCAATCAAAAGTAAAGAGATTGAGGGCTGGCCTTGTGGGGTAGTGGTTAACTTCACATGCTCCGCTTTGGTGGCCCAGGGTTCGCAGGTTTGGATCCTGGGCACAGACCTATACATTATCAAGCCATGCTGTGGCAGATGTTCCACATATAAAGGAGAGGAACATGGCATAGATGTTAGCCCAGGGCCAATCTTCCTCAGCAAAAAGAGGAGGATTGGCAACAGATGTTAGCTCAGGGCTAATTTTCCTCACCAAAAAAAAAAAAAAAAAAAAGTAAAGAGATTAAAACAGTAATCAAAACCTCCCAAAAAACAAAAGTCCAGGACCAGATGGCCTCCCTGGAGAATTCTACCAAACATTCAAAGAAGATTTAATACCTATCCTTCTCAAATTATTCCAAAAAAGTGAATTAGACGGAATGCTTCCTAACTCATTCTATGAGGCCCACGTCACCCTGATCCCAAAACCAGACAAGGACAACACAAAGAAGGAAATTACAGGCCAATATCGCTGATGAACATAGATGCAAAAATCCTCAACAAAATATTGGCAAACAGAATACAGCAATAAATTAAAAGGATCATTAAAAGCAGGATTTCTACCAGGGACGCAAGGATGGTTCAACATCTGCAAATCAATCAATGTGATACACCACATTAACAAAATGAGAAATAAAAAACACACGATAATCTCAATAGATGCAGAGAAAGCATTTGACAAGATCCAACATCCATTTATGATAAAAACCCTTACTAAAATGGGTTTAGAAGAAAAGTACCTCAATATAATAAAGGCCATATATGACAAACCCACAGCCAACATCATACTTAATGGTGAAAAACTGAAAGCCATCCCTCTGAGAACAGGAACAAGACAAGGGTGCCCACTCTCTCCACTCTTATTCAACACGGTACTAGAGGTTTTGGCCAGAGCAATCAGGCAAGAAAATGAAATAAAAGGTATCCCAATTGGAAAGGAAGAAGTGAAACTCTTGCTGTTTGCAGATGACATGACTCTCTATACAGAAAACCCCAAAGAATCTACCAGGAAACTATTAGAAATAATCAACCACTACAGCAAAGTTGCAGGGTACAAAATCAACTTACAAAAATCAGTTCCATTTCTATACTTTAATAATGAACCAGCAGAAAGAGAAGTCAAGAATATTATCCCATTTACAATTGCAACAAAAAGAATAAAATATTTAGGAATAAATTTAACCAAGGAGGTTAAGAACCTATACACTGAAAACTATAAGATGTTATTGAAAGAAATCAAAGATGACATAAAGAAATGGAAAGATATTCCGTGCACATGGATTGGAAAAATAAACAGTTAAAATGTCCATATTACCTAAAGCAATCTACAGATTCAATGCAATCCCAATCAGAATCCCAATGACATTCTTCATGGAAAGAGAACAAAGAATCCTAACATTTATATGGAACAACCAAAGACACCAAATAGCAAAGGCAATCTTGAGAAAAAAGAACAAAGCTGGAGGCGCCACAATCCCTGACTTCAAGATATACTTTAAAGCTATAGTAATCAAAACAGCATGGTACTGGCACAAAAACAGACACACAGATCAATGGAACAGAACTGAAAGCCCAGAAATAAAACCACATATCTCTGGACAGCTAATCTTCAACAAAGGAGCCAAGAACATACAATGGAGGAAAGAAAGTTTCTTAAATAAATGGTGCTGGGAAAACTGAACAGCCACAGGCAAAAGAATGAAAGCATACCATTATCTTACGCCATACACAAAAATTAACTCAAAATGGATTAAAAACTTGAAGGCAAGACCTGAAACCATAAAACATCTAGAAAAAAATATAGGCAGTCACTCTTTGACATCGGTCTTAGAAGCATCTTTTTGAGTACCACGTCTACTCAGGCATGGGAAACACAAGAAAAAATAAACAAATGGGACTACATCAGACTAAAGAGCTTCTGCAAGGCAAAGGAAACCATGAACAAAGCAAAAAGACAACCTACCACCTGGGAGAAAATATTTGTAAACCACATATCCGACAAGGGGTTAATCTCCAAAATATATAAAGAACTCACACAACTCAAAAACGAAAAAACAAACAACCCAATCAAAAAATGGGCAGAGAATATGATACATTTATCCAAAGGAGATATACAGATGGCCAAGAGGCACATGAAAAGATGTTCAACATCACTAATTATTAGGGAAATGCAAATCAAAACTAAAATGATATCACCTTATACCTGTAAGAATGGTTATAATTACCAAGACAAAAAATAAATGTTGGAGAGGATATGCAGAAAGGGAACCCTCATACACTGCTGGTGGGAATGCAAACTGGTTCAGCCACTATGGAAAACAGCATGGAGATTTCTCAAAAAATTAAAAATAGAGATATCATATGATCCAGCTATACCACTACTGGGTCTTTATCCAAAGAACATGAAATTAACAATTCAAAGAGATTTATGCACCCCTATATTCACTGCAGCATTATTCACAATAGCCAAGACATGGAGGCAACCCAAGCGTCCATCAACTGATGAATGGATAAAGAAGATGTGGTATATATATACACAATGGAATACTACTCGGCCATAAAAAAAAGACAAAATTGTCCCATTTGCAACAACATGGATGGATCTTGAGGGTATTATGTTAAACAAAATGAGCCAGACAGACAAAGACAAATACCACAAGATTTTGCATGGAAGATAAACAAACACATGGACAAAGAGAACAGATTAGTGGTTACCAGGGGGGAAGAGGATTGCAGAGTGGGCGAAAGGGGTAAAACGGCACATATATAGGGTGATGGATAAAAATTAGACTATTAGTGTAAGCATGATGCAGTTTATATAGAATACTGATAAATAATAATGTACACCTGAAATTTCACAATGTTATAAACCATTATGATGTCAATAAAATAAAAAAAAATATATTTTGAATCAAACGAAAATAAAAATACAATATATCAAAACTTGTGGGATCAAGTTAAAGCAGTAGAGGGTAATTTATCTATCAAATGTTTCTATCACAAACCAAGTTCTCAATAATCTAAGCTTTCACTTAAGAAAAGTAGAAAAAGAATAAAATAACCACAAAGCAAGCAGAAGGCTACAAATGATAAAGAGCAGAAATCAGTGAACGTGAAAACAGAAAAACAAGAGAGTAAACTAATGAATCCCAAAGCTGGTTCTCTGAAAAGATCAATAAATTGACAATCCACTAGCCAGAATATAAAAAGAAAAAAGAACCAGTATCAGAAATGAAAGACGGCATTACCAGTACAAACCTCAAAGACATTAAAAAGATTAAGCAAATATTATAAAAAATTTTATGCATATAAATTCCACAATTTGGATGAGAAGACCAAGTCCTTAAAAGACACAAAAAAATTACTCACAACAAAAAGAGAAAAAAGTAACCCAAATACTCCTACAGTTATTAAGGAAACTGAATTCATAGGTTAAAACGTTCCAAGAAAGAAACTCCAAACCCAGATAGTTTCAATGGTGAATTCTACCAAACATTTAAGGAAGAAATAACACCAATTTTCACATCTTCCTGAAAGCAGAAGAGAGAAGAGAACACTTCCCACTTTCTAAAGCCAACATGTTATTATCCTGATACCAAAACCAGGCAAAGATATTACAAGACCTCCAGACTAATATCACTCATCAACACAGATATAAATATCCTCAACTAAATATTAGCAAATTGAATCTAGCAATACATGAAAAGAATAATATATTACAACCAAGTGAGGTTTATTCTGGGATCACAATTCTCCTTCAAATAGAACCAACCCATGTAATTCAACATATTATCAGATTAAGTAAAAAAAAATATCATATGATCATTGCATTTAACAAAACAGTTATCTTTTCATGATTCAAAAAACTCTCAGCAGACTAGAAATAGAAGGGAACTTCCTTAACCTGATAAAGGGTTTTTACAAAAGTTACAGCTAATATCCTATTTAACGGTGAAAGACTGAATGCTTTCCTTCTAAGATTAGGAACAAGGCAAGGTTGTCTACTCTCGTCACTCCTATTCACTCTCATACTGGAAGTCCTACTCAGTAAAATAAGTCAAGAAAAAGAAATGAAAGTATATAGGAAGAAATAAAACTGTCTCCATTCATAGATGGTGTATTGTTAATGGAGAAAATCCCAAGGAATCTATTTAAAAAAATTCTTAGAATGAGTTTTAAAAAGTTGCTGAATGCAGGGTCAGTATACAAAAAGCAGTTGTATTTCTGCATACTAGCAATTAACTAATGAAAATCAAAATTTAAAAAACTGTGTATTCACAATACAAAAAAATGAAAGAAAGAGAGAGACAAAGAAAAAAGAAATGCTTAGGTATAAACCTAACAAAAACGTGCAGGATTTGTATGCTGAAAAATACAAACACTCATGAAAGAAATAAAGAAAACACAAATAAATAGAGAGAGATACCATGTTCATGGATTGGAAGACTCATTATTGCTAAGATGTCAATTTGATCTACAGATTCAATGCAATCCTAATCAAATCCCAGCAGGATTCCTCATAGACATTAACAACATAAAGTTTATGTGGAAAGGCAAAGATATTAGAATAGTCAAAGCAATTCTGAAAGAATAGAACATAGTTGGGGGTCTTAAACTACATGACTTAAAGAATTACTATAAAGCTGTAGCGTGGTATGGGAAAAAGGAAAGACACATTCAGAATAGAGTCGGAGATAAACCCATACAAATATGATCAATTGATTTTTGACAAAAGTACAAAAGCACAAAACCAATTAAATGGAGATATAATCTTTTCAACAAATGGTCCTGGATATCCACATGCCAAAAAATGAACATCAATATACACTTAACATCTAATACAAAAATTAACTCAAAAGTATCACAGACCTAATTGTGAAATCTAAAATTTTAAAACTTCTAAAAGAAAAGATAGGAGAAAATATGTAGGCTGGGCAAAGAGTTCTTGGATACACCAGCAAAAGCACAATCCATAAATGTGATAAATTAAACTTCATCAAAATGAACAACCTTTGCTCTGAGGAAGGCACAGTTAAGAGGGTAAAAAGACAAGGCATACACTAGGAGAAAACACTTGCAAATCACATATCTGACAGAGAACCTGCATTCACAATATATAAAGAACTCTCAAAACAAAAATAAGAAAATAGCCCAACAAAATATGGGCAATTAAATTGTGTTGGGACAATTTAGTACCCATTTGGAAAAGAAAAGAACAAAAAGCAAACCACTACTTCACTTTATATGCTTAATTTAACTGCAAGTATATTATAAAGCTAAACGTAAAGAACAAAATGATTAAGAAACAAACACAGAATATTATCTTTATGACTCAGGTTAGGAAAAGTCTTCTTAAACAGGACAGCAAATGCTCAAAAGCATTAACCACAAAGAAAAATACCAAAAAATTTGACTACATTAAAATTAAGACCTCATGTTCAATGACACAATAAAGAGTGAAAAGGCAAGTCGGAATGGGAGAGGATATTTGCAATATATATGGCTCACAAAGGGTTCGTATCCAGAATATATAAAGAACTACTGCAAATTAATAAGAAAAGAGAGAGAACGCAAAAGAAAAATGGGCAAGAGATTTAATAGGCACTTCATAAAAGAGGCTATGTCTAATGTCTAATAAACATATAAAAAAGTACTTGAGGGGGCCGGCCCCATGGCTGAGTGGTTAAGTGCATGCGCTCCGCTGCTGGCGGCCCGGGGTTCAGATCCCGGGCGCGCACCGACGCACCGCTTGTCCGGCCATGCTGTGGTGGCGTCCCACATATAGCAACTAGAAGGATGTGCAACTATGACATACACCTATCTACTGGGGCTTTGGGGAGAAAAAAGGAGGAGGATTGGCAATAGATATTAGCTCAGGGCCGGTCTTCCTAAGCAAAAAGAGGAAGACTGGCATGGATGTTGGCTCAGGGCTGATCTTCCTCACACACACATAAAAAAAGTACTTGACACTGTCATCAAAAAAACTCACACTTTACAAATAATGAGATACTACTACATACTAAACAGAATGGTCACATAAAGAAGCATGATAAAAACCAAAAATGTGGTCCAAGGATGTGGACCAACAAGAATTCTCATACAGTGCTCACAGGAATGTAAATTGTTTAATAATATGGCATTCTCCAGTTAAGTTGAATATATGCATAGCCTATATGCCAGAAATTCTAAGCCTAGGTATATACCCCATAGAAATGCATGATCATGTGTAACAGAAGACATGTTTACAAATAGCTGCATCGTTCATAATAGGCAAAAACTGGAAACAACCCAACTATCCATCAACAGTAGAATATGGATAAACTGTGGTGTACGCATTCAGTGGAATACTATGAATAATCTTTAGCTACACACAACACAGGTAAATTTTTAAAATGGGATAGTGTCATGCACTATCCCAAAGAATATGTTGTATGATTCATTTAATAAATATGCAAAATTAAATTATATTGGTTAGGCAAGAACAGTTAGGTGGCAAAATTATAAATGACTAAGAAAGAGACTATGATAAAAGATTATTGGTTACACTGTAGGGTGGGAGGAAATGGTTCTGATCACAAAGTGGGCACAAAGGGCACTTCTGAGGTACTAGCAACGTTCTGTTTCTTGATCTGGGTAGTGGTTACATTTAAATAATTCATTATATTCTACATTTGTTTCACTTATTTTAAGTGCATTATATTTCACTATTTTAAAAAGATTAAAAGAAAGGAGGACAATGTTGGACATGAGTGCTTAATTATTCTTTCAAAAGAATCAATAAAACACATCTGAACGAAGAGGAAAAGCAAATCAAAAAACTGGCAGAAGACACAGGCTCTGACGTGATATTTCAGCTTAAGAATAGTAGCTTCCTTTGTTGGTTTGGCAAGTTTTGTTCTCCTGAACTAATGTTAAAGATGAAAATGAAAAAGTCACCTGAAAATTGAAAAAGAAAGCCACTCATCCTTGCACCCATGCCCTTCCCCCAATCACCAATTTGGGTCTACAAAGGAATTAAGAATAGAAGTAGAAGTTTTATTACTGGAAGTCTGTGCAAAGCAATCTTTAAAAACCCAAACAAACAAATTAATGTAATCTAGTTTCTATCTTAACAAAAACCAAAACCCTAATTTACATATTTATCTCCCAAACTAATGATAAAAACTTGACATATAGCATTTTGTAACTGATTTTTTTCTTATATACAAAGACAAATGTATTCTAAAATGATTATTATTTTTTGAGCTTGTACAAGAGAACATGTTGCAAATCACTTTGGTAAGTAATATTCAAATCACTGTTTCTCTATAAAAACTACCAAAGAAAAAAATGGTAATTAGTTTAAAATATTCATGTAATTTACATGTTTTACTCAACAAGTAATTACAATAAGATATAAAAAAATATATCTCAAGGTTCTGTCACTGTAATTTTATGGAAAATGTATTTTTATTTAACAGCTAATTTACTATTAATTAAATCATTCACTTTCATAGTAGATAATCTAAAATTATGTAATTCAAATGAAATCCAAAATATTTTCTTTGTGAATACATGATTTGGAGTGGGATGGAACAAGAAGTTTCCTTTCCCAAATCTGACTCTGGCTATTACAAGTACTTTGGTTTACACACAATTACCAATGTACCAGCTATTTAGACTTGTTTTATGTGCCACTGTTTTGGCAGCATGATCTGAAAAGCAAACCCCATGTTATCAAAAACTATACATTTGACTTATTAGGCAGTTCTTAACAATGAATGGCAGCTCCCAGTATCCCCTCTTCACTTGTGAGGTTTCCATTATTTCCTGTGTTGCTTTATGTTATGTGTTCAGCAGTCCTGCAAACTTGACTTTTATTTACTGGTAACGATTTAGACCTGTAATACAATAGTAAAGCCATTTTCTAGTTTGTCAGGGAAACTCTAATGCTAAGACCTTTACTAATGTCTTCCCTTCAACCAACTTCTGGTTCCTGAGCACTGACAGCAAGATGGGATTCAGTCCCCTCGCCAGAGCCTAGATTAGAAAAGGTCCATCTCCAGCTGTCCCTTTAAAGTCAATGCTCTGACAGACCATCAAGAGAATGCTGCAAATGATAAAGTTGTTATTTCATAAGAGAAGACTGCCTTTGTCCACACGCATCTCAAGCGCACATGTTTTTTCTTTCTTTCTTTCTTTCTAAGAACTCATCCTTCTTATGTCAAAGTGTTTTGAATGGTCTGAACAAGTGACAAGGATGCAAAGTAAAATGACCGTGGAAAGAAGCCAGTTATGCTTAGCTTAACTGCACTTGGACAGTTCATCACTGCTCTCACCCACCAAAACAAACAGAACTCCACACAAAAACAAAAACAAAAATACCCACACACAACAAAGCCAAATACCTTTAGATTACAAACTTGCTCAAGTCAGGAACTATGTCTGGTTCTTATTTACTCACTTTTAACACTTCTTAAATGGCTACTACTTACCATATACTGGGTATAAACAGACGGAATGATTCAAACAAGGTCCCTATCTCCAGAGAAAGTTACTGAACATGACACAAGTCAATTAATATGAGTGTTAAAAAAGGGGAAGTTCATAGTACTATGGCATCTATTAGGCTGAAGTAATACTACCTGCAGGACCAGGAAAGGTGTTCCAGAAAAACAGATATTTAAGCCTTGTATTAGTCTTCTATTGCTGAATATCAAATTACCACGAGCTCAGCATCTTAAAACAACAGTCATTTATTATTTCACAGTTCTGTAGGGCAGAGGTCCTCTGCTCACAGGCAGTCTTTTCAGCTCATGAAGATGAAATCAAGGTATCAATGGGCTGTGTTCTCACCAGGAGGCCTAAGGAAGAATCCACTTCTAGGCTCATTCAGGCAAAATTAAGTTCCTTGTGGTTGTGAGACTGAAGTTCCAGTTCTCCTTTCTAACTGTCAGCCAGAAGTTGCCCTCTGCTCCTAGAGACTGCCCACAGTCCTTCCCACATGGCCTCTGCTATCTTCAAAGTGAGCAACAGAGAATCTGCTTCACATCAAATTCCTTACTTCTTCTGCTTCTGACTTCAGATCCAGATTTAAAGCGTTCATGTAATTAGGTCAGGCCCACCAAGCTAATCTCAACTTTCCTAAAGTCAACTGTGTCAGATGCCATAAACTAAGCACAGGAGTGCTATCCTATCTACAGCACAGGAAATTATAGAGGATATGTATACCAGGGGGAGAGAATCTTGTGGGCCATCTTAGACTTCTGCCTACCATAAGCTGCAACCTGAGGAATGAACAGCAATTGTGGATGAGGCAAAGGGAGTTGGAGACAATGTGGGCACAACTGATATCCTCTGAGTCAGGAAAGAACATGGAAGAACAGATGGAAAAAAGTATGTATGGCTGGTCTCTCTAGTACCCACCATAGTAACTGGCGCATATTTATCAAGGAAATGAACCAACATACCAAATTATATCAAATTAAGATAGCAAGTTTTTACTAAGTGCTTATATACTTATAGCTATAGAGAAAAGCTAAGCAATTTCTTGTAACACTAAGCCACTAGGCAGAATTGAGGGGTAACAACCCAGGGGAGACAACATGGACAGAAAATCAAACTGGACATTAAGAAAACCAAGGTCTTATGCTACTTCTGCTAAATGTAAATGACCAAATCAAATAAACTCCAAGAGCCTTAGTTTTGCCTCATCTATAAGAGATAATTTAACTACTCAATCTCTAAGGTCCCTTTCCATTGCTGACTATCTTAAAAAAAATGGAAGCTATGGTTCTTGGCCTGGGGCAAATTCTATTTAAGAAGTTTATAATCTAAGCATTAATTTATGTTATAATCTAAACATTGCTCTACCAGTAGTAATATTAAAAAGACAAATCCACAGGGGTCAGCCCCGTGGCACAGCGGTTAAGTGCGTGCGCTCTGCTTTGGCGGCCCGGAGTTCGCAGGTTCGGATCTCGGGCATGCACCAACACATCGCTTGTTAAGCCGTGCTGTGGTGGCGTCCCATATAAAGTGGAGGAAGATGGGCGTGGATATTAGCCCAGGGCCAATCTTCCTCAGCAAAAAATACAGGAGGACTGGCATTGGATGTTAGCTCAGGGCTGATCTTCCTCACACACACACACACATAAAAAAGACAAATCCACAGAATATCCTATTCTAAATATTGAATTTACTCTCTTCTACAAATTTTCAGATACTCCTAGGATAAGGTTTACTTGCTTTTCATAGCAGAAAAATAAAACACCAAAATTACATATCAATATCAGGGCCTATAAGAATAAGAGGAAGTAGAGGAGATGCCATCCATGATTGGGCAATTTTAATTACCAAATGCAATACAACTGTTTAAAACACTAATGTATAGAATTTCTATTTCAAAAATACTGCTGGACTATAATAGAAAACTGCCATTTCACAAAATACGTAAAGTGTAAGTCTGAAAACATTCAGTGGAATGTCAGTCAGCTGTTTCAATCAATAAAATGCTTCTCAATGGCTTTTACAGAGCTGTGTGTGTGTGTGTGTGTGTGTGTGTATTTTTTTTTGGTGAGGAAGATCAGCCCTGAGCTAACATCCATGACAATCCTCTCCTTTTTGCTTAGGAAGACCAGCCCTCAGCTAACATCTATTGCCAATCCTCCTCCTTTTTTTTCCCCTTTTCTCCCCAAACCCTCAGTAGATAGTTGTACGTCATAGTTGCACATCCTTCTAGTTGCTGTATGTGGGACGCCGCCTCAGCGTGGCCAGACAAGCGGTGTGTCGGTGCGCGCCCGGGATCCAAACCCGGGCCGCCAGTAGTGGAGCGCGTGCACTTAACTGCTAAGCCACGGGGCCAGCCCCGAGCTATGTATTTTTAACAGGCATTATTTCCCTGAGTTGAGGAGACAGAGATGATAGTCTGAGGAGAATACAAGGGCTAGAATTCTCAAGACAGAGTAACAGAGAGAAGAAGGTGGTACAAGGAGAGAATCCCAGAGAACTGCAGAATATCCCTCTGTGGACTCAGCTAAGTAGTGAGCAGCACATGTATGTAAGAATACTACCTCAGACTGACAAAAAGAACCATCCAAAATAATTAGTGTTTCTCAACCTTTTATTCCTTATCACCTTGATCCAGGAGTCTTTTTAGACATGTTTTTTCCTAATTACCCCTATGAAATTTTAATACTACTGTGTACCTAATTTATACTCTTTGGCCCTTTGGAGGGCCACAAATCATTGTAATATGTAAGATTTTTCACAACCTCCTCCCCAACAAAAAACCAATTTTTGCCAAGTTGGAGGTGACATCACCCCCAATGAAAATGCATGGATTAGAGGGAACAGTGCCCAGTTCACACACAGGGAACAGTGTCCTGTCCCCACCAGCTAGGCTGGAAAAACTCATGTCAGTAGTGGAGAATAATTAACATATTTTGAAATTAAATAAAATAATGTTTACAGTAGGAACAAAATTTATAAAATATGGATAAATTTGACAAAAGATGCAAAAGGCCATGCACAGTAAAATTATAAAATTTGCTGAGAGAAATTAAAAATGAACTAAATAAATGGAGAGATATAACTTGTTCATGGGTCAGAAGACTCAATATTGTTAAGGATATTAATTTTTGTGAAGTTTATCTATAGGATCAATACAATCCCAATTTCTCTTTTTTCTAGAAATTGACAAGCTGATTCTAAAATTCATATGGCAATGCAAAAGATCTAGAATAGCCAAAACAGTTTTGAAAAAGAAGAAAAAAGTTGGTGATTTCAAGACTTATTATAAAGCTACAGTATCATAACAGGGTGGTACTGGCATTAAGCTAGACAAATACATCAATGAAACGTTAAGAGTCCATAAATAGATCCACACATATACGGACAACTGACTTTTGATAAAGATGCAAAGGCAATTCAGTGAAGAAAGTATAGTCTTTTGAACAAGTATTTTAACAATTGGATATATCCATATATAAAAAACTGAACTTTGACATGTACCTTGCACCATATACAAATACTAACTCAAAAGAGATTGCAGATTTAAACGTGAAACTTAAAACTATATAACTTCTAGAAGATATGAGAAAATCTATGTGACATTAAGATAGATTTTTTTAGATACAACACCAAAATCAAGATCCATAAAAGAATAAATTGATAAATTGGACATCATCAAAATTTACAATTTCTTAAAACTCTTAAGAGAATGAAAACACAGCCACAGATTGAGGACTTCTACCCAGAACATATAAAGAACTCTCAAAACTCAAAAGTAAGAAAACAATTCAATAAGGAAAAAAACTAGCAAAAACACCTGAAAAGACATTTCACCAAAAGATATACAGATTGCCAAAAAGCACATGAAAAGATGCTCCTCATTAGTTATCACAGAAATGAAAATTAAAACCACGAGATACACACCCATTAGAATGTTTAAGATTAGAAAAGACTGATCACACCAAATATTGGTGAAGATGTGGAAAAACCAGAATTCTCATCCTGTTGGTAGGAATGTATAATGGCACAACCAGTTTAGAAACAGCTGGCAGTTCTTAAAAATTTAAACATACACCTACCATACACAACCATTCCACCACTAGATATTTACCCAAGAGAAAGAAAAGCATATGTGAACAACTTGTACACAAATGTTCATAGTACCTTTATTTGTAATAGATGGCAAAAGAAAACAACAAAAATGTCCATTCATAGGTGAGTGGATAAACAAATTCTGTATATCAATACAATGGAATACTACCCAGCAAAAAGAGAAATGAACTATTAATACATGCCACAACATGGATGAGTCTCAAAACAATTATGCTGAGTGAAAAAAGCTAGACAAAAGGAGGATATATTGTATTATTCCATTTATATAAGGCTCCAGAAAATACAAACTTAATCTATAGTAACACAAAGGAGATCAGAATTAGGCATAAATGGAATCTTCTGGGAGTGATGGGAATGTTAACTATCTTGATTGTGGTGATGGTTTCATAAGCGTACACATGTCAAAATTTATGAAATTGTACACTTTAAATATATGCAATTTGTTATGTCAATTACACCTCAATAAAACTTAAAAAAATAAGCTGAGGTGCTAGCTGAGACCATTAGACCAATTAGTAACTTCAACTCAGGCTGAAATTTAGGACATAATTTATGACATTTTTGCTATACTATAAAACTATCATTATTAATTTATATATAATTATAAGTATAAAAAAGTCATCAGCAGCAGACATCATCATCATGGCGGTGTGATCCATAATCCAACAAAGGCTACACTGCACAACACCCCAGGATGCCGGGGAGATCCACACATCAGTATGTACAAAGGTGGGTGGACTGAAGCACACAGAAGAGGCTAAAGGGGGAACAGCAGAGGCATCATCCTGGATCCTGGATCCCCAGCCATGGTGGCTGAGCCAGCTGCCCCAAGCTAGCCAGCCACAGCAGCACCTGTGGCCACAAGGTAACAAGCAACAGCTGAGAAAGTGTTGTGCATACCAGGCTCCCTTCCCACCCTCCTCCCCTTCCCCCACCAGTGGCAGCAGAGCTTCTGACCCAGGTGATCCTGGATACCGCTGCTGCATCAGCAACTCCCATGTCCCTGTTGGCAAAGCCAGCTACTGCAGCAACATCAAGGCATCAGTGACCCCCAGAAGTGCTGGCAGTGGCTACAAGAGTACCGATGCCACCTCAAGTAGAGGCGACAGAGGGTGGAATGTGCAGATCCTCAAATATGGCCAGAGGTAGCTCAGGTAAGAGAAACCAAAAACTAGTGCTATAGCACCACCTAACTCAAAAACAAAAGAAAGTCTTCAAATCTCCAAGCAGTGGAAAAGTTTTAATCAAAACAACACTATACACATAAATAACAAATGTGTTTGCTACCACAAATGTGCTGGCAGAAGAATAACTCAACAAGCATCACAAAAAGCCACAGTACCATGGAATCACAAAAAGAAAACAATTCTCCAGAAACCAAAGATAAAGTCACGGAAGATTGTGATCTAACTGATAAAGAATTTGAAACAGCTGCCATGAAAAAACTCAACAAGCTCAAGAAAACTCAGAAAGGCAGTTCAATAAGCTCAGGAATAAAACCAATGAACAGAATAATACTAAAGAGACTGAAACTCTAAAAAAGAACAAAACAGAAATTCCGAAGCTGAAGAACTCAATAAATGAGATGAAGAAAGCATTAAAAAGCAGTGAAGACAGAGGAGACCATATGGAAGAGAGAATTAGCAAACTTGAATATAAAAACCTAGAAATGATGCAGGTAGAAGGAGAGAGAACTAATACTTTACAAAAAATGTAGAAATTCTCCAAGAATTATCCAACTCCATTAGAAAGGGCAACATAAGCATAATGGGTATCCTAGGAGGAGAAGAGAGAAAGGAGCTGAGAGCTTATTAAAGAAATAATAGCTGAGAACTTCCCAAACCTGGGGAAGGAGCTAGATACACAAATCCATGAAGCTAACAGAATACCCAAGTATCTCAACATAAAAAGACCTCCTCTAAGACACATGATAATAAAACCGTCAAAACTCAACAAGAAGGAAAGAATATTAAAAACAGCTAGGGAGAAAAAGTCAATAACCTACAAAGGGATCCTCATTAGGCTATCAGCAGATTTCTCAGCAGAAACCCTACAGGCCAGGAAAGGTTTGAGAGATATATTCAAGATATTGAAAGATAAAAACTGTCAGCCAAGAATACTCTATCCAGCAAAGTTATCATTCAGATATGAAGGAGAAATAAAGGCTTTCCCAAACAAAGAAAAGCAGAGGGAGTTCACTGCCACAAGAATTCCCTTAAAAAAATGCTGAAATGAGCTCTCCTTCCTGAAACAAAAAGGCAAAGGTATACAAAGCTTTGAACAAGGCACAGATAGAATCAGAAAATTGTGACTCTGTATTAGAACAAGATAGTATACACTTAATTATAACATAAAGGTTAAAGGGAAAGGAAGCATTAAAAATAACTATAATCACTTCAATTTGGTAACAAACTCACAATAAAAAAGGAATAATTTGTGACAATAAAAACACAGAAAGGGAAGAGAAAAAGGAGAGAACCTGTGTAGGCTAATGGAGATAAAATGTTATCAGCAGAAAAAGAACTCTCTCATCTATGAGATCTTTTATACAAACCTCATGGTAACCACAAAATAAAAATTCAGAGCAGTCACAAAACATTAAAAAAAAAAAACTGAGAAACACCTCACAGAAAACCACCTAACTGAAATGGCAGACAGAAACACAAGGAAAAAGAAACAGTGGAAATATAGAGCAACCAGAAAACAAAAGATAAAATGGCAGTATTAAATCCTCATATATCAATAATCACCCTAAATGTAAATGGGTTGAATTCACCATTCAAAAGATACAGAGGGGATGGATGGATTAAAAAACAAGACTCAACAATCTGCTGCCTCCAGGAGACCCATCTCAGCTCTAAAGGCAAACAGGCTCAGAGTGGAGGGATGGAAGATGATACTCAAAGCAAACAGCAATCAAAAGAAAGTGGGAGTAGCCATACTTATACCAGACAAAATAGATTTCAAGCCAAAAAAGATAACAAGAGACAAAGATGGACATTATATAATGATAAAGGGGACAATCCATCAAGAAGACATAACATTTATTAATATACATGTGCCTAACACAGGAGTACCAAAGTATATAAAGCAATTAATGGACTTAAAGGGAGAAACTGACATCAACACAATAATAGTAGGAAACTTTAATATCCCACTTACATCTATGGACAGATCATCCAGACAGAAAGTCAATAAGGAAACATCAGCCTTAAATGAAACATCAGAGGAGATGAACTTATTAGATATATATAGAACATTCCATCCAAAAGCAGCAGAATACACATTCTTTTAAAGTACACAGACCATATGTTGGGAAATAAAACAAGTCTCAAAAACTGAAGAAGACTGAAATCATATCAAGCATCATCTTTTTAATGAAAAGTCACAAAGATGTGGAGCCTCAACAATATGCTACTGAACAACTATTGGATCAATGAAGAAATCAAAAAGTATCCAGAGAAAAATGAAAATGAAAACACAACATACCAATATCTATGGGATGCAGCAAAAGCAGTACTAAGAGGGAAGTTTATAGTAATACAGGCCTACCTCAAGAAACAAGAAAAACCTCAAATAAACAATCTACTAGTACAGCTAAAGAAACTAGAAAGAAGAGAACAAATGAAGCCCAAAATCAGTAGAAGGAAGGAAATAATAAAAATCAGAGCAGAAGTAAAACAATGACTAAAAAGAAATAGAAAGGATCAATGGAACTAAGAGCTGGTTCCTTGAAAAGATAAACAAAACTGACAGACCTTTAGCTAGACTAAGAAAAAAAGAAGGCTCAAATAAATAAAATTAGAAATAAAAGAGGAGAAATTACAACAACCACACAAAAATACAAAGGATGATAAGAGAATATTATGAAAAGCTATATGCCAACAAACTGGATAACCTAGAAGAAATGGGTAAGTTCCTAGAATCATACAACCTTCCAAAACTGAATCAACAAGAAACAGAGAATCTGAACAGACTAATCAGCAGTAAGGAGATTGAAACAGTAATCAAAAACCTCCCAAAAAACAAAAGTTCAGAACCAGATAACTTCTCTGGGGAATTCTACCAAATATTCAAAGAAGATTTAATACTTATCCTTCTCCGACTCTCCCAAAAAATTGAAGAGGAGGAGATACTTCCTTACTCATGTTATGAGGCCAACACTATCCTTATACCAAAACCAGACAAGGACAAGACAAAAAAAGAAAATTACAGGCCAATATCACTGATAAACATAGATGCAAAAATCCTCAACAAAATATTAGCAAACTGAATACAACAACACATTAAAAGGATCATATACCACAATCAAGTGGGATTTATTCCAGGGGTGCAAGGATGGTTCAACATCCACAAATCAATCAATGTGGAACACTACATTAACAAAATGAAAAATAAAAATCACATAATCATCTCAATAGATGCAGAAAAAGCACTTGACAATATGCAGCATCCATTTATGGTAAAAACTCTCAATAAAATGGGTATAGAAGAAAAATACTTCAACATATTAAGGCCATATGTGACACTGACAGCTAACATCATACTGGGTGAAAAACTGAAAGCTATCCCCCTAAGAATGGGAAGAAGACAAGGATGCCCACTTTCACCACTCTTACTCAACATAGCACTGGAAGTCCTAGCCAGAGCAATTAGGCAAGAAAAAGATATAAAAGGTATCCAAATTGGAAAGGAAGAAGTAAAACTGTCATTATTTGTGG
This sequence comes from Ceratotherium simum simum, assembly GCF_057802395.1. Taxonomy (NCBI): domain Eukaryota; kingdom Metazoa; phylum Chordata; class Mammalia; order Perissodactyla; family Rhinocerotidae; genus Ceratotherium; species Ceratotherium simum. The sequence continues at coordinate 22,325,547 of NC_141904.1, forward strand.
ATGACATGATTCTATATATAGAAAACCCTTAGGAACCCACAAAAAACTATTAGAAATAATAAATACAGTGAAGTTGCAGGGTACAAAATCAACATACAAAAATCAGTTATGTTTCTACACACTAACAACAAATTAGCGGAATGAGAAATTAAGAATACAATCCCATTTACAATCGCAACAAAAAGAATAATACACCTAGGAATAAATTTAACCAAGGAGGTTAAAGATCTGTGCACTGAAAACTTTGAAAAAAATCAAAGACGCAAAGAAATGGAAAGATATTCCATGCTCATGGATTAGAAAAATTAACATAGGTAAAAATGTCTGTATTACCTAAAGCAATATACAGATTCAATGCAATTCCTATCAAAATCTCAATGACATTTTTCACAAAAATAGAACAAAGAATCCTAAAATTTATATGGAACAACAAAAGACACAAAATGACCAAAGCAATCCTGAGGAAAAAAAACAAAGCTGGAGGTATCACTCCCTGATTTCAACATACACTACAACACGACAGTAATCAAAACAGCATGATACTGGCAGAAAAAGAGACACATAGATCAATGGAACAGAACTGAGAGCCCAGAAATAAACCCACACATTCACGGGTAGCTAATTTTTGACAAAGGAGCCAAAAACATACAATGGAGAAAAGAAAGTCTCTTCAACAAATGGTGCTGGGAAAACTGGACAGTCACATGCAAAAGAATGAAAAGTAGACCACTATCTTACACCATAAACAAAAATTAACTCCAAATGGATTAAAGACTTGAATGTAAGCCCTGAAACCATAAAACTCCTAGAAGAAAATACAGGCAGTACGCACTCTGACATCTCCTCAGGCAAGGAAAACAAAAGAAAAATAAACAAATGGGACTACATCAAACTAAAAAGCTTCTGCACGGCAAAGGAAACTATCAACAAAATGAAAAAACAACCTACCAAATGGGAGAAGATATTTGCAAATCATATATCTGATAAGGGGTTAATATCCAAAATATATAAACTCATACAAATCAACAACAATCCGATTAAAAAAATGAGCAGAGGATCTGAACAGACATTTTTCCAAAGAAGATATACAGATGGCCAATAGGCACATGAAAAGATGTTCAAAATTACTAATTATTAGGGAAATGCAAATCAAAACTACAATGAGATATTACCTCATGCCCATCAGAATGGCTATTATTATAAAAGACAAGAAATAACAAGTGGATGTGGAGAAAAGGGAACCCTTGTATACTGCAGGTGGGAATGTAAACTGGTGCAGCCACTACGGAAGACAGTATGGAGATTCCTTTAAAAATTAAACATAGAACTACCACATGCTCCAGCTATTCCACTTCTGGATATTTATCCACTAATTTGAAAAACTATATGCACCCCTATGTTCATTGCAGCATTATTCACAACAGCCAAGACTTGGAAACAACCTAAGAGCCCACTGATGGATGAATGGATAAAGAAGATGTGGTATGTTTATATAATGGAATACTATTCAGCCATTAAAAAGATGAAATCTTGCCATTTGTGACAACATGGATGAACCTTGAGGCTGTATGATTTCACTCATGTGGAAGATAAACAAACATACAGATATAGAGAACAGACTGGTAGTTACAGAAGAGTGGGTGGGAGGCAAGTGAAAAGGGTAAAGAGGCACATGTGTATGGTGATGGAGAGCAACTAGACTTTTGGTGGGAAACAAAATGTAGTCTATACAGAAGGTGAAAAATATAATGATGTACACCTGAAATATATACAACATACAAATCAATGTTACCTCAATAAAATAATAATAATAATAAATAAAAGACCAATCCCCAAGGGAAAAAGAAATCATCAGCATTATTTCTGAGTATACAAGATACTTGATCTCTATAAAAAAATACCATTATTTTCTCACCATCAATGTATATATACACATCCACTAAAACTGTTTCAAACAAAGAATTTAGAGGACACGTAGATTATTTGGGAAGCTGAAAATATATTTAATAACTCATAACAAATACAAACATTCTAAAATCTTTTCTTGTCCACTGAAGCAGAATTTTTGTTTACTTGGTTAAAAGATCCCATTTATTACCAATTAGCAAGACTGAAAATAACCCAAATGCCCTCTTAGAGGGGGACTGATCAAATAAATTATGTTATAAGCACACAATGTAAAACTATGTGGCTATAAAGAGAATGAGGAAGCTCTGTAAATACTAATATGGACTGATTCCCAAAATATATTGGGGATGAAAAAAGGAAGATGCAGATCATGTATATGCTAAATAAAAAACAATATATGACTGGAATACAAAAATAAGTCATCATCAGTTTCTAGCTGCAAAAAGAGCTGTTTTCACTGGACGATACCTTCTTTGTTTCAGGACCACTGTAACAGCCATTTAGTTACGACGACATAGAACATACACTTATTTATGGATCTTGGAGGAAACCTGAACATTGGTGAAGAAAATTTAAAAACCTGAGGCTGGAATCTAGGCACTGGCAAGAACAGAGGAGAGGTGCCGTTTGGAGGCATGGAGATACCATAGGGGAATTCTCTCCTGGGTGGAAGCTGAGTTGGTTCTTCTCTCTTCTTCACCCCCCTTTTCTACCCCATGTTCCATGAAAGCCAGCTGGAAGCTGGGTGGGCACATGTGTGATGAAGATGGAGGGTTGTGGGCTCCAACACCAACTACTGTGAGTAGCTAGAAGACCACATACACACACACACACTATTTTAGGACAGACAGTACACATAACCTCAAATAACTGAATGAGGAAGTTTTAAGAGCTCAGGAACATCAACAGCTTGGTGTACTGACAGTCAGCAGAAATGACATGTGTCCACAAGAAAGATTTTTTAAAGATTAGAGCACTTCTTGCTAATTTCCAGAAAAGACTAAGAGGACACTGTGAAGGATGGGGGTGGGTGAAAGTCAGGCAACCTGTGTAAACTTAGGTTAACTGTCAACAATAGTATTACAATAATAATGAAAATCAATGATCTGCTTGTGTGATACACACATACATATATATGTCTATGTATATATTTGCTGAACACTTCATCTGACAAAGTAAAATCACCATCATTTGAATGATCCCAGAAAGTATTTCTGAAGGATTAAAAAGTTTTAATAATTTGGAAGACAACTTTGGCAAAACCAATCCCAAAATATTTTGAATGACAAAGTACATCTAAATTCAGAAGCCAATAAGTAAAATACACAAGGTAGCATTTTCAAAAATATTAAGTTATATGATACAGACAAGATCTAACGACTAGCTCTTAAATCAACTCTTCTCAGTTTAAAAAGGGTCACTTGTGATCTAAGCCTTTCTCTGATTTACACACTAAAAACAGAGTTGGCTGGATTATAATTACCACTAGTTTGATACTACTTTGAACGACATTTTTATCCAGCCAAAAAATATGACACTAAGGGAGGCTTGTGTATTCACTCATTTGCAATGCTAAAATTTAATAGCACTTGGCATCATGAAAATTAGGATCACATTTGTATTACAGTTTAAAAGGTAGGAGTCCACAAAACATGGACATAATTTTTTAGGGGGGAAAATTCCATTTTTGAACCAATATTGCCTTATGGCACTATTTGGCAAAAGAGAAAATATTTCTCTCTCTTCAATTTACTTGTTTTATTTCCCCAGTTACTGTCAAGTCTGGCATGGCTTCAAATTCCTGTTCTGCTGTACTTACTGATCCTGGAGGTATTTAACCTTTCTGAGTTTCAGTTTTGTCACCTATCGGTGGAATGGAAATGTTAACCTACAAACTTTACAACATTGTTGTGTGATTAAAATCAAGTAACAAAGTTTAGGCATATCACTGTCTCTGAAATAAAATTCTATGATTAACACCAATTTCTATCACTGTGGATAGAGAAAAACAATTTCTACTTGTAGAAAATAATTTTCTTGTAAAGTCAGACCCTTCCTCTGAAATGTTATTAATATTTAGATTAAATTATTTGGGCTCCACAACATGGCATTAAGTTCTAGTAAATCCTAGGGAAAGGCATTTAATTATTATTATTATTTTGGCTACATAAATCTAGAATACAAATGAAACCTTCTGGGCAAAAGCAGGAGGTCATTCAAGGTCTTTCAGAATTTTTAGAGCATCCTAAATTTGGGGTGGAAAAACACTCCAAAGACCATTAATGTAACACCACGCATTTTACAAAAAGAAAAGTGAGTCCTGAAGAAGTTAAATGGATTTGCTCAAGTAGTAGAGCTAATAAGGCTAAGAAGATATGAGTACTTAGGTCTTTCAACTTATATTCCAATTGTTCTTTACACTATATATACTATTCCGCCTCTAAAATTTTTTGACTATGTTTCACCTTTTTGGTTTACAGTGCCTCTTCCACAACCAAGGACTTTTATTTTTCCAGAAGTCTGCTATTTCAACTGTTTTTAGGCAATCAAAAATTTTTTCTATTAGGTTACCTATCCAAACAACTGTTTCCCCTTTAATCCTTTCTATGAAAATGCTGATTTTCTCCAGATATGGAAGGGCAACATAACCAGTGATGACAAGCCTCTATTCTTGCCCCAGGGGATGAACCAGGAGATGAACAATGATTATCTAAGCAAAAAGCTAATCTCATTCTACCTTTGCTGGTGGATTGGTTTAGAGTGGGCTTAAACCCCATGGAACTTAAAGGGGAGTTCTGTGGAAATTCTGGAAAAGATGTTTTTGCTTGATTAAAAAAAGAAAAAAAAAAAGGATATGTATAGGGAGAGTCCCCCTTCCACTTTCTTTGGTTGTTTGTCATGAGTACATCCTGTAGCAGCAGTCATCTCTTTATATTGAGGAAAAAGCCAAGAGTCTCACAGAGAAACTCACTCAGAGCTCTGACATTACTATTTTAACCAACCCCCAATTAAATTATTATATAAGCAATAAACCTGTATTTAGTCAATTAGTCAAATACTTGGGGTCCAAAGCCTCCAAATATAAAACTCGAGCATTTTCTAATGAAATCATCTTACCCAGCTTCTACAATAGAAGATTTCCTTCTCAGACCAAATAACATTAATGCATAATATTTTAAATTAGAGTCTTGTTAAAAATCAATTAGGTGTGTTACTAAGAAAGATGCTCTTTAGTGGTCAACAGTACTCAAAAATTTAGGATATGGCTGAATAAACTAATCTAAAATAATAATTTTTTTTTTAAATTTTTATTTATTTATTTATTTATTTTTCCCCCAAAGCCCCAGTAGATACTTGTATGTCATGGTTACACATCCTTCTAGTTGCTGTACGTGTCCACGGCCTCAGCACGGCCAGAGAAGGGGGGTGCGCGCCGGGGATCCGAACCCAGGCCGCCAACAGCGGAGTGCGCACACTTAACCGCTAAGCCACGAGGCCAGCCCATAACAATGTTTTTTTAACAGTATAGAAACAAATCTGAACTCTTATACCCATTCTAAAAATTTACAGAAATAACTTCAAAAAAATGTAAGTTTCAAAAAGTCAGATGTTATTCTCCAACACTTATTTAAACAAATTTATTTTGGAAAAACACCACTGTCACAATGACATAAAGCTTCAAAATATCTTATTACCTAACAAGAGACAGTGGATTTTATATGACGAAACAGTATAATTTTTATTACACATACACACGCCTCTTGAAACTCTATGTGACTCCTTATCACAGAGGACAAAAATAAAAAAAGAAAATAATTTACCATCTGGAATTAAAAGAATGGCCACAGAGTTAACAAATCTTATAATTATGACAATACTCTCAACTACTAAGAGTCATAAGAAAAGACCTAAAAGCAACCATAAAAAATTTGTCAAAAACCTATGAATCACTAAAGACAACTGAAGAGTCATCCTCAAGAGGGACTTACTGATCTGACGTACTAACCTAGCTTTCAGTTCAACCCTAAGTTTCAGAGAAAGGGAAGAGGCTAGGAGATGTTAAGAAACGATGGTTAAAAGTTAAGTAAAGAAAGGAATCCAAAAGTAGAAAAGTAGAGGCTAAAAATCATAAAAAGTTAGGGGCTCATAAACCAGCAGAATAAATTGATCCTCAAAAATGATTCTGAATAAATTTTTAATTTAGGATATTTTGATTAATATAGCAGAAAAGCTCTGTTGGCTATAGTGAGACTTTGTAATGATGAAGAAATTAACCAGGGTAAGTAGGATTACAGTCCAAACCTGCTCACCAAGACAAGATTTATGAGTACTATTAAAAAAACAAAAAAAACCCCAAAAGAGTTAAAACAAAAAGCCATTTTCCTCCTTTTCATAAGTCTACACCCTATAACTATTTCCATCCTACGAAAAGTAGACTCTTCAGGACACTCCAACTAGGTGAAGTGACCAGGCACTCCATTTAAAATAAAGAAAGAAATCCTGAACTAGGCGCATGTTCCCAATACACACAAACTTATATGCAATTCACTTAGGAAGGTTTAAGAAACAAATGTAAGGACAGCATCCTGATCACTATCACTACCCAATGTTAGAATGAAACATTTTAGCTAAAGATTCAAATCTATTCAGATAATCTAACTTTTAAAAATAAGATAAATACTTTTTACATCTACTTAACATCAAGTGGTCACAGTAGTATTTTACGAAAGAATGGAGAAAAAACGAGAGTTTGAGATGAGCTTGCAGGGTATGCCTTTCTTAGAACTACCAATCATTTCTAGGTCATCTGTTTTGGTGTTGCTATAGTGACTTCATGAATCATGACCTTTCCTCCCTGCTCTCCATAATTCAGAGGACTGAATTATGTATGAAAAATGTACTGAAAACATTTCCAGTAAAAATACATACATTAATGAATTTTATCTTATTATAGTAAATTATATATTTTCAGCCTCAACTTAGTAAATTAAAGAAACTACTGGCCACTGGAGAATCATATACAGAGAAGAAATTATCCACATACTCACTCTAAAATTGCACCTCATGTCAGTCCTGAATGTTAAATCCACTAAATCTTTAAGTTTGGAGACTTTTCAAACAGTATGTCTTTCTTTTCTGAGACTCTCAAACAGATGAATCTTTGTATATAATGCTTACCATGATTACTTATAGAAAGAAATTTAATCTCATAATCAACTTAGATACATTATAAACTTAATAGAAATGTCTTTTATTTTGAGTTCACAAAAAAGAACTCTCATCTGAAATGTACGGAAGTATTTAACAGTGAAATGTTATGATGTGTACAACTTATTTTCAAATGGAATTCAGTAAAAGCAAAAGAAAAAGATATATGCATATATACATATATAAAATCTGTGTAAATATGAGAGAGAAAGCAAATGTGGCAAAATGTTATCAATGCTAGATCTAAGTCGAGGGTATATGGGTATTCAGAGTATTTTTTCAACTTTTCTGTGAAAAATTTCAAAGTAAAAAGTTGGGAAACAAAGGACCTTCATTAGCTCCTAGTTCTCTTGTGTTTTAGTTATTACCCTTGAATATATGTCCAGTCCCTTCTTTTTTGCCTCAAGACCCTTCCGCCCTCATTAAAACCACTGTTACAGAATTGTGTTATATCTTTATAAGAAAAACCATAACTCTAGGAAAGAGGTTTTTAAAAGCAGGTTTAAAGACTGGTATGAGTAAATTGTTTTACCTGAAAGTTAACATCTTCCTTCTTAAATATTAGTGCTCGAACTTCATCAGGATCTCCATTAAATATAGCTTGCACCAGTGAAGGCTAAAATACAAGAGAGTAATAAAAATATTAATCACACCACATGGATGACTCTAAAGATATTTCCACATAATTTTTAAGTCTAAAACTTTTCTTCCCTATAGCAACAATAATCATTTGGTTTTTGACATTAACCAAAAGTTTTATGAAGTCAAATCATATGCAAGTACAGGATTCTTCCATGGAAAAAAAAAGGCGGCCTAATTAAAAAAAGAAAAAATCAATTCAGCATGACCAAAATTAGGTAGCATAATAAACACAATCAGATTTTACTTTTTATGCGTGGAAGACTTTGTTTATATATATGGTAAAAAGAAAATCTCTTCCAAACACAAGTGTGACATCTCAACATTTACTTGTGGGACACAACTTGTCAAACATTAGACATTAGCAGTTCTCAGCCCACGCTGAGGTTCATGAAGGAAGGCCTCTTTGAAAAGTTCTGTTTGGGGCATCAAAATAACTAGCATGGGTTAGCATTGCATGTATAAAGGTATAAATCCAAAAAAGAAAATCTGGCAATTGACGAAAATCACTACTATTCAAACACCAGAAAGTACTGTATACCTGAATAACCTGAAGAGGCAAACACGTGCGTATCTAAATATAACAATTTCTTAATCAACGACACAGCCTCTATGATAAGGTATCATATTATACTAGTCAAACAAGAAGCCAACTGACAAAAGCATTAAAAATAAGGTTAAGGATGAACTCTGATTCTTTTTCAAATGTAAGTCTTGCACGTAAATACATAAAATTCATTACAGAAAAGGCAGTGGTGTTGCTGGCAGTAGTCAACCTTTCCTAAAACATACAGCGCCTCATTCTTGTTACATCAGTTTTTAAAACCACAAAATGAAAACAGAAACGTGGTTGCCATAACTACTATTCTCAAATTATTTTTTTAAAAAAATCTTTTTAAGCGGTTAAGAGATACTAAGTCTAAAATGTTAAACATCTGAAAAAGTAAAAATCAGAAATGTGTGCATTTTATACACAAGTAATATTGCATTATATTTACACACCTATATTGCTTTAATTTGGGTTTTTAATAAAACCAGTGAAAATTAACTTATGTTTATTCTTAAAAAATAAAATTTACTAGTTCAGAATATAGTAAACATATTAACTCTCATATCTTACCAATGTATTTCCAGAAGGTGGAGAATGTAGGGATTTATTTTCCTGTGGCAATTTAGAAATGAATGCAGGAGATTCATCTTCTACCTCCTCCAAAACAACAATACACACTCGACTCATTCGCTCTTTTAAAATACTAAATTTTAAGCTATGTGATAAAAGTCACAGTTGGACGAGCACAAGTAGTTTTTCCTCCTCTTCTGCACAACGCTTAGAATCATCCTCTGAACAGCGCAGCTGTTTTTAAGTTAATAAGTACTATCGGAAAAACTGAAGTTTAAAATTCTGACTACATAACTTTTAACTTCCTAAAAACAACAAAATTCTATTATTTTTTGTTGGGTTACTGCAATAACTTAAAAGAAATTTCACATCAACATGTCAATAACTAAAACTGAGTCCAACACAAGCTCATTTAAAAATATTTTTACCCTACCAAAATAGTCATATTGCTCTCTGTCCCACAGAAATTTACTTGCATAAAAAGATCACTGTTTTGGGTGATATCGCACGATGCAGAATGAAATGAGAAACAAGTGCTGTGACAGAGATGATTACAGCTATACCCACTCTTGCCTGCAAGGTCATAGAGTTACCAGTAGCTGGTTTGCCAATAACCGAAAATAAAAAATAAAAATCTCACTATTCTGTTTCCACTTCTAATTTGTCTTCATTTCTTCAGCTTCACTGGTTTAATGCAGATACTATCCAGAAAAAAAATACATCTAGAGCTCAGTACAAATTCTTAAAATGAAGCTCAGAGGTTGACAATTCTTTCTGTGTTTGGGAAAGGAAAAAAACAACACTCTGCATTAATAGCAAAGCTGCAGTACATTTACATGCGATGAGTCAGACCACAAAAGACAATAGGACTCTTGGTACTAGAATACAGCTTGAGTAATCCAGATACCCCATATAATAGAAGAAACACAGATAGCTTTATTCCCATCGATAGCATGAGCAAGGCAAAATGTTCACTCTTTCTCCATCAGGCAGTTGTCTGTGGTTGCTCCAGCAAAAGGGCACAGGCACCAGGCAGAAATGGTGTTAGTGGAGAATCCTAGCTGAACACGCAGGGTACGAAGGAATTAGAAGGCATTTGAGCTCAAATTACTGCTTCAGGTTTTTCATTTTAAAAAGAGAGAGAGGAAAAAAACCAGTAGTTTATCATTCCAGTGTTTCCTTTGATCTCCACATGAATACAGCTTCCATTAAATAGACTTCATTCAGGGAAAAAACAGCAGACTGTGCATCTTCTTTGAGCCAACTACTTTATTCAATCATCTGCCTCTGTGCCAATATAGTTTCCTTCCACGGTGAAAACCGCTACAGTTATCCTTTTCAGTAGATTTCAGATGCTTTCCTGTTCCTCAGATGATCTTGTAAAACCCCACTGACACCACCAATTGAGTAGGTCCTTAAAAAATATCTATTGAACCTCAGGATCGGCCCCACAGAAGCATTCCGACTGAGCAACAGTCTGAATAGCAAAGACTGCAGAACCGCAGGATGAAATGCCTAGTAATGCTCACATGTTACACTTACCAGAGATCTGAGCTACTGCTCAGGATGTAACTTCCTCTAGCTCAAGAAAAAAATAGTGCTTTTGGACAGCCTTCACAATGAGAAGGTTCATGCCAGTTCTGTGACTAATCCAGATCAAACCGAAAAATTCTATAACTGAAAAATGAGTGCGCTTTTAACATTTTCCACTAAAAGCCACAAGGAAATCTGGTGTACTGCCTCTGCTGACTAACACTGGTTTTAGCAAGTAAACAATTCCAAACAGTTTAACTGCTTTCGTATGTTACAATACAGCAAATGTTTAACCCTGTAACGACAGCTGCAGTAATAATGCTTGCAGTGAACCCATAAAAGAGAATTAGAGATGGAGAAATATTTTATGAGAATACAAAAACCACAAACCTAAGATTTTATTCTTATTTTATACCAAGACCATTTTTAATCTACTAGATGTATGTTATTTTCAAGATGCCAAGTTTACACAAAAGAAATTTAAGATTTACTAACAATTTCTAAATTGTTGAATTTAATCAAGTCATATTTTTAAAGGGAAAAAATAAAAATTTCATAATTTTTATAGAAATCCTAACTCTAAAATTCTATGGATCTTTGAATTTTCACCAAAGAAATTAAATAATTCTACCTTCCCATCCAGAAATGGAATAAAGCCTTAAAATCTGTTATATAGCTACATAAAGCTATTGTTTAAAGTCCTTGGTACTGAATTATCTATACGTCAAAAAGGCATAGGATAATACAAAGAAAGCAAAGAATCTCCCTCCTCTATAAAATTAACTTTCCCAAAGCAATAAAGAAGCGCCAGAAACAACCAATTTTTAGTAGTTGGCTTTTCTCCTCTTTCTCTGTTTACTCAACGATGGGGATATTTCCCAAAAGAAAAAACCATGGTTCTCCTTCAATCATCTTCTTTCTTCTATCAACCAGAATTTTTATTAATACACATAATAGTTATTTCTGAACATTTATGATGTGCTAGGTGGTATACATTCTCATTTAATACAATAACCTTGCTACATTCCCCTATTATAGAGGAAAAAACAGACTCAAATTATCTTATCCAAAATCATGTAAATTAATAAAATTGTACCTAATTCCAAACATACGCTCTTTCTAATCTATTCTGCTTCCAATGAGTACGTACACACACACACACACACACACACACACACACACAGTCTCAAGATCTTGGCAACCCATACTACTAGACTGTAAAAGTGATCTTAAAAGACAGGTAACCTATAACAGTTGTGAAAAGTTTAGGTAACAAAGGAATATACTATTTATTGGGATAATATTCCCAAACAAGTTATTTTTAAATGGGTATTTCAGCACTAGTGTTACCTCACTCGTTTAAGCCAGTTTACTTATCAAGACAAAAAAAAAAACCTAGCATGATAGAGATAATTTAAGAATGCCAGAATTTAAGAACAAAAACTATTAAATATCAAAAAAACCTGTAACCCTAACGTAACTGTACCAAGATATTAAAATATGCTCACAATTCACATAGTTGTATTTTAAAATATATAAAATGGTTTTAAGCCAAATTAAAGGCATGCAAATACTGCGACATACAAAAATGATGTTAACTATCTCCACACGGCTAAATCAAAAATATCATCTTGATATCTGAAAATGAAACCACTATAATAACAACATCCTATATTCTATCTTCAGGGTTCCCCCCCCCAAAACGAAATCTCTTTTTACATAGACAATTTTAACTTGTTCCAAAGTATCCAGTGTATAAGTTCAGCTACTCAGATGTAAGCAGGTACATCCTGTTTATTGTTCTAGGTCAACTTCCATACTCAGGTCTTTCCCAACCAGAAAGCAAACTCCTTGAAGGCAGCAACCTGTGTTATATATGTATTGTTTCCTTCTACTTTCTTCCACCTGTAAATCATTTCATTGAAATAAACTCTATTATGTCACAAGACTCTGGAATAGAATGGCAAAATTATAAAGGACAATGGGGGGGATTAATACACACACTTTAATCAGAAAGCAGAGGAGGCATTAAAGTGTAACTGAATGAGTTTTGTACCTCCAGCAGGTGAACAACTTAAATGCAGAAGTTAACAGGATATAAAACAATAATATAGGATGACAGCTAAAACTAAGGGCTCAGGAGTCAGCCTACCTGAAGTTCACATTCTGATTCCATTATTTATTAGCTGGGTCCTCAGGCAAGCTACTTAAAACCTCTGAGTTTAAATTTCTTCACACTTTTATAAGAATAATAATCTCCAGAGATTTTTTACCTAGGAGAAATACTGTAATAGCACAGTGAGTGAGAATGTAGGCTTTGTAGCCAAACTGCTGGTACTCTAAATCCAGCTTCCCACTAACAAACATAACTGTGTGCCCTTCAGCAAGTTACTTAACCTCTCTGTAAATCATTTCAACATCTATTAAAGTGACATTAACTACTTTATAGTGTTACTCATAGTTTAAATAAAGTTTAAAATAAAATAATAATATTATTATGGATATTTAGGATAGTTGAATGATATCCCTTGTGAAGCCAGTGAGTAAAGACAGAGCTTGACAACATCCTCCCTACGGGTGAGGTGATTCAGACTGGAGATCCCATTCAGTTGCTAAGTCTCTACCCTTTTCAGGTCTCTTGAGAGACTGCTAGAAATTTGTCTTACACTCCAGTAACCAGACAAGAGTTTACTAAGTATTATTAGGGGGAGGGAGCAGTAAACTTAGGTGAGAAGTAGGTCTACAGGTTCCATTCTTCCACATTCACTGTATTTTACAGTCTAGGGAAAGAGAAAGGGTAACAAGTACTGGCCCACGATATACTATATAATCAAAGATACAAAGAGATAAATACTTCAATTTTTTTTTTTTTCCTGAGGAAAATTCGCCCTGAGCTAACATCTGTGCCAATCTTCCTCAATTCTGTATGTGGGTCACCTCCACAGCATGGCTGACATATTGTAGGTCCACACCCGGGATCCTAACCCTCGAACCCAGGCTGCCAAAGCGGAGCGCGCTGAACTTAACCACTACACCACGAGGCTGGCCCGATATTTTTTATTATTTAAGTTAACAGCACCATATAGCACTGTTTTATATCTTCTACTGAATAAGACAGTCCCCTAACATCAAGGAACTCACATCTTAAAGGAAAAGGAGACAGGTAAACAAGTATTTAAGAAATCAGGAATGGAGACAGTACATATGATGAAAAACTATTGACAAAGATTGTGTAAACTTAAGTTCAACATTTTTTTTTCTTTCAGTTGACCAATGGCAAGGGGATGTGGGTTTTCCTTGAGGCACTTAAATTTTAGGCCAAATTAGATTACATTTTTTACACCATTTTTTAAAATAATTTTATTTATTTATTTATTTATTTTCTCCCAAAGCCCCAGTAGATAGTTGTATGTCATAGCTGCACATCCTTCTAGTTGCTGTACGTGGGACGCGACCTCAGCATGGCCGGAGAAGCGGTGCGTCGGTGCACGCCCGGGATCCGAACCCCGGGCCGCCAGCAGCAGAGCGCGAGCACTGCTAAGCCACGGGGCCGGCCCTGATTAAATTTTTAATAAGCCAACAGTTTCAACCCTGACAACTTCATAATCTTTCCATTCTTTATGCTAAAATGTATCCTATCAAAAGCTTACTCCTACTCTTCACAGAATCACATAATGGTAAAGCTGGTTTAAACATGCATTTTACTGATAAAAAAATTAAACGTCCTGAAAGATTATTTTTAGGTTACTAATTTCGTTAGACCAGAATTTCTTTTTTTGACACAAATAATTTTTCCTTTCTGCATAGAAATTCAACCCAAAGCTCATCTTATCTCTTACAAATCTGTGAACTCCATATTGATTATCATAGAATAAAATATTTTACTCAGGGTTTTATTAAGTGGCTACTCTGTGCCAAGGTAGTCTGAGTACTAACCAATAAAAAGCTTGTGGTGAAAGATGGTACGGAAGTGAGTTCAAATCACATTTCAGAAATCTTTCTCGTAGTTCAAGAATCCCGAACAATCATCTTGAGCTATGCCTCATCTGTCCCTGAGACTTTAGAAAAAGTCTCATGAACAGATTTAAGAGAAAATGAGGTGGAAGGCGAGGGGAAAAAAAGAAAATCAAGAAATAGCTGCTCTCTAGGCTACTGGTCAGAGTTCCTTCTGATTAGTACAGCCACTGCAAAAATGTCACTATTTATTTAAAAAAATGATGAATTCAAAATCCTTACAACAGATCAGATTTAATTCTCTGTATGTAATGTATTTATGAACTAGGCCATTTTTTAAATGTTTACCCAATCATACTTCCAAAATGGCTGAGAACTAACGTTATCTGAAGATCTCAAGTGGTTTGACCCCACTGGCATGCTACAATGACAATAAATAAATTGTGAACCCTTCCATTATTAGCATTATTATAGACTGCATATTGTTAACACATTAATATTACATATTAATCTGATGTGTTCTTTGCAAAGACCTTCTATATCCATACTTCCCATCTTCCACTCAACTAAAACATTCAGTTTTTGAGTAAGTACAGAGCCTCACGGAACAAAGACTACCTTCTCAGCCTCCCTTAAAGCAAGGAGCCACATGACAAAGGTCTTACCAGCATGTTAAGTAGAGGTGTTATGGGGCTTTCAGAATACTTCATAAAAGGACAAATGGTATATCCATCCTGCTTCCTGGAACATGGATGACTGGCCACCATCTTAAACCAAACAATGACCAGAGTCTAGAGTAGTGGAACGGTAGACTAGAAGGGATCTGGGTCCCTGAGGACTTTGAAGGACAGAACTGCCATAAAAGCACCAGGCTGCCTACTTCTCAACTTTTACGTTAGAGAGAAATAAGAAGTTCTGCCTTGTTTAAGTCACTGTGATTTTGAGTTTCTTTTACTGGGAGCTGAACCTAACTCCAAGTGATAATCTTACTCTTTCTTTAATTATCAAGCAGTGGGCATATATCCTTCCAGCCCTGTTCTTCCACCACCCATACCCTAGTACAGTATAGATACTTAAATTTTCAATAAATAAAATGAATTACAAACACTAGCTGCAACAAACTGTAACAGAAACAATAACTGACCAGAAAACAGCTCGAAGAACAATCCACTATATTATCCTGGGTAAGGAAAGGAAAATCAGCAGAGGGAGAAGCAAACAAACATTTATCAAAAATATTCTCACTGAATCCTCAATCACCATGGCTGCTTACTATTATCCAATTTATACATGAGAAACAAAGGCTCAGTAACATCCAGTCAGTCAATGACTCACCCATTCATCTGTATTTATTCATCATCTACTATGTGCCAGGCTTTCCACTAGGCTAAGGAAAAAAATTATATATAAACAGTCAATCCTTGTTCTAATGGAGTCTGCACACAAACAAACATTATATAACTGTGTTAAACAATACAAGGAAAAAGTTGGGGATGGGAAGGAACTAAAGGAAGGTCCATGTGGCTGGAGCGAGCAATCATGAGGGACAATGGCAGATGTAGTTGGATAAATAGGTAAACAGATTATGTAGGGCCTTGTAAGCCAAGTTATAAAGTTTGTATTTTTTATTAATGATTGAAAAATCATTAAATATTTCTAAACAATGTAGTCAATGTGATTTTCTTTAAAAAGATTATGTGGCTTCGGTGTGGAGAATGGATTGAAGGAGTAGAAGATGGAAGCCAAAGGACTAGTTAGGAAACGACTGCAGTCATCCAAAAGAGTGGGTAATTTGAGCTAGGATGCTGGGCATGTAAATGGAGAGACTGATATATATTTTAGAAATAGGATTTATAGGACATACACGCAAAAAGACTGGATGTAGGGGTGAGGAAGGTGGTAATCACAAACAACTCCCAGTTTTTTGACTTAAGCAACTAGTGCTTACTAGAGTTTAAGCAATTTGGGCCTTCTTCAGTTTCCAAATTTATAAAATGAGGAATATGATTTGTTATATCATATCTAAGGTCCCTTCAAGCTCTAAATTGGTTTCAAATCTTAATCCCAAGTCTGTACCTTAGCATCTATCCTCATGATTTGAAAACGAGGTGTTAACAATCCTGAAACTGTCTAATTCCAGGTGGGTATAAAAAAGTTCCAAAAGGATGGTGAGATTTGGCTCAAGCTTTTTTTTTTGGGGGGGGCTGGGAAAGATTCACCAAGTTAACACCTGTTGCCAATCTTCCTCTTTTTTTTTTTCCCCTCCCCAAAGCCCTAGTATATAGTTGTATATTCTAGTTGTAAGTCCTTCTAGTTTTTCCATGTGAGCCGCTGCCACAGCATGGCTACTAACAGAAGAGTGGTGTGGTTCCGCAACTGGGAACCAAACCCGGGGCGCGGAAGTGGAGAGTGCTGAACTTTGACCACCAGGCCATCAGGGCTGGCTCTCATTCAATCTTATTCAAAGTTCAGTACATTGAAATAACCTAAAAGCCTTCTGGCAAGAATACCTTATTTTTAAAACGTTCACCAAAATTACAATAGAACTGACTGAACAAATATTTAATATTATTTCCACTCTACTATACGAGATTACAAAATGTCACGTATCATCTCCACCTTCAAAGACCTTACGCAACTAATGATTTTTTGGATATGACACCAAAAGCACAGGCAACAAAAGCAAATATTAAAAAGTGGGGGCCACCCGAGTGGCATAGTGGTTAAGTTTGCACGTTCTGCTTCGGCAGCCCAGGGTTTGTGGGTTCGGATCCTGGGCACGGACCTACACAGTGCTCATCAAGCCATGTTGTGGCAGCGTCCCACATACAAAATAGAGGAAGACCGGCACAGATGTCAGCTCTGGGACAATCTTCCTCAAGCAAAAAGAGGAAGATTGGCAACATATGTTAGCTCAGGGCCAAGCTTCCTCAGCAAAAAAAGAATTAAAAAAAAAAGTGGGACTACAACAAACTAAAAAGCTTCTGCCCAGCAAAAGAAACCATCAACAAAATGAAAAGACAAACTATGGAATGGGAGAAAATATTTGCAACCCATATTATCTGATAAGGGGTTAATATCCAAAATACATAAGGAACTCATACAACTCAATAGCAAAAAAAGCAAGTAACCTGATTTTAAAAATGGGCAAATGACCTAAATAGATATTTTTCTAAAGAAGAATACAAACAGCCAACAGGTACATGAAAAGGTGCTCAACATCACTAATCATTAGGGAAATGCAAAGCAAAACCACAATGAGATTTCACCACACACCTGTCAGGATGGCTGGTATCAAAAAGATGAGATAAGCATTGACAAGGATGTGGAAAAAAAGAGAACCCTTGTACACTGTTGGTGGGAATATAAATTGGTACAGCCACCACGGAAAACGGTATCGAGGTTCCCCAAAAAATTAAATATAAAACTACCATAAGAACCTGCAATCTCACTTCTGGATATATATCCAAAGGAAATGAAATCAGCATCTTAAAGAGATGTCTGCACTCCTGTGTTCTTTGCAACATTATTCACAAAGCCAAGATACAGACACAACCTGTCTACTGACAGATGAACGCATAAGGAAAATGTGGTATATGTATAGACGACAGAATATTTTTCAGCCATAAAAATGAAGCAAATCCTGCCATTTCCCATAACATAGATGAATCTGGAGGGCATTACACTAAGTGAAATAAACCAGACACAGAAAGACAAATACTGTATGATTCCACTTGAATGTGGAATCTAAAAAAGTCAAACTCATAGAAGCAGAGAGTACAATGGTGATTACCAGGGCTTTGGGGGTGAGGGAAACGGGGAGATGTTGGTGAAAGGGTACAAACTTTTAGTTTTAAGATGAATAAGTTCTGGGGGTCTAACATACAGCATGGTGACTATGGTTAACAATACGGCACTTTGCACTTGAACTCTGCTGAGAGTAGATCTTGCGTTCTTACCACAAAAAAAGAGGTCACTATGTGAAGTGATAGATGTGTTAATTAACACACATTAGCTTGATTGTAGTAACCATTTCACAATGATTAGCGGACATTTGGTCCTGTCCAAAACATCCATAAGACATTTGGTCCACTCCAAAAGGTCCTTGACATTTGGTCCTGTCTAAAACATCCATCAGACATTTGGTCCATGCCAAAAGGTCCTTGATATCTTGTCATCTCTGGTCCTATCCAAAACGTCCACGGAGACATTTGGTCTATGCCAAAAGGTCTTTGATATTTGACCCTGTCCAAAACCATTTGGCATGGACTAAATACGCTCATGGATGTTCTGGACAGGACCAAATGTCCTGCAAGGTTTCATAATGTATATATACATCAAATCATCACGTTGTACACCTTAAATATATACAATTTTTACTTGTCAATTATGACCACAATAAAGCTGGGGGAAAAAAGAACTTATGTAGACTAAATAAGGTACTATATCATAACAAGAAAAACTAACCAGTATGAGGGTAAGAATACGAAAGACAGTAAAACGCAGTATATATAGAAGACCTAGAGAAGAGGTACACATTATACCTGCCTCTAATTCACTTACTAGTAAGAGTGCAGCATATGAATTTATTAATTGTAACTGATATATGAAGATATCTTCCAATTGTCCATTCTCTAAAAAAAACAATGACTTTTATAAAGCTATCCATAAACTTCATTGTTGCTACTTTTTCCTCTTTTAATTTACTGGAAGGGTACTTTCTCAATGAAATTGATGGTCTACTTAGTTAGAACATTTAACATCAAAACCTACTGTTGATGATCACATTTCTGAGAAAATGGTTGAAACACTATATCTATTTAACACTAAAACTATTTACAATGAAAGAACAATAGTTTTGCTACCCAAAGGGTAGACAAGTGCTATCTTATAGAAACATAAACTGAGTCACATATGTAATTTTAAATTCTCTAGTAAACACATTTTAAAATGGTGAAATAGGAAAAATTAATTATAACAATATTTTATATGATGGAATATATCCAAAATATTATTTGAGCCTGTAATCAATATAAAGTTATCAGATATTTTACATTCATTAAATCTTTAAAATTTGTTGTGTATTTCATACTTAGAACATATCTCAATGCAAAGATTAAATTTTCCTTGGAAATAACAGATTTATATTAGATTTCATAAAATTTACAGTTGAGGATGTAAACATACGTGCTGTTGTTCCAAATATACTTAAAAGTTTTCCAATAACAAAGTCAGGTGCTTTTTATTTAAATTAAAATTAAACTCAATTAAGAATTCAGTTTCTCAGTTACATTAGCCAGCCACATTTGGGAAGTGACTATCATATTGCACAACATTGACTTAGACTTATAAGGACTAACTTTTTAACAGTTTAACGGTTCTACACAGAAACCTAAAATATCTACATTACTGTCTTAAGGAAAAGAACATAGTTTAAATTTTTATGGTGGCTCTGACTCAATTATACAAATATACATTGTTAGTCTGTTCTATAGTAAAAAAGCCACATTAGGACCTAGAGGCCTTAGCCGACTTTTCCTAAATATTTCTGTCGTAACTTGAACAGTTCATTAGTTCTCTCTCTTTTCTCTTTGGCTCTTCCCTCAAAAGACATACATGCTTTTCTAATTTTATCACAATATTAACCCTGGCTTGAGGGCAACAACATATTTCCTTATAACACAAAGTATATGAACTTCATAGGTGCCATTTTCTTCATTATTCAGAGGCCTCTTTCTATATGTTAGGATTCCATATAGATTTCATAAGTTGAAGTTAACAAAAGTCAGTTAGCTATCTGTCAGCACATTCATTTCTTTAGGTACCTTCATTTTACTGCTGAAGAAAATGAAACTGATCAAATGATTTTGATAGCTGTTTTCAGTTCTAACACTTCATGATTTTATGTCCCTTTTCTAATAAGAGTAGGTTGATTCGTGAAAGGGAAGTACCAAAAGTGGTGGTGTTGATTAGGTTTTTTCAATAAGTCTGGCTGTGAAGAAGAATAAATTGGGCAATATTTAACTCAAAAAGGATTAAGCAAAAAAGACAAAGATGAAGATAAACACGTTGAAGGCTAAAGAACTTGATTTTCAAAAAGGAAAGATATAGGGAGAGTGATCTCAGCAGGATGGTGGAATAGGAAGCCCATGGACAAAATGATCCATCAACAACACATGGACCAATTCCCTTTGTAAGAAATCCAGAAACTAGCTGAGAGGCTTCTATATCCTGGGAGAGTGCAAAACCAGTCACACTGAAGTCCATGGTAAAACTTGAGACCCCCTCTCACTATAATCTCTACCCCTAGCACAGTGTCATATAATCAGCAAGAAGAAAATACCAATAGAAGAAACACAAAAGAAAAAGATATCAAAGCATATCAATACACAAAAATCAATGAAAAAAAAAAAGAGTATGACAGGAAAAGAGAGACAAAAGAATTATAAGATAGAAAACAATAAACAAAATGGCAACAGTAACTCCCTCCCTATCAATAATTACTTGAAATGTAAATGGATTAAACTAGCCAATCAAAAGACAGAGTGGCTGAGTAGATTAAAAAAAACAAGATCCAACTATATGCTCTCTATAAGAGGCTCACTTTAGATTTAAGGACCCACATAGGCTGAAAGTGAAGCAACAGAAAAAGATATTCCATGCAAACAGTAATGAAAAGAAAGCAGAGGTGGCTAAACTTATAACAGACAAAGTACTTTAAGTCAAAAACTGTCACAAGACACAGAGAAGAACATTATACAATGACAAAAGGGTCAATTCACCAGGAAGATATAACAATTATAAATATATATATGCACCCAACATCAGAGCACCTAAATATATAAAGCAAACATTGACACAACTGAAGGGAGAAACAGACAGCAATAAAATAATGGTAGCTGACTTCAATATCCCACTTTCAACAAAGGATAGAACATCCAGACAGAAAATCAACAAGGAAACAGTGGGCTTGAACACACTATAGACTAAATGGACCTAACACACATATACAGAAAATTCTACCCAACAGCAGCAGAATATACACTCTCCTCAAGCACACGCAGAACATTCTCCAGGATAGATGACATCTGAGGTTGTAATACAAATTTTAACCATTTTAAGAAGATTGAAATATACCAAATGTCTCTTCTGACCACAAAGGAATGAAATTAGTAATCCACAGAAGAAATACTGAAAAATTAATAAATATGTGAAAATTAAACAATATACTCTTGAACAACCAATGGGTCAAAGAAGAAATCAAAACGGAAATTAGAAAATATCCTGAGACAAATAAAATGAAAATACAACATACCAAAACTTACGGGATATAGCAAAAGCAGTACTAAGAGGGAAGTTTACAGTGATAAACACCTACATTAAAAAAAAAAAAGATCTCAACCTAACTTGAGGTTAGGTTACCTCAAGGTACAAGCAAACAAGAAAAAGAACAAACTAAGCCCAAAGTTAGCAGAGAGAAGGAAATAATATAGATTAGAGTAGAAATAAACAAAATAGAGAACAGAATAATAGGAAAAAAAAAAATCAGCAAAACTAAGAGTAGATTTTTTGAAAAGATAAAATTGACAAACCTTTAGCTATACTAAGAAAAAAAGAGAACTCAAATAAATAAACTGAGAAATGCAAGAAGAGACATCACAACTGATGCCATGGGGAAAAAAAGGATCCTAAGAAACTACTATAAACAATTACATGCCAATAAGTTGGGCAACCTAGAATAAATGGATAAATTCCTAGAAACATAAAACCTACCAAGACTGAATCATGAATAGAAAATCTGAGCAGACCTATAACTAGGAAGGAAGCTGAATCAGTAATCAAAAACCTCCAAAGAAAAGCTCAGGACCAGATAGCTTTACTGGTGAATTCTACCAAACATTTAAAGAATTAATGTCAATCTTAATTAAACTCTTCCAAAAAATTGAAGAGGAAGGAACACTTCCAAACTCATTTTATGAGGTCACCATTACCCTGATACTAAAGCCAGATAAAGACATTACAAGAAAAGAAAAGTACAGGTCAACATTCCTACAAACACAGATGCAAAAATCCTCAACAAAATACTAGCAAACAAAATTCAACAGCACATTAAAAAGATCACACACCATGACCAAGTGAAACTTATCCCTAGCATGCAATCAAGGTTCATCTTACAAAAATCAATTAATGTAACACACAACATTAACAGAATGAAGGATAAAAATAAAAAAAAAAAATCACATGATCATCTCAATAGATACAGAAAAAACATCTGACAAAATTCAACACCCTTTCATGATAAAAATTCAAAACAAACTAGGAATAGAAAGAAACTACCTTAACATAATACAGGCTATATATGAAAAGCCCACAAATTCAATGGTGCAAGACTTAAAACTCCTTCTTAGAAGATGAGGAACACGGCAAGGATGCTCATTCTCACTACTTCCATTTAACATAGTACTGGGATTCTTAGCCAGATCAATTAGGCAAGAAAAAGTAATAAATGGCATCCAAATCAGAAAGGAAGAAGTGAAACTATTTCTGTTTGCAGATGACATGATCTTATGTAGAAAATCCTTAAGACTCCACAAAAAAAAACTATTAGAACTAATTAACGAACTCAGTAAAGGTGCAGGAATCAAAATGCACAAAAATCAGTTGTGTTCCTATACACTAAGAATGAACTATCGGAGAAGGAAATTAAGAAAACAATTTCATTTACAACAGCATGAGAAACAATAAAATACTTAGGAATAAACCTAACTAAGGAGTTAAAGATTTGTAAACTGAAAATTACAAAACATAGATGAAAGAAATAAAAAACGACATATAGAAAGAGATCCTGTGTTCATGGATTGGAAGACTTCATATCGTCAAAAAAATAAGAAAAGACATAGGAAAAGGGAATAACTAAAAAAAATAAATAATTGGTGAAGGAAGATCACACAGATGTAGAAAAAGCGGGGGTGGGCGACGACTCTAGAATGGATGTGGAAAAATTATCTTAAGTTATGAAGAGAGGATCTTTGTCCTCTGAAACAGGAGGGAAGGGTTGATGTCGGTTAAGTTAAAAAGTGGGAGAGAAAGGATAAAGTTGAAAAGGGGTAGGAGCGAGTGTTTAGCAATTCAAAGTATCGGGTTGTGAGGTCTAAGCCGGATAATAACAAAAATACAGAACTGAAGGTATTTCAGTATAGGAGACAAGCTGTGGAATGTGGTCACTGGAATATGTGGTTAGAGCCAAGTGGAGAGGATCACCTGGTGTGGAAGGTGTTAAATTGTGAGGTACGATGTTCAAAACGTCATCTATAAACAAATGAAATCACTTAGATGACTGAGACAACTATGATCCAGACGTAGAAGCTGGGAGTGAGATCTGACAGACAACAGCAACACGAAATAGAAGGGTCACCTAGCCAGATGGCATGTGCCTCAAAAGAAGGAAGGGTTTTATAGGTAGGTAAACTAATGACATTTTAATAGCTATAATGGAAGACTAGAAGAATGATGACTCTATTTTCCTTCCCCCTCCCAACACGTGCACACACACACACACATTCCTAAGATAACTGGCTTTGAGCAAAGGAACAGTTAACACTTGAGAAGACCTCTGGAGAAGCATGTACTTATAAAAACATTTAGTTTCAGTTAAGACAGGAGACAGAATGGGCTTCTGGGAAGAGTATAGATTTAAGACTTAGATTTTAGAACTTAAGGCCTAAATCAATATTTAAATGACTGTTTCCAGACTTGAGTCTTGAGAGAAATAATTATTTCCTTTGAAAAGTATGCAAGGAAAAAATTTTAACAAGCCAAATATATGTAAACTACTATACAAGTAGTTTTCTAGAATACAGCCAATATGCCAAAACTAAGGGAGAAAGGGAAAAAACCTACTTTGTTGTCAAGTATGTAGTACTGTATTTAAGAAATATTTTAAAAAGTTAGATTATTTTCTTCATAATTTGATTATCTCAAGAAGTAGTTTGAAATTTAAGAAAAAGTATTCATCACTCAGACTGGATTGAAGGCTTGACTGAATCAGTTTTTTAAGCTGTGTTACTTTCAAATATCCTATTTGATCTGTCTCTTATTAGTATAATTTTTGGCTGGGATTTATGTTAACTAGCAGCACCTCTGGCATATGATTTATGTCCTACCAGGCTCAGAATAAACACATGCTCTGAAATGTAATTACATTATTATTTGCATAATTAATACTCTTTCAGCAACTGTATCAAAGACAACTTAGGCCCAATATTACAAATTAGTAGAGTGTAAAATTTTTGTTTTATTCAGGCTGAATTCCTGCCTTTCTTTAAAAAAGACTGAAGAAAAGTTATCTGCAATTCATTCTAGTTTCTACAATGTTACGGTAACATGGAGGTAGACATAGTATCAAGTTACTGCACTTTAAAAGCTGAAGGGAGAAAATGTTCAATTTAAAAATAAGTTGCTATGGTTACCCAATGTTTACCTTTATAAGCAATAATTACATGAGACGTCCAAGGAATTCCCACAAGTACAGTAAGAACAGTAGCTGAAGTGTACACTAGTTACTTCACACACAAACTGGGACTGCATATGCCACTTCCATTTCAAAGTAGCTATCATTTGGGAAATACTAAAGAAAATGACTCACAACGTTCTAAACCGTAGAAGGGTGGAGACAAAAATACTGAACGTAACTATTTTAAAATCCAAGTGATGACTCAGACAGTTTAGAACATTTTTCATATTCTTTAGTTCCCTTTATTAGAGTGCTATATAGCAGCTTCTATTGTTGAAAGAAGGAAAGGGTGTTTCTAATGTGTTTCAGGCATGGAATTCTTTTTGCATAAATCAATTTTCATACCCTTGATAAACCTGTAAAAAGCCATGATTATACTTAATTGTACTACAGAGTAAAACAACGTCAATTTTTTTAGATGTAGTCAATTTTTAACTTCTTAAATGGAAAGAAGGGGCTCCTATCAGAATTGATAACTGGCTCATTCTTGACTGACTGCGTAGTTAAACCTGCTATAAGTTATTGTATTACAGAAAATTTTTGTCTGTCTTGTTCACAATCAGAACATTCAGTATTGTGAGAATACCTATGAAACTTGTGACCCCAATATAATTCTGTGATCTTATAATTATAAGGCTCATCATTACATCTTAATGGGCCTTCTACAAAGTGTGTCTACTTTTCTACGTAACAGACTATCTTAATATTAGGACTAGCCTAAAATTAAATAAAATAGCATGTTACACACAACTGGCTTAAACAATAAAGAGACTTATCATCATTAACAACAAGAAATGAAATAAGGTGGCTTTAAGGTGATTGATTCAGTTATTCAAACGCTATCACATAGAACACCTAGGCTCCTTCCAACTTTTCTGTCAGACTCATCATGGACCTTAGGATAATTCCCTTCATAATCACAAGACACCTGCCATACTTCAAGGCATCATATCAGACACATATTGTCCAGCAGAAGGGGGAGTTTCCTTCTATGTCTCATTTTAGGTGCAAGGAAGACTTTCCTAGGAGCTACCTAAGCTGACTTTCTCTGACATGTGACCAAACTTGGCTCACATGTCCCTTCCTAAACAAATCACTAGTAGGCAGAGTAGGATTACCATGAGTAGCTTACACTATTAGAGATTTCTCTAAGTCATGTAGGATAGAGGTAGGCATCCAAACAAAACTGGGGGCCTGCAGGGAAGGAGGCGAGTAATGGCCAGTGAGTGGACAACCAACAGTACGCTATGTACTACATAGAAAAATTAAATCTTAGCATTTTTTTTCAATAGTTTAATTTCCCCACCATTATGAATTAATCACAACACACTGGATGATACTTTGAGGGCACTAGAGATTTATTTTTAAAAGGGAAAAAAATTAGTCATCAGTAATTTACCTTAATAAGGCATCATTTTATAACTGCCATTGACAAAAGAGAACAGTATACTTTACGAAATAGTAAAATTACACTTTAATTTTGACCAACTAAAATGAAAGTTTTATCTCAAAAATGTTTCCTACTAATCTCACTTTTCTCCTCTAGGAAAAGTAAGGCTAACTACTAGATATAGGTCAAACCACATCTAGAGTAATGAGACTAGAAGACATTCAAAGAGGTAGCCAAGATGCTGGTGGATCTAAAACCATTTCCTAAGTGTCAATGAAGCTAAAGGTGTTTTGTCTGAAAAGGAGTCAGGGAGAATACAATAGCTTTAAAATATGTGAAGTGCTGTCATTGTGAAGAGATACCAAATTGCATAGTTCTAGAGATAAGAACCAGGATCAATGAATAATAACAAGCAGGAAGATAAAATCTGGTTCAATATAAATAGTACTTTTTTAAATTTTATTTTATTTATTTATTTGTTTCCCCCAAAGGTCCAGTAGATAGTTATATGTCATAGCTGAACATCCTTCTAGTTGCTGTATGTGGCATGCGGCCTCAGCATGGCCAGAGAAGCCAGTGCGTCAGTAGCGCCCGGGATCCGAACCAGGGCCGCCAGCAGCGGAGTGCGTTCACCTAACTGCTAAGCCATGGGGCCGGCCCGATATAGTACTTTTTATAGCATTATTTTATCTGAAGATGAAACAAGGCTGGCTGCTCATATGGGGCAGGGATGAACATCCCAGGTAACTTGAATACCTGTGATGGTTCTAGGCACTTCACGTGTACTCAGTTTTAACAACATGCCTGCAAAGTAGTTTTTAATTCCAATTTCACAGATAAAAATATGGTCTAGACTGGAAATTGTGTGGCTAAGAAGTGGAGAAAGCTGGATTCTAACTCAGGCCCATCTGTCTCCAAAGCCTGGCTCTTCTTACACATCTCAGACCTAAGAGAAGTTAAATTGGCAGTTGTTAAGGAAGCAAATGGGATTTCTGATTGGTGAGAACCCAATATCATCTGATTTGAAGTCCCTTTCAAAGTTAAGGTGCCAGAAAGGAAAAGCATTACTCCCTTCCACTTGTATCAGTACTTCCTAGTTTAAGAATGCTTTCACATCTATTCTCACACTGGTTCCTCACAGCAATGCTTTAAGGTAAGTAAACTGGGGAGGCATTATCTATCATTCTAGCTCTGAGAGGAAGAGGACAACCAAGATGAATTCTTTCAATTTCCTTCTAATTTACCTCCAAACATACTTGTATTTTCAATTTTTTCCCTCTGATCTTTCATTCATTCAGTAGTCATTTATTAAAGACTTCTTACATGCCAGGTACCAAACCTCAATGACTTCGTAGTCTTATATCTTTCTTATATCACTTCGATTTATCCCTCATTGCTGTCTGTGTTCCTTCCTCCTGGCCTACAGAAAACTTCTCTGCCTCCTTAACAAGGTACCACTCCATTTCTTACTTGTTTCACTCTACTGCATGCAATCTGACTTCCGTACTCACCACTGAATTGAACTGCTCGAAAGTCACAAAGATAACCTATTGCAAAATCTTCATTTTTTCCCCAACTACTCTACAATACTAGATACCAATGATATTTATTAAACTCTCTCCTTGCTACTTCCATAAAATTTTCTCCTATTTTTCTAAACCTTCTTTTCTGGCCCCTTTCACTTGGCTTCTCTTCCACCAGCCAAATTTAAATATTGGCTTTCCTTTCAGCCTACTTTTCTTCCTCCCAGTCTACAATGTCTTCCTGGACAATCTCATCTATTTCTATAATATCAGCCATCACCTATGTGATACTTTCAAGTCTTTATTTCCATTCCTAACCTCCAGATACAACTTCCAAATGCTCACTGGGCCATTTTACTTGTATATTCCTTATTCAGACTCAGCTTATCAAACTTCAACTTATCATCTCTAGTCTACTCCCCCAAAGTGTTCTTCTTCTGAAACTCCCAGGTGGGTTAATAGGAATGGCATCATCATATACACAGTAGCCCAGAATACAAAAAGAATTATCTAGAAGCCTTCTCTTACTTCACCTCCCACTTCTAGTTAGTCACTAAGTTCTAGGCATTTTATCTAAAATTTTCCTGAACTGTCTTCCCTCATAATGACCTAATTCAGACCTACTTCAGTCCTCACCTAAGTTATCAAAACCATCTCCTAACTAGTCTCTCAACTCTTGGCTCTTCTTTCTCCAGCTCTATTCATCCTTAGAGCAGACACAGGTTCTTTCACAAGAATCCCTTCCTTTATGGAGTGCATTTGGTCCAGAGATATACAAGAGACTCATGACTGGCCAAAGTACCACCTACTCCTTGCCCTACGTATAGTGCCCCGCGTATAGTTCAAATTTTTACTGAAGCATCATTGATAACAAAACATTAAAAACAACCTAAATGATGAACAATGATTTAAAATATAGTATATATCATAGAACGAAACAAAGATATTTAGAAACCAAATTTTTAAAGAATTTTTAAAAACATGGGACAGTACTCATAAAAATGTTAAGTGGAACACAACACTATAAACAATATGATTCTACTTATGTTAAATAATGAAGATCAGAAGGATTTTTTTTTAAAGCAACAACAGTACATCAGTTAGATCAGTAGCAGGATTATGGGTAATTTGTCCTTTCCTTCCTATGTTCACATATTTGTTTTTTTCTGAGTAACATTCCTCCTTAGTTATGACTTCCTAAACTCAATAACCACTTTAGAGGTAAAAAAAATAAGTTCTAGAGGGGTTAAATGACACAAGTTCACATTCCAATAAGTAATAAGAGTTAGGACCAAAACTTGAGCACTGCTTAGGTTGTTAAGAAACAAACCTGCAAAGCTAAAGCCATTTAAGCCACAGCACCAGAGAACCTAGAATAGTTGGGCAGTGAATGCAGACCAAGGCTGTAGAGACTTTAAACTTGCTGAGCTACAACAATCTCTAAATTCATACCTCAAAAGCTATCAAATAGCTAGTGAAGAGCAGGCTACAAGAAGGGGTAATTTAAGATGCTTGTTTTTAGAACTTTGTGTTTATATAAATAATCCTTCAAGGAAGGAAAGGAAAAAATGACAGACTGGACTGGAGAAAGAAGGCCTCAAAGAAAGGTGTTTATAGACACTGGTGTTCTAGAACCTGTACTTACTTTGCTTTTTAAAATATAAATGAATGCTTTATTACATGAGAGTTTTATTCCCCTGAATTGCGATCTCCACAATCTTGTTATAATCTCAAGTAAATTCTATAGATCTAAGTATTCAATTCATTCAAGCAGGATAACTATCAAAAAGTCATTTGGTAACTAATAAAAGAATTTGAATATAATATTTGTGAAATAAAAGGCTTCAATGAAAGGAGTCTGGATGGCTACTGGATAGGAGAAAAAGATGAAATAATCATCAAGGACAATTTTAAAAGCGTGAGCTATCTATATATATTTTTTAACATTACAAATTAAGAAACTGTGTTTTATTTAAATGGCATTTAAATTATAGTACCATCTAAAAAATCAGTGCATATAAAATATTTCTAATGTGGTGGATTGAAGATTAGAAAACACAGTCAGGCATAGCTCTTAACCATTTCATACAAAAGAATTTATCTTTTAAAAATAATTAAATTGCATATTATATCACAAATGACGGTTATGTTTCACTAGTTTTAATTTGCCCATCTATATTACAAACTATATCACTATCTTAATTTCATTGTTCTTTATGCTGAATTTTAAAATAGTTCCTTATGTACATTTAGAAAGTTTGCAGAAACCAATGCAAAAGCACCACCCAGTGGTAAAAGATGAAAATTACAACTTATACAGTGATCATGTAGCAAAAGTAGTTAAATTTGTGACTCTGCATGGTCTCCAACACACATTACCAGGAAAGAAAAAATAAATGGGCTATGTGATATTGATGGTGTCTGCTATTGTTACCATTTTCCCAATCAGATCTTATCCTTACTATCTTAACATTTGACGTTTTTTTCTTTTTCTGACTTGCCTATCCATTACCCAAATGCTTGACTGAATTATGATAAAAGTATTTCAAGATTTATCTAAAGCCTTTATTGAGCCAGAGGTCATAAAATGGTTTATAATGAACAGAAATAAGGTGGGTGAGGGGTAGAATGTCCAGTGGAATTCTAGTCAGCAAGAGCCACTCCAGGTAATACAAATGAGAGTTATCTTATGTATATTTTTTGTAAGTGATAACTTGGTAGATAATCTTGAAAGCTCAGGTAAAGATTCACAATTGGTTAATTCATACAGAATTCCTAAAGAGAATATGAATCTTACATGTGATTGAAATTATTGCAATTTGAAGAACACAACCTAATAAATAATGTTTTCCCAATAATTTGCTCCCCTCCTACCAGAATATAGACGGATAAAAGCTTTCAGCTTCCAACATAACAGCTTTCTAATCATCTCCTTTTCTTTTAAAAAAAAAAAAGTTCAATTTAACTACGAACAAATTATAACAAAAATACAATAAGAGTGATTTTTTTGTTTTAAAACAACTGTGCATCAAGTCTACTTAATATCAAACAGTATTACTGTTTGGATCATAAAATATTTACCAAAAAGTACAGCAAGTTACAGCTTGTAAATGGTAAAGAAACCAATTACTAGGCTACAGTTTCTTCCTTTCCACATTACCTTTCACTATGTTTGAATTTCACACAAGAAGACTAACAAACAATGACAATGATATTAAGCTACCTTATATTGTCTTCACTAGTGCCCCAGTCTAACATCTCTAGGTTTAATGGGATTTTTAAACTCTTTCACTAAAAACACAGGAGTCACTCACATAATTGAGGTTCCCCAGTGATTACTAAATGGCTGATAATGCTTACTGTGTGCATCACAAACATGTAACATGTAAGAGAATGAGCTATAAGCTATGAGCAAGGTGATGCATACAGCTGGACAAGAAGAGAAAGATGACAACATTTAGTAATTTGTTTTAGTTTTTCAGGATAAACTAAAACTATTTGCAGTACTATTATTTTCAGCTCTTTAGTGTTCTCTTCTCCAAGCTACAACATAGAGATCTTAAATTAGACTTGTAAGATCCCTCCACTGAAAATCTATTTGAATTATTAAGTTGCTATACTAAGTGTTCCACCAACAGAGGGCCCACCACACTTATAAACAAAATGTCTACAAGAAAGGATTTTGGCTGACACCAAGTCAGAAACCAGTTATGCATAAAAGCTAAGTTTAAGTTATGAGGAGGCATAAATAGCAACAAACTAACAAATTACAAGAGCTGCCTATATCACTGCAGAGAGACTACCGGAAAATAACCTACCATAATAGGAATTCCCATACTATTTTCCTCTGGTGGAAGCAGTAGCTGTATTGTTTCAATTCCAATCTCAGGCCTGTAGCAGAAAACAGATATCAAAAGCAAGAATATGCTGACCCTAGAAATGAAGGGCTATGTTATAAAAATAACTAGTACCTTAATAAAACATTGAATTATTGGATAATATTCAAAATCTTACTTATTCAGAACTTAGTTTTATCCTCCAACAAGAAAGAAAATTATTAATCTGTGTAACAAGACAGAGTTTTTTTTAAGGTTTTCTTTATATATGAACCAATCCTTGTTGGATTCTCAGAAGAGACTCAGAAAGTAGAGTTTGATTCTTAAAACTGCTAGCAACAAGATATTCTCATTAATCCAAAAAAAAAAAAAAACTATTCAAATATACTCACTATAACATAATCAAATAATTCTATGGTGATGTCTTAACCCAGGAAACTGTCTATAAAGTAGAAAATCTTCGATCTATATAATTTCTGAATATTTAAAACATGTTCATTTTAGAAATACATAAATTTAAGAAATCACAATATATCTTTCAAAGATAAACACTGATAATTTTTTTCTATATATGTACTTTTAAAAAAAATTGTGATAAAACATATACTGTTTAGTAGCTCGCTTCTCCCCACCTCCCTCCACTTAACAATGTGGACCTTTACCCATGTCCTTAAATATTCTTCTATAACACTTTCAGTGCCTATATAACATTACATTCAAAAAGTAATACCTTAATGTATTTAATCAATTTCCTAAGATTGAACATTTGGGTTGCTTCCATTATTTTACTCTTATATAATAATTTTTCCAGGATCATATCCCAACAGTTATTTTTAGTGAAATGGCTTGTCTTCAAATAAAATTAAGCCCAAAATATTTTAGAGTCATAATTCTCAGGTGCAATTACCTAGAAAGAACAAACGCCAGAATTAAATTTCCTGTATAAAAGTATGCTGTCAACCACATTTTATTAGTCTGAAAGAATCATCAGTTTTTATCATCTTTGTCATAATGATTACTGCTATGTTCTAATAAGGCTTTCCAGTATGTTAGAAGAAGATAGAAACCATCCTATCCACTCCAGTAGAAGAAAGTTAGCTACAGTTCTAAACATATTAAAATTTCTTATTTCTCCTCTTGTCAAAACTCTTTATGAACAAATTAACCTCGTTAAAAAAATATTAAAGAGGCATTACTTTTACTATGTCTTCTACTATATTAATGTAACAGCCATAGTAATATTATTAATTTGCCATTTGGTGGCAGCAAACACAAAAGAAAGTTAATTTCCTGAGTACTGCTATCTATTGTATTA
The DNA here is from genome assembly GCF_057802395.1 of Ceratotherium simum simum. Classification (NCBI taxonomy): domain Eukaryota; kingdom Metazoa; phylum Chordata; class Mammalia; order Perissodactyla; family Rhinocerotidae; genus Ceratotherium; species Ceratotherium simum. The sequence continues at coordinate 22,358,486 of NC_141904.1, forward strand.
TTACCAATACCAAGGTAGTCTTCCTGAGTCATGTATTTTAAACAACAGTTTCAAATGAAAGATGATGCTTTATAGGTTTTAATAGCTATATTTTAATCTTGTTAATAGTCAAGCTCAAAACAATATCATGAGCAAATTCCTGATTGACTGAAAATAATAGCCTTCTGTTACTATAGCATTTACCAATACAATTTAATTGCCTCAAAAACTATGTGACACTTTTGATGCTTATCAAGCAACATGTAATTGCAATAACTTTCATTTGTACTAACTACTATTTATATATCTCATGTAAAAATTATTTTCTTACTGTAACCAAATCCAGCTAGCCTAGCCTCCCACCCCCATGAATATTTATTCAATAATTATTTAGTAACTACTTATGTGCTAATAAGTACAAGGAATACAGCAATAAACAGAGAAATAGTTTCTGGCTTCATGAAGCTTACACAAAATCTCTCATACATTCCTTTTCCCAGACTTGTAAGACAGGGTGGGTAGTAAAGACCAGCTTCAGAGTCTAAATATCATACAAATAAATATAACACAAAAATATAGTTTCCCTCCACATATAATTTACAATTAAAAAAAATACACAAAAACATCAGAGTAAGGAAATGCAACCGAGTTTTATTTTTTGTATTATGATTGCCTTAATGTCTTTCTCTTCTTTTGAAACATCAAGTTATTTCAAAAGGAAAAATGTTTGGTGCCCTTAAATTTACTACTCTGTTTATTCAACCCACAAGATACTAAGTGACTGAAATAATTAAAAGTTCTATCAAACCGAAAAATGTATGTAGAGTATCTTTTCACCACAAAATTATTAACTGCAAAGTATGTCAAACCTCTCAGTAACTTATTTGTAGAAATCACTGCCAAAGTGTCTTATAGTCTAAGACATCAAGGAGCATGAGGCTAGGATCACGAATGGATTCAAACTGAGACTAAATTTGTGCATACATTGACAGATTAATCATAGAGTAAACACATCCGAATACTGTAAAAGACCAGTCTTTCACAGCGTGAGCATCTCCTTCAAGGGCAGGGGTTGTATCTCATTTACCTCAGAATATCCAGCTCTATGGCTGTGCTTATTATTAGCACCCAACAGTGAGGAATAATTTGTCATGCATGGACATTTCTCACACTGATGACTGGATCTTGCCAGCAGAAGAGAATTTTCATTTTCTTTTCTTGTTTTTCTGTTTTTGTTCCAACTAGATACAAGATTTTACAGGTTAAAAATTAACACCGGCAATTTCATATGATCCAACCTAATACCAATTATTCATAACGTAAGTTCCTTGAGAATAGACACCACTTGTTATTCTCCTCAAAATGCTCGTCTTCTAAAAAGGGAGAAAGATAAGTAAAAAGTAAACTGTAAAGCAGTGCAATAGTGCTTTGATATTAGTGTATGTGTTTGTGAGAGATGGACACAGACATAAATACATACGGTGCATTAACGATATCAAGAAAACTGGAAGCCATTTGGAAAATGAAATTAAATAGGATTTGTTTGCTAAGTGATCACCATAGTACTGAGATGTATGTGTTTAAACTATAAAATTCTCAGGAGACTACTGACTAATTTCTCCCTAAGATGGGAAACAAGGTAGGGATATCTATTCTCACCACTCCTATTCAGTATCATATTGGAAGGCCTAGTCACTGTAATAAGGTTATAAGAAGAAGTAAAAGGCACACAATTTGGAAAGAAAGAAAACTGCCTGTATTAGCAGACAACATGATTGTCTACGTAGAAAATCCCATGGAATCTCCAAAAAAGTTGCAAGAACTAATAAGTAAGTTTACAGCAAAGTCATAGAATACAATTATATTTCTATATACTACCAATGAACTGGAAATCAAAATTTTAAAAGCAGTACCATTTATATTAGCATCCCCCAAAGAGAAATACTAAGGTATAAATTTAATAAAATATGTGCAGAATCTGTATGCTAAAAACTATAAAATACTGATAAAGGAAATCAAAGATCTAAATAAATGAAGAAAAATACCACATTCATGGATTCATGGAAGACTCAATATTGTTAAAATGTCAATTTTTCCTCATTTAATCCATAGATTCAATGCAGTCCAATCAAAGCTCCAGTGGTATTTGTAGAAATGAATAAGCTGATTCAAAAATTTATATGAAAAGGCAAAGGAACTAGAAGAGCCAAAACAATTTTTAAAAAGAATGAAGTTGGAGGATTCACACTACTAGAAAGCTACAGTAATCAAGATAATATGATATTGGAAGCAGGACAGACATAGAGATCTGATGGACTGGAACAGAAGAGTCTAGAAATAGATCCACACATACATGGTCAATTGATTTTTGACAGATGTGCAAAGTCAATTCAACAGAGAAAATATAATCTTTCCAACAAACGATCTGGAACAACTGGATAATCCATTTGGGGGAAAAAAAAAAGAACAGACCTCTACCTAATATCACACACAATAATTAGTTCAAAATGGATCACAGACCTAAATGTACAATCTGAAACTATAAAATTTCTAGAAGGGGCTGGCCCCATGGCTGAGTGCTTAAAGTTCCGCATGCTCTGCTTCAATGGCCCAGGTCTGCGGGTTCAGATCCCAGGCACGGACCTACACCACTGATCAGCCATGCTGTGGAGGCATCCCACCTACAAATAGAGGAAGATTGGCAAAGATGTTAGCTCAGGGCTAATCTTCCTCAGGCTGAAAAGAAAAATTTTTTTTCTAGAAGAAAATATAGAAGGAAACCTTTGTGACCTCTGAGTAGGCAAAGATCTCTTACAGATGATATCAAAAGTACAATTCATAGATAAAAACATTGATTTATTAAAATTTATCAAAATAAAGAATTTCTGCTCTTTGAAAGAAATCATTAAGAGAATGAAAATACAGGCTACAGACTGAGAGAAAATACTTACAAATCAGATATCTGACAAAGGATTTATGTCCAGAATAAATAAAGAACTTGTATAACTCAATAATAGGAAAGCACAATTTTTTAAGTAGGCAAAAGATGTCAATAGTTTGACACTTCACCAAAGAAAGTATACAAATGTGAAAATATATAGACATCAATCATTAGGAAAACGCAAATTAAAGCACAATGAGATACTATTATGCACCTACTAGAATGACTTTTTTAAAAAAATTAATAATATCGAATGCTGGAGAGGATTCAGAGCAATTGGAATTCTCATACATTGCTGGTGAGAATGCAAAATGGTATGGCCACTTTGGAAAACAATTTGGCAGTTGCTTATATATACAGTTAACATATAACCCAACAATCCTACTCCTAGATATTAACCCAATAAAATAAAATCTTACGCTCAAAAAAAATCTGCATGTGACTATTTATACTGGCTTTATTCATAATCTCCAAAACCTGAAAATAACCCCAACATCCCTCAACTAGAGAACAGATAAATGAACTGTGGTAAATCCATATAACAGAATACGACTCAGTAATAGAAAAAGAAACAATCCATGACTGAACACACCAACATAGACAAATCTTAAATGCATTATGCTAAATGAAAGGCTACATACTGAATGATTCTATTTCTTATGACATTCTGCAAAAGGCAAAATCGTAAGGACAGAAAAAAGATTAGTTGCTAAAAGGTGGAGACCTGGGGAGGGGATGAAAAGAAAGGGGCACAAAGGAAGTTTTAGGGGTGATGGACGTATTCTATACCTTGATTGTGGTAGTCATTACATGGTTGCATGTATCTGTAAAAACCCACAAAACTGTACACTAAAGAGTAAATTTTACTATATCTAAATTATACTTTAATAAAAATAGAGAAAACTATAAAGACAAAAACATTCATAAATTTAACCACTTAAAATATTAAATTTCTACACTGAAAAGACTAACTACAAAGTGAAACAAACGACATAATCCACTATAAAAACAGGCAAAGAGGGCCGGTCTGGTGGCGTAGTGGTTAAGTGCACGCGCTCCACTGTGGCGGCCTGGGGTTCACAGGTTCAGATCCTGGGCGCGCACCAACGCACCGCTTGTCAAGCCATGCTGTGGCAGCGTCCCATATTAAGTAGAGGAAGATGCGCACAGATGTCAGCCCAGAGCCAATCTCCCTCAGCAAAAAAGAGGGTGATTGGCATTGGATGTTAGCTCAGGGCTGATCTTCCTCACCAAAAACAAAAAAAACAGGCAAAGAATAGAAACAAACAATTCATAGAAAAGGAAATACGAAGGTATCTTAAACATATAAAGAGATAATCAACCTCGTAAGAGAAATCAAATTAAAATTACATGGATAAACCAATATTCGTCTCTCAAATTGACAAAGATCAAGTGGTCTGAAACTGTGTAGGTCCTAGAGTGAATGAAATATTAATATTATCTTTGTAGGAGAGCAATTTGTCAATATCTAGCAAATTGTGAATGCATATTCTGATATGGAAATACACTTCCAGTAAAAATATATACATTTTTTAAGTGAAAACAGCAAGTTATATTACATCTATAGAGTATGCTACCTTTTGTGTAACAAAGAGAGAAACAGAAGACATATTTGTATTTGTTTTTATTTGCATATAGAAACATTAACGATACAGGGAAAACAAACATTTTATTCACTTGGAGTGGGCTGCACAAATTTTACTTATGGGACACAAAGTGGGAGAAAGACTACTCAAGCATAGCTTTATCTGGTTTTGATTATTAAATCATGTGAAATTGGGAAAAAAAGGGGGAGGAGGAGAGGAATTTACCCTACAGTTGATATATTTGCACATGAACTAAGCGATATATGTAGGTGTTATGTAATAAAGAATTTGTCTAGTCTCTGTCCTGGGTACCTGAGAGCTTCTATATCCTTGGAATTTCCTGAGTAACAGAAGTGTCTTTGCTATTCATGGTGAGCCCCTAAAACCGTATCTGGGTTTATGCTAATGACGTGAGTCATGGTAGGCCCCTAGATTGTTCCAGATTGGGGATGGTCATGCTGCAAAGAATAACCATGTGATAAGAGGGTTGGGACTGTGAGCCATGTGATATTAGCCTAACTTCCTGACCTCCTGACGTCTGGGGAGGGGAGAGGGGCTAGAAAATGAGCTTAATCATGTGGCCAATGACTCATCTCATCATACATATAAATTGAATCCCCAATAAATAATCTTGACACTGAAGCTCGGTTGAGCATCAATATGCTAGGAGGGTGACATGTCCTGAGGACATGGAAACTTTTGTGGGACTCCCTCAGACCTCATCTTACGTGTCTTTCCCTTTCGCTGGTTTGGATTTCTACCCTCTTGCTATAAGAAAACTATAATCATAAGTATTGCACCTTCCGGAGTTCTGGGAGTCGTTCTAACAAATTATCAAACCTGAAGTGGTGGTAGGAAGCCCCAAACTTATAGCCAGTTGGTCAGAAGTGTGGGTGGCCTGGGAACCCCAGAGCTGTAGCTGGTGTCCGAAGGGAGGAGAGTCTGGTGGAGGACCGAGCCCTTAACTTGTGAAGTCTGCAGAACTGCACTGCAGTTAAGTGGCAATTCACTGCAGCATTGTTTGCATTAGCAAAAAAACAACCTAGATATCAATGGAGAACTGGGTATATAACAATAAAATACTGAACAGCCATTAAGTAATGAAAAAATTCTTTAACTACGGATGGGGAATGAACTCAAGATACTGGAGGTAGAGACAGCAAGTAAGATTCACAACAGTGTGTCTAGTTAAAGTACTATCTATCTATTGAGTAAAGGGTGGGGAGTAACAGAGATATTTGTTTATATAATCAGAAAATCTCTGGGGATAAATAAGAAAATAATATTGGTCAGCTATAGTAAGGGAAACCAGATGACTTGGGGGTGATGTGGCTAGAGGTGGAAGTGACAATTTTTGTTATACTCTTTTTTTCCTTTTAAACTGTAAACCACAGGATTGTCTGTTAAAATTAAATTTGAAAAGCTACACAAATGAATCAGATGCATACCAATGATAAAAATTACTTAAAACAATGCTTTGCTCAAAAAATATCTAAAGTGTATGAAGACAGATTCATTTTTCTCTGCCAGCCTGTTTTCTTCCAACTCAAAGGTTGACAGATTAATCAAATTACAAATTTCTGGAGGTGGAACCTGGAGATCTATACTTTTTATTTTTTGTGTGTGTGAGGAAGATTAGCCCTGAGCTAACATCTGTTGCCAACCCTCCTCTTTTTGCTGAGTAAGATTGGCCCTGGGCTAACATCTGTGCCCATCATCCTCTACTTTATATGGGATGCCGCCACAGCATGGCTCGACAAGCGGCACGTCAATCCGCGCCCAGGCTCTGAACCTGTGAACCCTGGGCCACTGAAGCGCAGCACGCAAACTTCACTGCTATGCCACCAGGCAGGTATACTTTTAAATAGTGAGTCTAATTCAGAGCCAAGGTGTAGAACCACTGATAGGACATGATTACTATGTGCAAAGCATTGTGCTAGCCAAACCGAGTTGACACAACAAAAATATTCCCTGCCCTGAAAGGCACAAAGCAAGTAATCAAGACATATTGATTTGTAAATGAAACATTAACTTGGTCACATGGTATTGCAGAGGAAATAATTTAAGACCAATCATTATTTTTGCTAACCTGCAATGAAAACATTAGGTGAAACGTTGAAAGGGAAACATGATGGATCAATCTGACAACATGTACACAGTTTGGTATTATCACTAAGAATGGAATAGCCTGTTATCAAGTGCCCACCTACTGTGGAGCAATATAAATTTATGTGTTCATGTTCGTGCATGTGTACGTTAAGTGTATATATGCATATATACCAACCTATAATATACATGACATATAAAATAAGGTGATAGGTGGCTACATGTATGTAGATACCTGCTTTATTATACTAGACATACTCCTGCTTTAAAAAAACCTGAATCTAATCAAACCTCTAAAGCTACCAATTTATAAAAGAAAATAGGGGATAGAGAAACATGCTAAAGGACACCACGAGGATACAATCAACCAAGCTAGTATGTGAGAAAGTCTCCAGAACAAATGAGACTGTTTCTTTAACAAATACATGGATTTTTTTAAAAGGGAGGGAGATACTGTTACAGAAAAACTTAAGCACCAATCATATTCAACATTTAAACTTTGTTTAGAATTATTCTAAGTTCAAAAAGACATGTGACACAATCAGAGAAAATGTAATACATACTGAATTTGCTTCAAAACACTCCAAAAACATTAAGGAATGGTAAAATCTTGGTAACTGTTAAAGCTAGGTAATCAATTCACAGGGTTTCATTAATGTCTTCACTGTGTGACAAAATTTAAGAATTAAATTATATTAAAAATTTAAAAATTAAAGAAAATCAATTATATAGTGATATTTCAAAAAAAAAAAAAAAAAGAATAATGCAATATTATATCGACACCTCCCTGTGATTCTATTCACACATAACACCATTTCAGAAGCAGAAGTTAAAAAAAGTTAGTGGTGGGCCGGCCCCGTGGCTTGGTGGTTAAGTGCATGCGCTCCGCTGCCGGCGGCCCGGGTTCGGATCCCGGGTGCGCACCGAGGCACCACTCCTCCGGCCATGCTGGGGCCGCGTCCCACATGCAGCAGCTGGAAGGATGTGCAGCTATGACGGACAACTATGTGCTGGGGCTTTGGGGAAAAGTAAATGGGTAAAATCTTAAAAAAAAAAAAAAAAGTTAGTGGTTCAGTCCAAACTTAGTCTTTAAACTTTATAGCAACATGTATATCAGCCAATTTAGGGAATCTAGGAGATCTAATAGATCTAAACCAGGGTTTCTCAAAGCTGGCACTACCAATATTTTAAGGTGGATAATTATGTGTTATGGAGTCCTGTTTTGTCCACTGTAGGACGTTTAGCAGCATCTCTGGCCTGTAGCATACCCGCTCTCCAAGTTGTGACAGCCAGAAACATGTCCAGATATTGCCAAATGTCCCCTGATCTAAACACTGATCTAAACTAATGATTTCTTTTTTGTGTGTGTGTGTGAGGAAGACCAGCCCTGAGCTAACATCTGCCAGTCCTCCTCTTTTTGCTAAGGAAGACTGGCCCTGGGCTAACATCCGTGCCGGTCTTCCTCCACTTTATGTGGGACCCCACCACAGCATGGCCTGACAAGCGGTATGTCAGTGCGCGCCCGGGATCCGAACCCGGGCCGCCAGCAGCGGAGCGCACGCACTTAACCGCTATGCCACGGGGCCGGCCCCCTGATGATTTCTTAGAATGGTGAGCTTACTACAAAAAGCAAAAGGAATTTAGTAGTATATTCCCCAAAATCTGCCAAAAACAACTTGAGTAAAGCAGCATTAGACTAGCCAGCATCAGACAAGATATTTTCTCCATCTTAATACAAATACTCAAATACCTGAATAGAAATTTAATCTTTTTTAAAATGTAAATATGTATAATTCCTTACTTTTAAACACATAAACACGGCTTTAAACACATGCTATACAAATTAGGCTTTTTTAATGATTCAAGATAATGAACATGATATCTATTTATATCAGCTTATTCAAAAAAATAGGAGTGACATCACAAAATATGGTGGAGTAGAAAACTCCAAAACTCCATCCCTCCACAAAAGCAATGATTAGCTGGCAAAAACTGGTAGAATCAACATTTTCAGAAGTCCGGAATCTAATCAGAACCTTACAACAACCAAGAGAATGCTTAAAGAAGAAAGGAGCTGCTGAATTTTGGTAAGAAAGCCCTATCGCATTTTAACTTACCTGCTTACCATCCCCAATGCCCATACCTGGCCACAGACACAAAGATAGCAGCCCACAATGGTGCAGGTTGTTGATACTAGAAGGACCAACATGGCAGACCTTCTTCTCAAAGAACTGTGGTTGTATGTTGTGAACTAGCTGGTGGGTTCCTGAAAGATTGGCTCAAGAGCACGCCTTTGTTCCACCAGCCTTGGAGATTCCTAGGGCTGAAGCAGCTTACTGGGCAGTGTCTGTCAAAGGCATTTTTTTTTTTTAAAGTATTTTGTTTATTTATTTTTCCCCCAAAGCCCCAGTACATAGTTGTCTGTCATAGCTGCACATCCTTCTAGCCGCTGTATGTGGGACGCGGCCTCAGCATGGCTGGAGGAGCGGTGCCTCAGTGCGCACCCGGGATCCGAACCCGGGCCGCCGGCAGCGAAGCTCACGCACCTAACCGCTAAGCCACGGGGCCGGCCCTGTCAAAGGCATTTAAAGCAAATGTTTAGCCATAGCTACCTGCAGTTAAGAGATAACAGAGCAAGCAAGAGACAGAACAAAAGGCCTGGGAAAGAAGTGGCTGGGCAAGGAGATACTTATGAGAATAAAGCCTTTGAAAAGCTCCTGAGTATACTGGGAAATCTAGAAGATCACATGCATGCCTAGGGATGAACACATGCTCAGAAAAGACTCAAGAAGACGCTAAGATTTCACCTCTAGCTGACCTTTCAGCTCTGTAAAAGCAGGAACTGAAGGCCAAGGCACAGTTGTAAGCGATATGGCTAAATCTTCAGTACTCTGCAACACAGAGGCAATTTGCAAAGACGAGGAGAGTTATTTTTTTTTTCTATCCAGAACATCTCTGCCAAATCATAGTTGACCACTAAGATAACGGAACAGAGAATTTAGCGGGCATACATAACACAAAATACAGATTTAAAAAAAATAGTTTAGAAGAGTCACTATGGAAACAAAAAATAACACATAACCAGCAACAACAAACTGTGGGGAGGGAGAAGAATCAGATTTCCAGCTACCACATTATAATACTCAAAATGTCCAGTTTTCAACAAAGAAAATGTGAGCCATACAAAGAAACAAGAAAGTATGTCCTATTCATAGGAAAAGAAGAAACAGAAGGGGCCGGCCCGGTGGCATAGTGGTTAAGTTCACACGTTCTGCTTCGGGAGCCTGCGGTTCATCCGTTTGGATCCTGGGCGCAGGCCTACTCACCGCCTATCACGCCATGCTGAGGGGGCACCCCACACAGAAGAACTAGAAGGACCTACAACTAGGACATGCAACTATGTACCCGGGCTTTGGGGGGGAAAAGGAAAAAGAAGAAGATTGGCAACAGATGTTAGTTCAGGGCCAATCTTTCTCAAGAAAAAAAGAAAAAAGAAAAGAAATAGAAAATGTTCCTAAGTAAGGCCACACATTGGACTTACTAGACAAAGACTTTAAATCAAGTGTCTTAAATATGCTCAAAGAACGAAAGGAAACCATGGACAAAGACTAAAGGAACCATGATGCCTCACAAGTAAAGAATATCAATAAAAAGATGGAAATTATAAAAAGGAACCAAATAGAAATTCTGGAGCTGTAAAGTACAATAACCGAAACAAAAAATAGTTGGTTCTTTGCAAAAAGCAACAACATTCACAAATCATTAGCTAGACTAACCTAGAAAAAAAGAGAAGACTAAAATTACTAAAATCAAAAATGAAAGTGGGCACATTACTACCATTCTTAGAGGGAAAAAAAAAAAAGGTTATCATGAAAAATTGCATGCCAACAAATTGGATAACCTACCTGAAATGGACAAATTCCTAGAAACACACAAACTACCAAAACAAACTCAAAAAGAATTAGAAAACCTAGACAGACCTATAACAGAGATTGTATCAGTAGGTGAAAACCTCCCAACAAAGAAAAGCCCAGGACTAGAAGGGCTTCATTGGTGAAGTTTACCAAACATTTAAAGAAGAATTAACATCAATTCTTCTCAAAATAGCAGGGGAGGGAACATGCGAATACTCTCTTCAACACACAGTGCTGGGACAATTGGATATCCACATTCTTTGAGGCCAGCATTGTCCTGATACCAAAGCTAGATACCATAAGGGCAAAAACAAACTATAGGCCAACATTCCTTATGAATACAGATGCAAAAATCCTCAATAAAATACTAACAAACCAAATTCAGCAGCATATTAAAAGGATTATAAGCCATAACCAAGTGGGATTCCTCTCAGAAATGTGAGCGTGATAAACATTAAAAAGAAAAACAAACCCAATATAATATACCAAGTTAAAAGAATGAAGGGAAAAAGCCAAATGATAATCTCAATTAATGCAGAGAAAAAGCATTTGACAAAATCCAACATTCTTTCACCATAAAAGTACTCAATAAACTAGAAGGGAGCTTCCTTGCCATGATAAACGGCACTTAGGAAAACGCATAGCTAACACCACAGTTAATGCTGAAAGACTCAATGCTTCCCTCCTAAGATGAGGAAAAAGATAAGGACTCTCACTTTCTTCACTTCTATTCAACATTGTGCTAAAGTTCTAACCAAATTAACTAGGCAAGAAAAAGTAAGAGAAGACATCCAAATTGGAAAGGAAGAAGTATAACTATCTCTATTTGTAGATGATATGATCTTATATACAGAAAATCCTAAAGAATCTCAAAAAAAAGGTCAAAACTAATGAACAACTTCAGCAAAGTTGTAGAATATAAGATCAACTCACAAAATCAGTTTTCTTTCTATACACTAGCAATCAATGATCTGAAATTAAGAACACAATTCCATTTACAATAGCATCAAAAAGAATAAAGTTACTTTGGAATAAATTTAACCAAGGATGTGTAAGACTTCTAAATAGAAAACTACAAAATAGTGTTGAAAGAAATTAAAGAAATACTAAATAAATGGGATGACCTCATATGATCATGGATTGGAAGACAATATCATTAAGACGGAAATACTCCCCCAAGAGATCTAGAGATTCAATGCAATTACTATCAAAATCACAATGGCCTTTTTTTGCAGAAATGGAAAAGCTCATCATAAAATTCATATGGACATGCATGGGACACAGAATAGTCAAAATATATATATATATATTTTTGTGTGTGAGGAAGATCAGCCCTGAGCTAACATCCAATGCCAATCTTCCTCTTTTTGCTGAGGAAGATTGGCAGTGGGCTCACATCCGTGCCCATCTTCCTCTACTTTATATGGATGCCGCCACAGCACGGCTTGACAAGCAGTGTGTCCGTGCACGCCCAGGATCCGAACCTGCAAACCTTGGGCCATGGCAGCGGAACACGCACACTTAACCGCTACGCCACCGGGCCGGCCCCCAAAACATTCTTGAAAAACAAGAACATAGTTACAGGCCTCACACTTCCTGATTTCAAACCTTATTACAAAGCTACAGTAATCAAGACAATGTGGTACCAGCATAAGGTCAGATACATAGATCAACGGAATATAATTGAGAGTCCAAAAATAAACCCATACATCAACAGCCCATTGAGTTTGGCCAGTGGGGCTAAGACCATTCAATGGGAAAGAAGAGTTTCTTCAAGAACTAGTGCTGAGACAAATAGATATCCACCTGCAAAAGAATGAAATTGGAGCCTTACCTCTTGACATATTTAAAATAGATCAAAGACCTAAATGTAAGAGCTAAAACTATAATACTATAGTATATAGCATATAGAAAACTGTAGTTTCTTCTAAGGCAAATCTTGATCATCTTGGATTTGACAATGATTTCTCAGATATGGCACTGAAAGCATAATAAGCAAACAAGAATCAACAACAAAAAATTGATAAATTGGACTTTATCAAAACTAAAAACTTTTGTGTAAAGAACACTATTAAAAAAGTGAAAAGACAACCCAACAAATGAGAAAATACTTGCAAATTACATATCCAATAAGAGCCTAGTACCCAGACTATATGAAGCAGCACTCATACAACTCAACAGCAAAAAGACCAAACAATGGGCAAAGGACTTGAACGAACGTCTCCAAAGATACTCAAATGGCCAACAAGCACATGAAAAGATGCTTAATATTATTAGTCATCCGGGAAATGCAAATCAAAACCACAATGAGGGGCTGGCCAGGTGGCCTATCGGTTAAGTTCCCGTGCTCCACTTTAGCGGCCTGGGGTTCGCAGGTTCGGATCCTGGGCGCGCACCGACGCACCACTTGTCAAGCCACGCTGTGTCAGCGTCCCATATAAAGTAGAGGAAGATGGGCATGGATGTTAGCCCAGGGCCAATCTTCCTCAGCAAAATAGAGGAGGGAGGAGGATTGGCAACGGATGTTAGCTCAGGGATAATCTTCCTCACAAAAAAACCAACACAATGAGATGGTATTTCATACCTACAAGGATGGCTATAATAGAAACAAAAAGGAAAATAAGTGTTGGTGAGGATGTGGAGAAACTGGAACCCTTGTGGGAATAAAAAATGGTGTAACTGCTGTGGAAAACAGTTTGGTGGTTCCTCAAAAGTTAAACATAGAAATTACCATATGAACTAGCAATTCCACTCCAAGGTATATATCCAAAAGAATTAAAAAGAGGTGTTCAAACAAAAATGTAAAGGAATGTTCACAGCAGCACTATTTACAATAGCCAAAAGATACAAACAACCCAAAAGTTTATCAACTGATGAACTATGAAATGTGGTATATCCATACAATGGAATATTATTCTGCAATAAAAAAGAATAAAGTACTGATATAGGCTACAACATAGATGAACCTTGAAAATATTATGCTAAATGAAAGAGGACAGACACAAAAGTCACATATTCTATGATTCTGTTTATATGAACTATCCAGAATAGGCAAATCCATGAGGCAGAAAGCAGATTAGATGCTAAGAGCTGAGGGAGGGGGAAATGGGGAGTAATTGCTTAATAGGTATGGAGTTTCCTTTTGGGGTGATGAAAATGTTCTGAACTAGTTAGTGGTAATGGTTGCAAAACACTGTGCATGTATTTAGTGCCACCAACTTGTACATTTTAAAATAGTTAAAACAGTGAAGTTTATGTTACGTAAATTTTACCTCAATAAGAAAAAAGGAGGGGGCAGAGAAAATGTTTATAAATACTTAATTAATGAAACACATTATACAGTCATAGCAAAAGTGTAACTAACCAATCTAGTGGAATAGTGTGAACTGAGTGTGTGTGCACATGTGTGTAGTCAGATATCATTTCTGCCAGGATGACTTAGTCTTTAAACAACAAGGAGTTGGCCAAATAAAGGTAAAAAGGCATTTGTAATAAAGAGGGCAGGATGCAAAGTTGGCCACGATGCAAAACAACAGAAAGTGGCACACTACAAGTAGAAATAGAAATTGATACAGCCTCTGTGCGGGGCAACTGACAATAGGTAGCAAAATTATGAATGTAAAACCCACTGAAAAAGATCTCTAAAATATATCAATTTGGGGGGCGAAGTACACAACAATCAAGTAAGCCACCTTGTGTGTTAAAAAGGGGGAGGAAAATAAGAACAGATTTGCATATGCTTGGCTTGTCTATTATAAAATCTGCATCATCAATACCCCCTTTCTACGTCTCCTCTGCATCAGATGGCAGAAGTCTAGAACTACATTTCCCAGAATCCCTTTTCCCAAGTGATTCAAGGATAGCATTTGCCAATGAGGGACACTTACGCCAAATTTAACGAAGAGAAGCAGCAGCTATAATTTTCTCATGGCAACTGTGAGTAAATGCATGGGCAGACAACAGGTGTAAGGTTTGAAGTGGCTGCTGTATGAGAATCATCTGCTTTTTCTAGACTTAATATTGTACAATGACAATTTTCCAAATTAAATCCATAATTTCAATGAAATACTAGGTAAGCTCAAGATTTTTCATGGCAATTTGAAATTTTAAAAAATGTATACAGAAAACCAAAGTGTAAGGAAGAGTCAATTTTGAAAAAAAAAATTGAACTCCACACCATATACAAACATAAAATTCCAGGTGGGTTAAAAAACTAAGTAACTGCAAAATTTTAGAAGAAACAGAATACTTTTAGGACCTTTATGGGTTTCTTACACAAGAAAGGAAAAAAGAATATAAAAGATCGATAAGTATGATTACATTACAATTTAAAATTTCTGAACAAAACTCCATAAAAAAAGTGAAAAGACTAACAACATATTGAGATGTATATATAACAAAACCAACAAAAAATTCATAGCACACACACACGACTGCATTCTAAGAAAGGAAACAAACACTTTACACAAAAAATTCCAATTGGTCAAAACATATGAAAACATATGAATACATATTCAATCTCACTAGCAACCTGCGAAACACAAATTAAAACAAGATAATACTTCACACCCATCAGAGGGTAAAAACTGAAATCAAACTAAAACAATTATCAATAAGTTTGAAAGTAAAGAGGCAATATACTTGGTACAACCACTCTGGAGAAAAAAAAAATTACACAGTAAAGGTGAACATGTATGTATTCTCAGATCCAGCAAGTCTACTTCATCAACCTGAGAGAAACTGTGATATGTACACAAGGCAACACACCAGAACATCTACTGCAGCACCATTTGTAATAGCACAAAACTGGAAACTATTTAACTGCAGTATGCTAGTAGAATAACCTGAGGTTTATTTGTGTGAGACACATAGCAACTATCATAAATGTATAAACATGGATAAATTTTAAAAACAATGTTGCAAAAGACACATATAGTATACCATTTAAAAGTTTAGAAAACAATAATGATGGTACATATTGTTTATGATATTCTTTATGGATATGTAAATACTGCATAAGTGCAAAAAAACTGAATGATATAAGTCAACTTTCAAGATAGTTACCTAAGGAAGGATGGGAGTGGGGCTCTAGCTGTATATAACTATTTTATTCTTTAAGAGACACAAAGCAAATATGGCAAAGTATTAACATCTATTTATTCCTGGTGATATGTACTTAAGTTTCTACTGAATTTTATTTTATCCTGTGTGTCTGAAAATTTCAATCTAATTAAAAAATATTTTTCAAGAAAGATCATTCTGCCTGATTTCAGTGTAGAAGATGAACTGAAATGGGGGCAAGACTGGAAAAGGGTAGACTGGTCAGAGAACTACATTAATGCAAGTAAGAAATGACAGCAGCATGAACTAAGACCATGAAAGTGGGAAGGAGAGAGATCTATATTACATATATATATATATGAATTAGGACTAGAGAGTTCTTCATACAGTTATGCAACCCTGGTATGCCAGGGAGTCATTTTCTTTTCTTTAAGATCTCCTATACTGCTGAAATGTTTATGCATATACACTAAACCAAAGTAAAAAAAAAAAAAAAAAGTCTGCCAATGACAGCTTGATTTGGGAGTTGTCTTATAAAATTCAAGTTGAATTATATCACCTCTAGGTAGTGAACTTAGGCTGCCTTTCTACAAAATTATGTACTAAAAATCAAACCCTCAGGAGCCTCTATCCAGAAACTCTGCACTACTATTATGAAATCTAATTCACAGTATTATCATCATGTATGTACTATGAACACAATGTACCAAAGACACATCCTTGTCAACCTGCACCAAAACTTGTCACTTTCATTATTTGTGTATCACATGAAAGCTGGTAGCTTATAAATAAAGTCTAAAATTCATTACCTCTAATCATCACCTGAAAATAATTCTACAGACATGGGCCTCAATCGTTATTAACATTGGATCCAAACAGAATTACAGGCAAAAATGTTGCAAATTCCAAAAAGATATGTAAGAACACCGAGACAATGAGTCAACCCTACTGAACAACAATGTCCTGGATACATATAATTTGAATTTTAGAGTATCCTTTCATCAAAACTAGTATTTCAGACGATTCCATCTCATATATGTGTTCACACATATGCATTCACACACATTCATGAGAATGCACAGACAGATGACAACCCAAACAGACCAGCTCTGATTAAGGAGAGAATGTAGGCCCAGAGGTCAACAGGTCTCCACTCTACTTCCTATCACAAAGCACTGCACTAAGACCCTAGGACCCTGAGAAGCACCATATGAAACGTACTGCTCTCAGACAATTACCAAATATATGCTAAGCCCTGGCAGCCATTTGTATGTGTGATTTTTTTTTGTTTAAATATTGAGGTAATGCAACTTTTAGAACTGAACACTAGTATCTTTCAGGGTTGTCTGCTTATCAGCATAAACTGCCTAAGAAAGACTTTACTTGGGAAAAAAAAAGAAAGGAAGAAAAAAATGTAATGTACTCGCTTTACCCTGTGCTCTACATTTTTCATCTTTTGTTCCTGCTCCTAACCTTTGCCCTGCCTTTGTCTTTTATCAGATGAAATCAGATGCAACTAACTCTGATCTCTGACTTAACGAATATGAACTACTGCACAGGTAATCACTCTCTAGTAGTTACAAGAAATTGTCAAGCTTTAGAGTTACAACAGATCTAGGATTAGTCCTGTGACCTTGGTCAAGTCACTTAATCTCTGAGCCCAAAACTCCTTAACTGTAATAAGAACAATGCCACTTACCTCAAATTCATATAAAGCATTCAGTACACTTTAAATACCTAATAAACATAAATCCCTTCCCCATCTTTCTCCTCCTTTCCTCCATCCATCCCCAGCGCAGCTGCTGTGTCTCTTGTCTTTAAGGCCCAATACAGAAGAGTAGAACTTAGGAGGTAAAAAAAAAATTTTCTGGATCACATCAAGGTGCCTCAGATGGTAAGCAAGAAGGGGCCAGAAAAGGGGTAAAAAGCAGCAGCCAGGGCTGCGAACACTACTCAACTAGAAGAGCTCTGCCTTTGTCATAAGATACTGGTATACACCACAGGCTGCATTTGTTAAAATGGATCCGGTGGCTTTTAAAAATGAATTCTGAAAAAATCATCAGTGTTGACAAATCCACCTTTCCCCAACACGAATACAGATACACAAAAACTGCACCTTCGAGAGCCACTGAGGTTAACTGTCTTTTTCAATGGTTCATTTGTTCCCTGTCAGAGGGTTTGCTTAGCACACAGCCCCCGCAGCCACATCTCATCCGTCAAAAGTAACCAGTACTGTTCAAGGCCCAATTCTACGTGTTTCTGCAAAAAGGGAAATTTTTGGAAAGCTACTGGAGATGTCTCACACAGGCGAAGGGTGGAATAACTAAATCATGGCAAGGGAAGGAATGCACATGAGCATGAGGAACAACTGGAACCAGGCACTCAAATAGCCAAGACACTTGCTTGTCAGACAACAGGCATTGTTCTCTCTCAATGCAGACCAGCTTCCTTCAAAGAGTGGCAAATATGAACATGGACAGCTCTCAAGTACTACACCTTATTACACCTATCACCATAGAGGGATAATTCTCTTCCTCAGTTTCAGCTTAAAACTTCCAGGGAGTTCTGATCAGCCCACGTGAAGGGAGGTAGGGGAGTGACCAAGTAGTGGAAGACTCTGGGAACTCCCATTAGAACCACAGAGTAAGGGAGAGAGAGATGGAGAGAGAGAACCCAAAAGTAAGGGAGTACTGTTCCCAGAGGGGAGGAAAGGAAACCAACATAATTATTATAGTGGGACAGTAGGAAAAAGCAGTTTTTGGAATCAAAGAGGTCTTGGTTAAAATTCTTACTTGTTTAGGTAGCCAACAACAAACCCTGGGTAAATTATCATCTCTGAATTTGTTTCTTCATCTATAAAATGAGACTCAAGTAAGATTTAGAAAAAAAATTCATTAAGTTCCTAGTATAGTTCCAGTACATAATAAGCATAAAGACAGAAATGTTTTATTAGATCACTAATTCATTAAATCTCATTTCTTTCACCAGTAAAGTTGGAAATAATTACTTAAATGTTTACACACTCATTGTATTAAGTGTTTATAAAAATTCCTGGCATATAACAGGCATTCCTCTGTCATTCAGAATCACAGAATTTCAGGGGAATCAACCTGATGCTTGATTATCTCCAAGAAGTATTCAATGCCACCTCTACACCAGAAAAGTTCTTCCTTACGCTGAGCTGAAATCACTTCCTGTAGTTTTCATCCACTAGTTCTTAGTCTGACATATGATAAAAGTCCATTCCTGCTTCCCCACGGCAGGCCTCCAAATATTGGAGGCAGCCATGATGCCTCCCATTCCCCTGCTCAGGTTAATTTTCCCAGCTATACACTCCTATTTGCCTTAATTATTCCATAAAACATGATTTCAAGTGTATCTCCCCACTGAACATGCACCTATAGCCAGAAATGTGATAATTTAGGTGTGGAACAGTCAGAATCGAGGCCTCCCTATTTCCCTTGCACCAACCACTACACTTCTTTTTGTCACATGTGGTGATAAAGCCAGCAAGATATAGCCCTGCCCCCACCTTCCACCAACAATATGTTATTGGAGTTAGTTTTTGGATGGAAGGACAGACCTTACATTTCTCCCTATTCAATTTCCCTTTGTCTGATTTAGCTAATCACATCAGCCTATCAAGATCAATCCTCAGTTTCTTAATCTGTTATCCAAAGTCTCCACTATGTATTTAGATAGTCAATACTGATGTTCAGCAGTATTTCTGGGTCTCTTCCTTCCAAGTTTATGATAGGATGACACTTCCTTACCGACCCAACACTCAGGTTGGGTGTAGTCATATAACTTGCTTTGATCAATTAAATGTGAGTTGAAGTGACATGACAGAATGAATGGTTCAGGTAGACAAAAAATGAGAGAAAAATCACCAAAAAGGTTTAGTCCTCGCTCTGACAATAACTGTATAATCTTGTACAAGTTAACATCCTCTCCAGGCCTCAGTTCTCTCATCTAAGATTTGATCTAGATGATTAAAGTTTATTTCCAGTGTACCACCTGTTTTTAATGACTTCACATTTTATCTATCTATGTCAGTTATAGGCATCTCTTACAAATATCTTTGACAACAACAACAAATTTATGCTAATAATTACTTTCAAAAGCAAGCAGAAAACACAAAAAGCATGAACAGCATCAGGGACTAGAAGAAAACTGCATCTGTGGTTAGCTTTCTCTGGGACAGCAAAAAAACCCCAAACCTCATAAATCTAGAAATTGTGAGTTAAATTTTCTTTGCAATACAGACTGTCTTTACCACTTTGTAAATAAAACCCCACAGTTTCCATGGAATAGCATGAAAAACTTTCAAGATATATTTTCCATAGTAAATCTTTGGATAAACAAATTTCTAAATGATCTAATACCATTTCCTATTTAATTTCTCCATCAGTTAAAACTAATAGACAAGAAAAAGAAAAGGCATCCAAACTGGAAAGGAAGAAGTAAAATTATCTCTGTTCACAGACAACATGATATTATACGTAGAAAACCCTAAAGATTCCACCAAAAAAAAAATACGTTAGAACTAATAAATGAATTCAGCAAAGTTGCAGGATACCAAGTCAATACACAAAAATCAGTTGTTTTTTTAATACACAACCAACAACAATCCAAAAAGGAAATTAAGAAAACAATTCCATTTACAACAGCATCAAAAAGAATGAAATACTTAGTAATAAACTAAAGCAAGGAGGCGAAAGACTTGTACTGTAGACTGAAAACTACAAAACACAGCTGAAAGAAATTAAAGATGACACAAATAAATGAAAAGACATCCTGTGTTCATGGACTGGAAGACTTAATATTGTTAAAATGTCCATACTACATAGAGCAATCTACAGATTCAACATAATCCCTATCAAAATCCCAACAACACTTTTTACAGATTAAAAAATCCATCCTAAAATTCACATGGAATCTCAAGGGACTCTGAATAGCCAAAACAATCTTGGAAAAAAAGAACAAACTTAGCAGTTTCACATTTCCTAATTTCAAAACTTACTACAAAGCTACAGCATTCAAAACAGTGTGGAACTGGCATAAAGACAGATATATAGACCAATGGAACAGAAGAGACCCCAGAAATGAACCCTCGTGCATATATATATATATATATATTCAAATGATTTTGACAACAGTGCCAAGACCATTCATTCAATAGTGGAAAGGACAGTCTTTTCAACAAATGATGCTGGGAAAATTGGATATCCACACACAAAAGAATGAAGCTGGACCCTTACCTTACACCATATACAAAAATTAACTAAAAATGGATCAAAGACCTAAATGCAAGAGCTAAAATGATAAAACTCTTAGAAGAAAACAGGAGAAAACCTTGATGACACTGAATTTGGCAATGCTTTCTTGGATATGACACCAAGAGCAGAGGCAACAAATGAAAAAAATAGATAAACTGAACTTAAAATCAAAACTTTTGTGTATGAAAGGACAGTACCAATGGAGTAAAAAACCAACCTACAGACTGGGAGAAATATTTGCAAATCATGTATCTGATAAGGGATTAATATCCAGAATATATAAAGAGCTCCTACAATTCAAGAACAGTAACAAAAGAAAACAAGTCAATTAAAAAAAATGGGCAAAGGACTTGAACAGACATTTCTCCAAAGATATACAAATGGCAATAAGCACATGAAAAGATGTTCAACATCACTAATCATTAGGGAAAAGTAAATCAAAACAACGAAATATCACTTCATATACATTAGAATGGCTGTTATAAAAAAACAAAACACAAAATAAATGTTAGTGAGGATATATACAGAAAAATCGAAACTCTTGTGCATTGCTGGTGAGCATGTAAAATGGTACAGCCATTAGTGCAGAGATTACAGTATGGGGTTTCCTCAAAAAATTAAAACATAATTACTATATGATCCAGCAATTCCACTTCCACCCAAAACAACTGAAAGCAGAGATTCAAATAGACATTTATATACCCCTGTTCATAGCAGAATTATTCACAAGAGCCAAAAGGACACTTCAGAAGCAACCCAAGTGTCCATGAATGGAGTAATGGATAAACAAATGTGGCATATACATACACTGGAGAATTAGCCTTAAAAAGGAAGGATGTTTTGACACATGCTACAACATGGATGAATCTTGAAGACATTATGCTAAGTGAAATAAGTTAATCACAAAAGGACAAATATTGTATGACTCCACTTATATGAAGCAGAATGGTGTTTGTCAGGGGTTGGGGGATGAAGGTAATGGGAAGTTAATGTTTAATGGGTATGGAGTTCCATTTTGTGAAGATAAAAAAAATTCTGGAGATTGATGGTGATGATGGTTGCACAACGATGTGAACGTATTTAATGTCACTGAATTGTACGCCTCAAAATGGTTAAAATGATAAATTTTATGTATGTATATTTTACCACAATAAAAAAACTAATAGAAAAATAACTTCTTGGTTTTACACAAATGAATAATTTAGAATTTAGGATAATATATATTTTTCTTTGATTAAGTTTAAGATGAGAAATTTTTTTAACACTTGAGGTAAACAGAATTCTGATGGATTCTATGGCACACAAAAAAACATTTATGAAGAGGTATGCCCATAAATATTTCATGTCATTGAAGATAGAATAGGAAAGTAAGTATAAATCATTTGATCTAAAATAAGGAAAGCAGAGTTAACAAGAAAAAAAATTAACATGGAATTTAAAAAGATAACTATATCTACTTAAATGTTTCAAAAAAGTACATTGATGAGGGGCTGGTCCAGTGGCGTAGTGGTTAAGTTTGTGCGCTCTGCTTCGGTGGCCCGGGGTCCGTGGGTTCGAATCCTGGGCACAGACCTACGCACCACTCACCAAGCCACGCTGTGGCAGCATCCCATACACAAAATAGAGGAAGATGGGCACGAATGTTAGCTCAGGGCTAATCTTCCTCAGCAAAAAGAGGAAGATTGGCAAGGGATGTTAGCTCAGGGCCAATCTTCCTCACCAAAAAAAAAAAAAAAAAGTATATTGGTGATTAGAAAAAATCTTTTTTCAAGGTAAGTTTTTAAAGACAGAACTTCCTCACATTTAACTAGTGACAACATCCTAAGTATACAAATATCAATGCTAAGTATTATTTGTACTAGCACTTGAGAAAAAACAAATTATGGTCTTTTCCTAATATTCTGGTTCTTAATCCCCACTATGCAGTGATTCATGCTTCCCATGGATTAAAGAGTTATATGTTTCCCATGGATTAAAGTACTACACATAAAAAATTATATTTACAAACATATTAATATTTAGGGGGAAAAATCACTGCCTTTAAGTTTTTAACTCAACTCCTGACAAATTTTCCTTCCTGATTTCTTCTGGATCTTCCACAGCTTTGCACACCACACTGTACTTGTTCATTGACTTCACAGATATTTCTCAAAGCCTTACCTAACCACAAGCTCAACTTACCCTTTACAAAGGTTTAACCAAGACCAGGACTCTAAATCAAGGTAATCCTGATTAATTTTATATAGATAAGAAAACATCTGTGGAAAATCTCTTTTCTTCTAAATCACCTTCAGTAAGGTTTTCCTAAATGTTGCCTGAAATTACTTCCATAGTAACCTACCAATAATTCACTCAAACTTACAGAGCTTATTTTCAGTGTTTACAGAAAAAAGAAACCTATTATTTCTTTATGGTTAGATAAAGCTATAGTGTGTCAATATTTAAAATGCTCCTATCATATCCCCTTTTTAAGAGTATGAAATCTTACACTTAAGGTGTTTCCTAAATCTCATCTTATTTCTCTAAGACTCTCATAAGATAATGCTTTTTCACAATTATTTGCCTAGTGTAACCTTTAGAAGATAATTTATTTAGCATTTCCTGTAATTCTTTTTGTCATTCTTCCAGATATAACTCTCCACTCATGTGATCTACAAATAACGCTTTTTTTAGCCATATGAAGTCAAAATTTAACCATCATGAATTTTGCTATTTTATACATTAAAAATATACTCAGTTTGGGGCCAGCCCGGTGGCGCAGGCGGTTAAGTGCGCACGTTCTGCTGCGGCGGCCCGGGGTTCGCCGGTTCGGATCCCGGGTGCGCACCGACGCACCGCTTGTTAGGCCATGCTGTGGCAGCGTCCCATATAAAGTAGAGGAAGATGGGCATGGATGTTAGCCCAGGGCCAGTCTTCCTCAGCAAAAAAGAGGAGGATTGGCATTGGATGTTAGCTCAGGGCTAGTCCTCCTCACAAAAAAAAAAAAAAAAAAATATATATATATATATATATATATATACACACACTCAGTTTGAAATATAAAGCCATAACTTTCCATCAAAGACCAAGGAATTAAATCTTCTAGCCTAGGGTACCTATTCCAACAAGAGACATGAACAGGTTCAACAATATCTGAGAGACCAACCACAGGAAGCCAATCTGTTCAAAAAAATGTTGGTCTCAGGACCCCTTCACACTTTTAAATTATTGAAGAACTGAAGACTCCAAAAGAGTTTTTGTTCATGGGAGTTATTTATGCTGATGTCTACTGTATTCAAAATTAAAACTGAGAAATTATTGAACTATTTATTTTTAATTCACTTAATGTATGTTACTTATCAATATAAATAACTTTATGAAAATAATTTTTTAAAAAATTAATGAAAAGAGCAGTACTGTTTTACATTTTTATAAATCTCTTTCATGTCTGGCTTAGAAGACAGCTGGAGTCTCACAGCCACTTCTGCATTCAATCTAAGTTATCCTGGTTCAAGTACATAAAGAAAATCTCTACTCATAACTAGATAGAAAACAGCAGCACATTTAAAAAGCCTTTTCAGATAATTGTGGATATTCTTCTTTGATACTACATCAAAACTTGACTAATGGTATCTCTTAAACATTAGTTGCAATGTGAAATATGAAACTTGACAACGAACTTTTCATTCTTTTTCACACTGAAATCCATGTACTTTGAATGTATCTTTTACCCATGAGTGACTTTATAACATCATGAATCAGTCATTTGGAAAATGCTGGTTCAAGTTATTAAGGTCTTCCAACTACTGACACATTTCATTATATACAAAATTTAAAAAGTCACCTTTATTAATATCACTACCAATATTATCAGAAAAGTCTTTTAAGTACTGTGAAGCTGCCATGCTCAAGGTGGACAATACAGATTTTCTCAAAATCTAATTTTTTCTGGAAAGCTCAAATTTTATCAATAGTAACAAATATTGATAGCTGCTTTACTTGAAGCAACAAGTTCACTTTGTTCCTTTTCAAAAAACTGTCTGCCAAACATCCAAGTACGGATAACCATAGTTTGTTACTTGGTCTTTCCAGTAAAAAGGTACTCAATGAAAAAGATGCCTAGTTCAGCTAGCAATTCCATCACATAAGTGCTTTTCCTGTGCAGCACATACCCATTTTATCATACAGATGCTCAGGGTCAAGATTAATAAAATTAATTTATATTTAAAAAGTCTTAAGGAAATAGGTCTTTTTTTAAAAAAAAAAAAACCAGCAGTGCACAGAGGTAAAGAACACACACTACTAGACAGTTTGGTGCCACTGCTGTGATTCCTAATAAGATATCAACAGTTTTACTCACCATTACTTTTGTGTAATTAGTGCGAAGGTCAGCCAAGTAAAAAGAGCATATAACATTTTATTGTTATTATGAGAACAGTTTTGACCTCAGGGACTCCCAGGTTCATGGAGCACACCTTGAGAACTATTGGTTTATATGTACCAAGTCTCTAAGATACTATAAACTACTGATCCTAAATTCAATAACAGAACATCCTAAACTAGCCTCTAAGAATCACTCGGATAGCTGTCATTTCCAAAGAAAGAAAAAACAGCAGGCCCAAAGTGTTCAGTAAAGGATTAACCTTGGCAAAGAAAGGTTTGGCCTTTACTCAGCTCCTAGGAGGTAACCTCTAAGCTCCTGGAATGTCCTGTTTGACAAAAGAGTCTTTGTTTACCTAGGGACCTTGGGCCACAACAGATAGTTTAATAAGGTGATTTAGGGTGAGGGCTTTGGGCCATGCAGTATCAGCTTGATCTCTG
Source organism: Ceratotherium simum simum (assembly GCF_057802395.1). Classification (NCBI taxonomy): domain Eukaryota; kingdom Metazoa; phylum Chordata; class Mammalia; order Perissodactyla; family Rhinocerotidae; genus Ceratotherium; species Ceratotherium simum. Next base: position 22,384,173 of record NC_141904.1, read on the forward strand.
GAGGCGCTTGAGACTAAAATCAGCCTCAGGGGTAGCCAGCCAAACGTATGTGACTGACACCCAATAAAAACCTTGGACACCAAGGTTCAGATGGGCTCCCTGGTGGGCAATACTCCATGCAGGTTGTCATACATTGTTGCCAGGAGAAATAAGCACTGTCCACACAACTCCACTGGGAGAGGACAACTGAGAGTTCATACCTGGAACTCTCCTGGACCTTACTCTATGTGCCTTTTCCCATTGCTGGTTTTTATCTGTATCCTTTCAGTGTAATAAACCATAACCATGAATACAAAAGGTTTGCTGAGTTCTTTGAGTCCTTCTAGCAAATTACTGAACCTGAGAGAGGTCTTGAGGACCTCCCGAGCTGTGCAAAGTTAGTTATAATCCAACTCCTGAGTATATTAAAGCCAATTCCCCACCTATAAGTTTCTCTACACAAGATATTCAGTTTTGTTCAGGGCCAAAAAATGGTGTGTGTGTGTGTGTGTGTGTCTGTGTGCACACATGCAGGCTCCATGGATCCATAACTGCCAAATTCCAAATCAACTACCAATGCTTTCTCCAAGCTGCTTGTTTAAAGCAGTTTCTCAACCTCCACAATATTGATATTTTAGAGCAGATGATTCTTTGTTGGGGATAGATGTCCTGTTCACTGTAGGATGTGTAGCAGCATCTCTGGCCTCTACCCAACAGATGCCAATACAGTCATGCGTCACTTAATGATATGGATATGTTCTGAGAAACGTGTGGTTAGGCGGTTTCGTCATTGTGCGAACATCATACAGTGTACTTATACAAACTTAGATGGTATAGCCTACTACAGACCTCGCTTATATGGTACTAATCTTACGGGACCACCATCCGATATGTGATCTATCACTGACCGAAACATCATTATGTGGTGTGTGACTGTGGTATCCTTTCCCTTTCCCCAGTTATAACAATCAAAAATGTCCCCAGTCATTGCAAAATACTCCCTGCCTCCTGTCACTGAGAATAACTCTTTTTTTTTTTATTGATGTTTTAATGGTTTCTAACATTGTGAAATTTTGGGTTGTACATTTTTGTTTGTCCATCACCACATATATGACTCCCTTCACCCCCACTGCCTTGGTAACTACAGTCCAGTTTTCTCTGTCCATGTGTTGGTTTATATTCCACATATGAGTGAGATCATACAGTGTTTGTCTTTCTCTTTCTGGCTTATTTCACTTAACATAATACGCTCCAGGCCCATCCATGTTGTTGCAAATGGGACGATTTTGTCTTTTTTTATGGCTGAGTAGTATTCCATTGTATATATATACCACATTTTCTTAATCCAATCGTCAGTCAAGGGACACTTAGGTTGCTTCCACTTCTTGGCTATGGTGAATAATGCTGCAACGAACATAGGGGTGCATAAGCCTCTTTGGATTGTTGATTTCAGGTGCGTTGGATAGATTCCCAGTAGTGGGATGGCTGGATCATAGGGCATCCCTATTTTTAATTCTTTGAGGAATCTCCATACCGTTTTCCATAGAGGCTGCACCAATTTGCATTCCCACCAGCTGTGTATGAGGGTTCCTGTTTCTCCACATCCTCTCCAACATTTGTTGTTTTTTGTCTTGGTGATTATAGCCATTCTAACAGGCGTGAGGTGGTATCTTAGTGTTGTTTTGATTTGCATTTCCCTGATGATTAGTGATGTTGAGCATCTTTTCATGTGCCTATTGGCCATCTGTATATCTTCCTTGGAGAAGTGTCTGTTCATTTCCTCTGCCCATTTTTTGATCGGGTTATTTGTTTTTTTGTTGTTCAATTGTGTGAGTTCTTTATATATTATGGAGATCAACCCCTTGTCAGATGTATGTTTTGCAAATATTCTCTCCCAGCTGGTTGGTTGTTTGTTCATCTTGATTCTGGTTTCATTTGTCTTATAAAAGCTCTTTAATCTGATAAAGTCCCACTTGTTTATTTTTTCTTTAGTTTCCCCAGTCTGAGTAGGCATGTCATCCGAAAGGATTCCTTTAAAACCAATGTCAAATAGTGTGTTGCCTATATTTTCTTCTATGAGTTTTATAGTTTCAGGTCTCACCTTCAGGTCTTTGATCCATTTTGAGTTAATTTTTGTGAATGGCGATAGCACATGGTCCACTTTCATTCTTTTGCATGTGGCTGTCCAGTTTTCCCAACACCATTTATTGAAGAGACTTTCCTTTCTCCATTGCATGTTCTTAGCACCTTTGTCGAAAATTAGCTGTCCGTATATGTGTGGTTTTATTTCTGGGCTTTCAATTCTGTTCCATTGATCTGTGTGTGTGTTTTTGTACCAGTACCATGCTGTTTTGATTACTATTGCTTTGTAGTATGTTTTGAAGTCAGGAATTGTGATGCCTCCTGCTTTGTTCTTTTTCTTTAGGATTTCTTTAGCTATTCGGGGTCTTTTGTTGCCCCATATAAATTTGAGTATTCTTTTTTCTATTTCTGTGAAGAATGTCATTGGGATTCTGATTGGGATTGCATTGAATCTGTAGATTGCTTTAGGTAATATAGACATTTTAACTATGTTTATTCTTCCAATCCACGTGCATGGGATATCTTTCCATTTCTTTATGTCATCATGGATTTCCCTCAATAATGTCTTGTAGTTCTCATTGTATAGGTCCTTCACCTCCTTGGTAAGATTTATTCCTAGGTATTTTATTCTTTTTGATGCAATTGTAAATGGTATTATCTTTTTGAGCTCTCTTTCAGTCATTGCAAAATACTCCCTGCCTCCTGTCACTGAGAATAACTCTTTTGGAGGAAAATCATCTAGGAAGCCTGACATGCCCTTTCTGTTGCTGTTGTTACAAAAAAAAAAAGGAATAAATTCCATTTTAGCTCTATCTTCTCACCTTTCCTAAATTTAATTATTTGATCATGGAAAGCAATTGTCCATTCTGAGTCTTACCTACAAACAATACTTGAAAAACAGTACTGAACTAAACTCTTCCTTCTAGAAGTCTCAGTCAGGTTACCAATTTCAGGAGTGGAGGAAACATGTAATAATGATCTTTCAGGAAGGATGCATATATATCTTCTGTACTTGATGCACATTACTGCACATCAGAGAAGGAAGATAGGCCAGTGTTTCCCAACCTTGGAAGTGCACATCCAAATAACCTGAGATGCTTTTGTAAAAAATATAGGTACCAGGGTCCCATCTCAGATAGACCTAAGCAGAATTCATTATTCATCCAACAATTACTTGAATGTCCACTATATGCAAAGCATTATTTTAGGTGATAGGGATACAGTAGTAAATAACAGACACGGTCCCTGCCCTCTTTGATCTCATATTCCAGTAGAGGGAGACAGACCATAAACACGTAGACAAATAAACAGAATTACTTCAGATAGTGCTCTAGGGAAATACAATAGTATAATGGGACCAATTTCTTGCATTCTCACCAATATCAGTAGAGATATTATCAAAGTACTGAATGTGGTAGGTGAAAATGTTATTTTGCATGCTAGTATTTAGAAAGCCTGTGACACAATTATATGCCTAAATTCCTTCTATGTGTTTGGTGCTGGCCAAAACTGTGGCCCTTACTCCTTGGGAAATTTTAAGCTCAAGACTAATTAGGTAAATTCTCTCACAGTTGTAATTCTAACTTCCATTAGTTCAATGAAAATATTATGTTAAACTCCTGAAAATGGTAGAGTTTAAAGATTTTTATGAATAAGGAAAGAAGAGCTCCTGCACTCCTAAAGGCAAGGGAGAGTAGTCCAGAAACAAGATCATCTCCTGTAGAAGTTACTCAAAGGAAAAAACATCCATTGACAAGCAGACAATCACAAGGATTGTTTACAACAGAATCTGGCACGACTGGGGGAGGGGATTTTTTTCCTTTCATTTTATACTTCTACGAAGAACTGGCAGCAAAAACCTGAAATATGTACATCTTTTGCTCTTCAATTTTTCCTAAGAAGCAAAATCAAAACCTCTTATATATCTTTTCTATAGTTTAAGTTGAGTGTCAAATAAGAAAAAGATCAAACACTTCTCTGTCATATCAAAACTACTAAAAAGTACCGTTCATATACACCCAGTCTTTAAGAATTAGGGGGGGAAAAAGGTCAGATGCTAGAAGATGTTTATCTAATGTTTCAATACACACTTCATTCCATATAGACCAACCATAAGCAATCTTGTCCATCCTGTAACAGTAGTTCTCAAATTGTTGTTTCACAAACTTCACTGATGGCTCCCATGGTTCCTACTGTACAAACTATATATCAGTCTATCACAAATCTGTAAATATTTTATGTCTGCAATGAAGTAGCTGCTTGGATATAAACAGCTTTTAATCGCCCAAAAGAACAAAGAAGGAATTCCAGAGAAAAAGGCAAATTCACCTTCCTCTTCGAGTCTGTGGTTTGTCACTGCCATCTCTAAACAAGCATTCAGAACCCAGTCTTAGAAAATCCTTTCCTGGAAGCGCAAATCTGATGACAAAACTCTATATAAAATCTTCCATGGTTGCTCCCCACAGCTGTAAGGTTCAAGTCTCATAACTCAGAACACAAGTTACTCCAGGAATTGGCCCCAACATACTTCCCCCAGCCTTATCTCCTGCCATCTCTTCTCAATCCTCACTCAACTTAATAGCATGTATAAGATCATAAGGCATATATGATCCCCAATTGAGGAGATGGGAGGGGGCTCACTAACTCTAACATGTATTCTTCAGGAGCTATAGATGAGAATCAAATACTAAAGGCAGTTCTTCAGGATGAAAGGAAGTGACAGCAGATAGTAACTGGAATCCCTATGAAGAAATAAAGAACACTGGCAAAGGTCATTATAAGTAAACGAAAAACGACAATATAAAATAAAAGTATAAATATATTTTTTACTCTTTTCTTCTCTTGATTTAAAAGGTAACTGCATAAAATAATTATAAAATTATATTGTTAGGCTTATAACATATAAAGATGTAATATATATGACAATAATAGCACAAAAAAGAGAGGAGGGAATGAAGCTATACTGAAGGAAATGACATTAGATGGTAACTTGAATCCACAAGAAAAAAACAGAGTATGGGATATGGTAAATATGTTGGTTGATATAAAAGATTATAAATATGAATAAATATATATATATCAAAATGTATAGGACAGTTAACACAGTACCTAAAGGCAAATTTATAGCTGTACACATCAATGTTAGAGAAGAAAGACCTCAGGTAAGCTTCCATCTTAAGAAATTAGGGAAAAAAAGCAAAACAGGGGGTTGGCCCAGTGGCGTAGCAGTTAAGTGCACGCGCTCCGCTGCTGGCGGCCCGGGTTCAGATCCTGGGTGTGCACCAATGTCACGGCTTGTCAGGCCATGCTGTGGCAGTGTCCCATATAAAGTGGAGGAAGATGGGCACAGATGTTAGCCCAGGGCCAGTCTTCCTCAGCAAAAAGAGGATTGGCATGTATGTTAGCTCAGGGTTGATCTTCCTCACACACACACACACACACAAAAGCAAAATAAACCCAAAGCAAGGAGAAGGAAAGAAATTATAGAGGGGAAATCAATACCATAGAAAAGAGAAAAAAATAGTGAAAAATCAATAAAACCAAATTTGGTTCTTTGAAAAGACCAACAAAATTGACAAACCTTTAACTAGACCGACCAGGAAAAAAAGAATGAGGACAAATTACCAAAATCAGGAATGCAAAGGGGTATACCACTAATCACCCTAGAGAAATTAAATGGATTACAGACATATGCCACTTAACAACGGGGATCCGTTCTGAGAAATGCACTGTTGGGCGATTTCATCATTGTGCGAATATTATAGAGTATACTTACACAAATCTAGATGGTATATCCTACTGCACATCTACGTATATATGGTACAGGCTATGTGGTACTAGTCTTATGGGACCACCATTGTATACGTAGTCAGACATTGACCAAAATGTCATTATGCAGCAGATGACTGTATAAGGGAATACTATGAAAACTTTATGCCAACAAGTTAGACAATTTAGACAAAATAAACAAATTCCCTGAGAGATACAAATTACTGAAATTGACTCAAGAGGAAATAGAAAACCTGAATAGACCTACAACAAGCAAAGAAACTGAATTAGTAATTTAAAAGCTTACCACAAAGAAAAGTCCTGGCCCACACAGCTTCAGTGATGAATTCTACCAAACGTTTAAAGAAGAAATAATAATAATCCTTCACAAACTCTTCTAGAAACGAGAGAATACTTCCCAATTCATTCTATGAGGCCAACATTACCCTCAGACCAAAGCCAGACAAAGACATCACAAGAACAAAGATATAAAAATCCTCAACAAAGTATTAGCAAGCCAAATCCAGCAACAAACAATACGGATTATAGTTCAGCTATTTTTCAAACATTAAACTTATCAAACGACCCCGCAATCCCACTCCCGTGAATCTTCCCAAGAGAAATTAAAACACGTCTACACGAAGATTTATATATGAATATTCACAGCAGTATTATTCATAATTGCCAAAACTAGTAAACAATTCAAATTTCTATCAACTGGTGAATGGATAAACAAAATGTCGTATATCCATACAATGGAATACTGTTCAGCAACGAAGAATTAATTCACGTTACGACATGAATGAACCTCAAAAACATTTATACTAATGAAAAATGCCAGACGAAAAGATCACGTATTATATGATTCCATTTCTATGAAATGTCCAGAAAAGGTAAATTTATAGAGGCAGATCATTAATCAGTGGTTGCTTGAGGCTGAAGGTGGGATCAGGAGTGACTGCGAAACGGGGATGAGGTACTGTGATATTGTGATTTTTAATAAGAAATATACATTTGGTCTTCGTCTCTCTTCCTGGCACAGAGCTCCTAAAACCCTTGGAATTTCCTGTGAAGAGAGCAATAAAGGTGTCTTTTGTTACGTTAATGAACTTGCTTTTGCTGACCACTGAGGATGGGGCCTGGTTGCCAGGAGAACCAACCTGTGATCAGAAGGCTGGAACTTTCAGTCCCACCCCACGCCCCTCAGGGAAGGGAGAGAGGCTGGAGATTGAGCCCAATCGCCAACAGCCAATGATTTAATCAATCACATCTATGTAATGAGGCTTCCATAAAAACCCAAAAGGATGAGGTTTGGAGAGCTTCCGGGTTGATGAACACGTGGAGACTCGGGGAGAGTGCCATACCCAGAGAACATGGAAGCTCTGTGCCCCTTCTCACATACCTTGCCCTATGCATCTCTTCCATCTGGCTGTTCCTGAATTATATCCTTTGATAACAAACCAGTAATCTAGTAAGTAAAATGTTTCTCTGGGTTCTGTGAGCCACTCTAGCAAATTAATCTGGAACCTTCGATTTATAGCTGGTCAGTCTGAAGCTCAGGTGATAACCTGGCAGCGGGGTGGGGGCGGGGGGTGTACAGTTTTGCAGGACTAAGCCCTTAACCTCCGGGATCTGACGCTATCTCCAGGTAGGTAGATTCAGAATTGAGGTGAATTGTAGGATACCCATCCGGTGTCAGAAGTGTGGTGAGCGTGGTAGCAGTGTGAGAATAAAGGAGAAACACACAGGAGGAGAACTGAGGTTTTCCAATGGTATCATTTTTTGGGTGATGGAAATGTTCTAAAACTGGATTGTGGTGATGGGTGCCCAACTCTTTAAATTTACCAAAATAGCTGAATTGTACTCTTAAAACAGGTTTATTTTATGGTATGTAAATTATACCTCAATAAACTGTCAAAAAAAAAAAAAAAAAAAAGGAGCCACTGGTCTAATCAATCACCAGCTCCCTAAATTCATCTTGAAAGGTTGATCAGCTATACAGGATCTTCCTCATAGACAACACAACAGAAAACGACTGAATTTTAGATGAAGAGAGCTGAATTGGGTAAAAAGCATTTTCTGACAGGGTGGTTGGTTAGCCACATAGGAATGTGGAACCAATGAAAGCTATACAAATTCAGCACATTTTAGAATCAATGTGGTTCAGAGAGAAAAGTTACCTTAACGGTGGGTCAGATTTGTTTCCAGGGATAATAAAAGGATACGTGAAAAAAAAATATTTTTTAAAAAAATATTATATACTTAGCCTTAACAAATGACAATGGAAAAGGAAAATGTTTTCACTATTTTAATCAAAGAAATGCAACTCAAATGACCTTGATTCACTGCTTTACACTGATGTGAAGTAAGCAATATTTTAAAAGTTATATTGTAATATATGGCTTACCTAAAGAGAAACAGGCTTGTTAATGTTGAATTCTGTGGTGAGTGTTGCTTACCTGGTTTTACCCAATCTGAGTATTAGAATCTTGATTAAGAGGTAGTGTCCATCTAGACACCAATATATAACAACATGTGGGAGCAGGAAGAGAAATGCAAAAAGAAGAAAAAATAAAAATAAGAAATAATACAGCCAAATCTCAGATGAGGATATGATTAGGAGTATAGTAGAAGAATAGTGTGAGAAAGAAAAACGCATATTTATGCCTCTGAGTCAAAGTAAGAAAAAAAAAGATTAGAGGCAGAAAGCAAAGTGTAGAAATAAATGATTTGCAATAAGGAAGGGGATCAACAAGAAAGCTTAGATGGATAGGTAGACTTCTCTTTTCTCAGTAAATTAGGAGATACAATTACATGTTAAAATGGAGAAAGGCAGAAATTAAAGATTAATGGATATAAAAAAGATATGATAAGGATTGTTAAATAGCCAGAAAGGTGCAACTGAAGTTCGACATCAGAAAACTACAGTATACTCAGCTTGGTTTCATTACTTTCTTCACCAATTTTCAGTGGTGGCAGAGCTGAAACAGAGAATACACGCAGTAGAAGTAATCTACACGTTGACTGAGAAAGTCAAGGGTATATAGGAGTTTAAATTGTTTGGGTAAGTGATCATTTACTGAGCAACTACTATATACTAGACACTTCATCAACATTCTCACAATCCAATGAAGATATTGCCATGCCCATTTTACAGATTAAAAATATTCAGAAAGTGGAAACAATCCGATATCTATCATGTGATGAATGGATAAACCAAATGTGGTATATCCATAAAATGTAATATTTTCTGACAATAAATGAAGTTCTAATACATGCTACAATATGAGTGAACTTTGAAAACTTTATAAGTAAAAAAAGCCAGTCACAAAAGACCACATACTATACGATTCCATTTATATGAAGTGTCCAGAATAGGCAAATGCATAGAGACAGAAAGTAAATTAGTGGTTGCCTAAGGCTGAGGGAGGGGAGGGGAGGTTAGGAGGAAGAGGAGTGACTGCTAATGGGTACAGGGCTTCTTTTCGAGGTGATAAAACTGTTCCAAAATTAGATTGTGGTGATGGTTGTACCACCCTGTAAATTTACTAAAATAACCCATAGAATTGTATATTTTAAGTGGGTAGATTTTGTGGTATGCAAATTATTTATCAATGAAGATGTTAAAAAAACAAACTGAGGCTCAGATTTAGTTCTTTGCCCAAGGTCACACAATAAGAAAGAGGCAGAGCTGCCCAAATCTCCCAAATCAAAGTCCTTTTCTATACAATAGTAGCTACCATTTAACAAGTGCCAACTCTGTGCCTGAGGTTTTACACACACACATTTAATTCAACAATTCTGGGACACAGAATATACCTTCCTTCTCTAGGTGAGGAAACTCAAACTTAAGTGAAATAACTTGTCCACGGTCACAGAAGTGATAAATGAATGAGCCAGAATTAAAAGCATGTGCTCTATCATTTCAGACATTCAATTAAGACTGTCATCGTTTGCCACATCCATGTATAACATCCACTATTTTTTACTTAACATTTTTCTTTAAGTCATTAAGGCTTCTCTTGCCTGACAAAGCCACAGAAAAGAATGGAGCTACAACCCGAGAGGGTAATATTGGGACTAAGGACAGGAGTAGAAAAGGTAGAGGATGAGGATACAAGACTGACATAACAGCACCAAGGGGAGGAAGTGCAGGCAAAGCTCCCACTGAGAAACAAGGCTTGCTGAGAAAAGGGTACAGCCTGATAAGGGGATGGGAATGGAAAGAATGGACAAGTTGCAAGAGGCAGAAGACTAAGATGAAGGAGAAGAGACTGAAGGTCTCAGTGTATAAGTTAGGAGTTGAGGTTCAAGAGGTTGGGCCAAAAGGACTAAAAGAAAAGAGGCTGAGGTGGAAAAGCAGAAATGAAAGCTGAAAGATGGGTACGGATGGGGTGATAGTTGGAGGAGGGCTGGGTACTGAAGGAGACAAAATGAAGAATAAACCTACAGAATGGTTAATATGAAAAGTTGCAATGCAGTGAGCTGGGAGACTCCCAAATAGGCCAGAGGAAAGTGAGAATGAAGCAGGATACCAGGCCATGCTCAAGTCTGGGCTTAGAAGCAAGGAAGTGTCAGTCAACATGTGGTAATTAAAGCAGACAGTCACTCACATAAAATCTCAAGAAACACGCTAGTAGTAAAAGCTGTCCCACACTTCAGAAAACAAAACTTTAATCAATACTGCTCAAATCAGGAGTTCAAGGCTTCTAAGGTCAGTCTGTGGCCAAACTGAACCTAGCAGACTAGGTGAACTAGGTTCCAATACATCAAAACTCTGGTTCACTGTGGGTGAAGAAGTGGGCGACACCAACAATGAAAGAAGCTGTGGTCAGAGAAAAGAAATTCCAAGTTCAAAACTCTGGCTCCGAGGGACCAGCCCAGTAGTGTAGTGGTTAAGTTCACGCACTCCACTTTGGCCTGGGTTTGTGGGTTCAGATCCCAGGCGTGGACCTACACACCACTGATCAAGCCAGAGCGTGGTGGCGTCCCACATACAAAATAAAGGAAGACTGGTACAGACATTAACTTAGCAACAATCTTCCTCAAGCAAAAAGAAGACGACTGGCAACAGATGTTAGCTCAGGGCCAATCTTCCTCACCAAAAAAAAAAAAAAACAGACCAACAAAACTGTGGCTCCGAGATACTGAAGAAACTAGAAGGTGAGCCAAGTTCATTTGACTTTATAATAGAATCTGGAAGCCTTAGAAGGTGGAACACTGCTAGTAAGGAAAAGAAAATACAAACAGGTGGATTAGTGAGATTTCAAAAGCAATAATTCAATAGCCAAAACACAGGAGGTTCTAAAACCAATAATGCACCAGGACATGCAAAATAATCTATGTATTATTAATCACTGTACTAGTTAAGCAGTCAGTACACCTAAATTTAAGTGAAGGTGATATATAGAAATTCAGCCTTATGATAGAAGATAAGCTGAAAAATAATTTGTTTCATTGAGAGACTGTATTTAAAATAATTCACAACAGGTTTCTCTAAAATAGCAAGGTCACTCATTGTTAAATGAGTGGCTTAATCATTATTTAACATGTACACAATCTTCCAGAACATTTCTACAGTACATCTATACCATTTTTCATTTACACCTCTTGACTAGCTTCTAAATTGGGAAATACTCCTACCAGGTTCCCTCTCATTGTCCCTGCTACAGTAACAAATGAGAATGTTTGAAAGGTTACAGCCCTGTGTCCTCATGTATTGAAGTCTCTTGATTCCAGACATCTCTATTTGAATCATTCAAGCTCTCACAGATATGCTAGTTTCTAACTACCTGCCTCTACCTTGGATTAGGGCACTTACCGAACCTACCTGACTAATACTACACTTGCCCTTCTCATCTATTCTCCTGGTTTCAACTCCATTGCTCACCCCTGATGCTGCAGTTTGCTTTTACATCCCTTAAAAGCCAACTGTTGTTAACCCTCAAGACCAACTAATCCCATTTCTCCAGAATGCGGTTGTCACTTGCCCCGCTGTTTATAGTTCTCCCAGGGACAGTCTTCTCACTCTTGGCATGACCCAGTCTGACATTCTGGAACTACACACAACCTAGCATGTAAGCTTTCAAAAAGTGAGGGAAACCTCTCACCATTCAGAGAACTATCCAATATGGAAGCCTCCTGTTTACCCATCTACATACACACACACACACACACACACACACACACACACACACAAAATCTTTCAAAGTCCTGTTTGAATTATCTGATTTTATCCTAATTAATTTACACTAATAAGAATACAATAAATACTAAAGATAGCAAGTAGTTGCTTTCTGACTTTCACTATTTCCAATTTGAAAGTTCCCTCAAAAGGAAAAGGGGAAAAGGAAATGCAATCAATAGGATATTTCTTTAAAAAAAAAAAAAAAAATTTAGTTAACTGCAGGAAAAGTTTAACAATATAATCTGCACCAAGACTAAGATTTGCAGTTCTCCTAAATACAGTATTCCATTCTTTCTTGGTGGTAGAGATTAAGAAAAAATATACACTCAAAGGAAATACTCCCATGTAACACAAATCTACCAAAAATGTACCTGTAGTTTTTGCTCCTCTAAAAGGATATTTTATACAGGCTATGTATGGCTCTTGTCTACTAAGGATGAGAGAGAAAAATAATATAAGAGAAACATGGGTTAATAAAATCCCATTAAAATAAACTTAAAGGACCCCCAACTCTACCATTGGGTTCAATTAGCCATTTCTCCCTTGATGCTCTCAAAGCACATGTAAGATAATTGCCCTTATCTAATTCCATCTTATCCCATACTAGCATCCCCAGTATCAAGGACCAACAGGTAGTAGGCATACAAATGTTTCTCTAACAAAATAATCAGCATATTAAGTATAACCATTTCCATGGAAATTATTATAAAGAAAACACAGTATTTATATACTACATAAGTTCTAGAAGTCAACAGTTGAAGATTAACTTACCATATAAATGAGTTTAAAAATACAAAATAGTACAAACCAAGAACAATGATGCCCAAATCAGAATTTGGATAATAATCTAAGAAGTTATATTGATTAAACTAACAGTGGATGTTATAACACATAAATCCCAAAACTGTGGCATAACATAAGTTTATTTTTATTTCATGTTTACTTGAAGTCCAAAAATCCATGTTAATGATCAGCTGGAGGTGTGAAGAGGCTGGAGATGACCCAGGCTGACAGAAGTTCAGCCCTCTTTGATCCATCATTTCCAAAGTTGCTCTGGCAGACAACACCCAGCCAGGAGGTGGAGAAAAGAGGATTGTTCAAGGGAGGTTTGTATTTGCAGGGCTGAGGAAACATTCAACACTTCTGCTTCATTTTCTATATGGCTAGATCTCAATCATACGGTCATCAGCAAATGCAAGAGGGGCTGGTAAATATAAGTTAGTTGGGATCCGAGAGAAAAGGAAACAAGCTTGGTGTAAAGCAAGCCAGTCTTTACCACAAGAGGTTTTAAAATACAGATTCTGGGGCATTACCCCAGGTGATCCTCATTCAGCAGGTCTAACAGGACCCCAAGAACCTGTATTAGGCTGGCCAAGTGATTCTGACATATGCCCAAACTAAGAATTACTGGCTAAGAAAGTAAAGAGCTTGGAGCAAATAGGAAAAACATTACCATGAAAAACTTTAAAACAATGCACTGGATAAAAAGAAAGCTAAAAGGTGATGAAAAAATTAAGCCTTTGTGCCTAAGGGAATACAGATGCAACTTGGGGAATTCTTCCCTCCTTTCGCCCGAGACAGCAGTCTCGCATGGCTCACTTTCCAACTCATTCCATAGTCTCCATTATACTCTCCTTGGCCATGAGTTCTTCTCATTCCTTGAGTGATCTCATTCACTTCAATTACCGCTGAAAATGCTTTTCTCTGAGCCCAGCCTCACATTTAACTGCCTACTATAACAACACTTCTCCGTTTAAATATCCTGCTAAGACCTCAATATATCCAGAACTGAATTCATCTTACCCTCAAACCAACTTCTCTTCTTGCATGCCCTATCCACCTAGGCCCCCTAGTCAAACCCCTAGGAGTCGATGATAAACCGGACTTCATAATTAAAAGTTTTTATGCTTCAAAGAGTTCCACCATGAAAGCAGAAAGACAAACTACAGAATGGGAGAAAATTTTTGCAAATCATATATCTGATAATAGACTTGTATTTAAAATATATAAAGAACTCCTAAAACTCAATAATAAAAAGACAAATAGCTCGATTAAAAAATGGGCAAAGGCATGAGGAGCGGAGAGACTTGGTCTTGCTGTCGCTCTGGTAGGGTGGTGCCAGCTGAATTGCCAGAGAAGAGCACAGGAATCTGTGCCCATCAGAAAAATGCCACGTGTGCGTCCACCCTCAGAGATGGAAAGTGAACAGGCTCAGGCTTGTGACCCAAAGCTGTTCCTCAGCTGCAGTCATCCACCTTCATTACAGCGAGAGAACACTGCAGATGAAGCAAAGGCCTGATTGGGTCCCTGTTCCTGTCTGACTGTACGCCAGGAGTTGCCAGGTGCTGGGGATGCGGTGGTGAGAAGCATGCATTCATTCCAGCTGGCGCATCTGGGGGCTGGCTGCCTCTCATGAGTCTGGCCTCAAACTAGGAAATCAAGAAGAGGCCGCCGGCCCCCAGAGCAGCCAAAGGAGGCCGTGTTCATGAGGGGATTCCTTTGGGCAGATTCAACCCCTCACCCTGAGCTTCTCAACCTTGCCTGTATGATAGAATCATCTGGGGGGTTACTGATTGATTGTTTTGATGTACCGTATTCAACATTTGGTGGACATTTGGCTGGTTCCACATTTTGGGTATTATGAATAATGCGAACACTTCATGTATGAGTTTAAAAAAAAAAAAATGGGCAAAGGATCTGATGAAAAGAGGCTCAACATCATTAGCCATCAGGCAAATGCAAATCAAACCATAAGGAGATACCACTTCACACACACTAGGATGGCTATTATATGTGTGTGTGTGTATATACATACATATATATAACATATATGAAAGAAGACAATAATAACTGTTATTGTGGAGAAATTGGAACCCTCATACACTGCTGGTGAAAATGCAAAATGGTGCAGCCACTCTGGAAAACAGACTGGCAGTTCCTTAAGACTAAATACAGAGCTACCATATGACCCAGCTGGTTCACTCCTAAGTGTATATTCAAGAGAAATGAGAACTTATGTCCATCAAAAACTTATATACAAATGTTCATAGCAGCATTATTCATACTCGCCAAAAAGTGGAAATAACCCAAATGTCCATCAACCGTTGAGTGGCTAAATAAAATGTGGTATATGAAAAAATGGAATATTATTCAGCAATAAAAACACTGATACATGCTACAATATGGATAAGCCTTGAAAACATGTTAAGTGAAATATGAAAATACATAGAGACAGAAAATAGATTAGTAGTTGTCTAGGGCTGATGAGGATGGGGGTTTGGGGAAGTGACAAGTTCAGGGGTAAGAAATTTCTTTTTGGTGTGATAAAATGTTCTAAATCGATCCTGGTGATACTTATACAGCTCTGTGAATATACTAAAAATCATTGAACTGTACAATTTAAATTGGTGTGTGAATTATATCTCAGTAAAGCTGTTTAAAAAAGAAAGAGCTATCAAACTTTTTAATCCAGAAATTGATGCAAGAGAAAAGGCTGCCTCTCCAGACTAATTTATACCTCCTATTACAAGATATAAAGTTTGTGGGGTCTTTTTGGTACCTTAGGTAACAGGAAATAAAGTTAAACATAGTGCGCAACCGTAATAACTCTCATTCTAGGCTTCTGGAACAAATAATCTGTTTCAGAAACAACTGCTTCCTAATTTCCCCTTTTAAATATTTTAACTGGCCTGTGCTGCACGTTTTAATATTAACTGTGGCCTTAAATCCTTAAAAGTAGAAAAGGTATACCTTTAAATTTATAATAAATAAATTTAAATGAGTAAACCATCACCAATTAAGAATCTGAACTTAAATTTACTAGGCAAAAGTGAACTTCTCACTAAAGCTGTAAGAGAGGTAATTCTATCCAGACTTTGCTTTGTATACCAACTGGTATACACACAGAAGAATACTAATCAGTATCACATAAGGAAGATGGATGAATCACCAAATAGTATAACTAAGACCTGAGATTGGGGAATAGGAGTGGAAAATAAACCTAAAGTACTTGAGGACTTTAATCCTTGTGTACAATGTACTATAACACTTTAAAACATTACTGGCTTAAGTAACTGGAGATTTATTAATTTTTGCTTTAAATTAGAAGTATTACTGTGTGATTGGTTTGATGTGAACCGTCCATAGGATACGTTATCCAGAAGAAAAAGACTTAATCCTAAACTATTTTCTCCAGGCACAGAATATTTTCCAGGGGCATCTCACTCTAGTTCAAGTACAGTGTATTCACTAACTATAAATTTTACATTAGACTAGAAAAATAAAAAGGAAATAAGATAATATGCTGAAAAACCTAATGCAACTCAAATCTATTTAGATTATCTGCTCTTTATTTTTACCACCATAACCAACATTTAATTGCATTTTCATGTTTGATTTACCCTAGTGGGACTATGCAACAAAAAAATTATCAATTGTCATATGAATATAAGACACTCTCAATTGTACACATAAGTGAGCCATTCACATAGCTATGAGGATCCTTTGAAGATGTTCTCATTACCATTCAAACTGTTGCTTAGTACTTAATGTGCTCAGTTTGTACTAAAATGTTTTACATATGTTCTGAATTACAGCAGTAGCCACCTAACTGGTCTTCAGTGTTCCCATCTGTCTTTTGTAATCTACTCTTCTTAAATCTATAATGTAGTGGTTATTTAACTTTTGGGTGTCATGAGCCCTTCAGAGGCTCTGATCTAATAAAAGTTATGAATCCTCTTGAGAAAAGTACATATACACATTTTTCTCCTGAAGCCCTTCACAGACCCTAGGTTAAGAAAGCCCAGCTATGACTTCCCATCACCTACCAATCAAAGTACTTCATAATATAGTCACTGTTAATTTAGCTAAACTGTCTCCTCCCGGCTTTTCAACTACACATACCAATCAGGACTATCTCCTCACTACTGCAACACAGAGAGACCATCCTCTTTTTCGGGCTTGGTTTCGCAGTTCCCTCTTGTTGCTTTCCTGCATAACTGTTTGTTTTCAATAAATCCTT
The DNA here is from genome assembly GCF_057802395.1 of Ceratotherium simum simum. Classification (NCBI taxonomy): domain Eukaryota; kingdom Metazoa; phylum Chordata; class Mammalia; order Perissodactyla; family Rhinocerotidae; genus Ceratotherium; species Ceratotherium simum. The sequence continues at coordinate 22,401,209 of NC_141904.1, forward strand.
CCTGTGAACCTAAAATACCTCCCTTGCCATGATGGTTTCTCTCTGCCTACAATCAGATCATCTGATCTTTTCTGAATTCTGAAACATGTTTTCTGCATCTCTTATGGAGCTCTCCATGTTCTACACTGTATTATAAAAGGTATCCAAAACAATCAGGAAACATAAGACACACTTAGTTTTGAATTATATGTTAGTTACATTTCCAAATAATATGCTCCATGGTTTTCTTCAACTTCTCTAAATCTTTTCAAGTGAAGTATCTCAGACACTGTGCATTTATGTGTCTTTTCTTCTTTTCTAGCCAATAAGATTCTTAAGGGCAGAGACGGTAGCTACTATACCTTTGTGTCCCCCACAGTCTCCAACACAAAGCAAGGGGACACTCGATACAGAATACTTGAATATCCGGGCATTCGTGTTCTTTGGGCATTTCATACATTCTGTACCCCCAATTATAAGATTTTCCATGGATCACCTATTTTTTTTCTACTGAAAGGTCAAATAATGCTCTGCCTTTAGTGGACACTTGATAAATTGAGAACTTTCTAACTATCCAAAATAGTGGTTAAGTTATTCTCATCCATCCAATACCTACTCACTGATATATGCCAACCCTGTTAAAAAAAAAAACAACCTTCAACATACCAAGGATCTGTACCTAATGACCATTAACCCAGAATGGAGAAAAAAGATGGCCTCTATACAAAAATAATCCAAATGTAAAAGCTATTATCCTGCAAACAAAGTTTAACTCCAGTTATAAAACAAACTCAGAAAATAGAAACAAACAACATCCCAGATTATACACATGCACACTACAGAAGGCAGTAAAATGGCATGAAAGTATAGGAACTTTTTTTCTTAGAAACTCTTAAAACATGATAGAAAAGTTTATGACCAATTGATTCATGCTCCAACATGGATGAACCTTAAAAATCTTATGCTAAGTGAAAGAAATCAGACCTAAAAGGCCACATATTATACGATCCTATTTATATGAAATATCTAGAATAGGCAAACTCATGGAGACAAAGTAGATTAGTGGCTGCTGGGGGGAGGGGAAAATAGGGAGTGACTGCTAATGGCTTTTGGGAGTGATGAAAATGTTCTGGAATTAGATAGTGGTAATGGTGGCACAACTTTGTGAATATATTAAAAACTACTGAATTGTACACTTTACAAGGGTGAATTTTATGGTATTTTATGGTATTGAAATTATATCTCAATTTTTTAAAGGTTATGACCATTTTGGCTATTTTATCTCAAAGAAAATTGTTTTTTGGGGAATCTTATTTTGTAGTTTGTTTTCTCAAGTTGATCTAAACTAGCAGTTACAAACTGGTTCCCTACTAGTCCTTTTTTAAAGCCACAACTTTCAATTTTTATCAATGGTAACTATCGACTTGCCAACATTTATAAAAAGAGAGATTTTTTGTAAGAATCTGGATTTCTGGCTTCCTAAAAAATACTGGAGTTCTAAAAATACTAGGCACACCTGCACAGCAACAATGGCCCAGACCTGAGCAGCAACTAAGATACCTGCTCCTATTTGCCATGATCTCCCATCACTCCCTATGGCCTTCTAGATACTGAAGCCAAGTGTCAGTCGCCATTTAAGCCTCCCAGTTGTGAGCTGTTATTCTTGATCTAAACAGAGACTGTCTACCTTTCTTATTGGGGTATACTATGAATCACTGCTGATAAATTAAAATGTAATGTAATTGATCAGAGGGTACAGATTTCCAGCTATAAGATGAATAAGTTCTGGGGATCAAATGTACAGCATGGTGACTATAATTATCAATTTTGTATTATATATATACTTGAAAGTTAAGTAAGTAGATCTTAAATGTTACCTCCACACACACACAAAGGTAATTAATTACGTGAGGGGATAGAGGTGTTAACTAACCTAATTGTGGTAATCATTTGGCAATATATACACGTATCAAATCATCATGTTGTACACCTTACATATATGCCAATAATATCTCAATAAAGCTGGAAAATAAAATTAAAAAATTTTAAACACAATGACGTATGATTACATTTTACTAACTGCGAAGATAAGATCCTGACAGTGACACCTGCTGAATAAAACCCTGCAACTGTTACAGATTTATGCTGTATAAACACGTGTGTGTGTGTGAGGAAGATCAGCCCTGTGCTAACATCTGCCAATCCTCCTCTTTTTTTGCTGAGGAAGACTGGCCCTGGGCTAACATCCGTGCCCATCTTCCTCCACCTTACACGGGACGCCGCCACAGCATGGCTTGCCAAGCAGTGTGTCGGTGCGCGCCTGGGATCTACACCAGCGAACCCCGGGCCGACGCAGCGGAGCACGCACACTTAACCACTTGCGCCACCAGGCCGGCCCCCATGTATAAACACTTTAAGGTGAAAAACATCAAGGGAAAAGTTCATGTTTCTAATCCTACAAACAGAAAACAAATTTTCATTTCATTTACAATTAAAACTTTTCATCTACTAATAGAAAGCAGTACAGTAGTAACTTCTCACCCCCATATAAGGTGTTGGCACAAAATGAGAGAAAGCTGTCTTATTCAGCTTATTGATTGCATATGAAAACAAATTTGCTTTATATTTTATCACTGATTTTATGTTTAAACCATCTAGAACCCCCTGATGCTTACGCGCACAAAGAAAAACCCCTATCCACTATAGCTTCTACATATTAGATGGTATCTACAAAGCTAGAAGAAAACAAAATACAAGGTGAATATGGAAATAACATAGAAAAGTAGATTCTACTACTTCCTATCTCAAGTGTAAATGAGGTTTGAGCTAAATGCTATGTCAAGTAACTTCCAGCTTTAGAATTCTGTGTACTTATCCAGATCTTCTCCTTTCCTCCAAATAAAATAATTCATCTAGCTGAACTGCTTTTCCTGTAGATAGGCAAGGTTAAAATAGTATTTGCATTCCATTTCATTTTTACCATCATTTCTAATAGCTAATAAAATATCAACATATAAGATGACTTCTAAAGGCAGTTATTCCCTTTAAACTAGGCAAAAAACAAACTCATTTCTCAGTCTCCCAAAAGAGGGACCAGATGAGCCAATTAGTAGTTTAGAGGTAAACCTCAATGTTCTTTCCTCACTCTGAGCCATGCCACCTCATTAACTTGTCTAAGTAGCCTCAAGTTTACAGGTGACATTTTACATTATCATCACTACCACTGAGTATGAATAGATACTATATAAAACTGGAGTAGCATCCCAATTGCTTCATAATTGCAATTCCTAAACACACAAATGCAAAGGTGCAGTTGGATTTTATGTCCGAATGAAAACACAATCCTGTTTAAACCTGATGGTGAATAAAAAGGGATGCTCTCCTAAAAGTTCACCAAATACCTAACGCACTCAATGATCCAAGTTGCAAAAATAACTTTTTCAAAAGTGTAGTACAAGAAACAAAACAAACATCAATCGTTACCTCAATTATAACTTACGGAAGCACAAAGTGCCATTAGATTGGTAAAGATTAGTGGAGAACTTAGATCTTGAGTTTCACACCATTAAGAGTACAACATCGAGTTAACTGTAGAGGAATTAGCAGGAATTGGTTTCTGCTTTAACTGTTATTAACAGTGCTGTCCCATAGAACTTTCTGATATAAATGTTCTGTTTCTGTGCTGTCCATTACCACAGTTAATAGCCACATGTGGCTACTGAGCACTTGAAATGTGACTAGCAGGAACTGAATTTTTTAATCTAATTTTAATTAAGTTGCCACATGTGGCTAGGGGCTATCATAATGGGCAATGCAGTTCTAAAATTTGAAATACAATGTATAAACCTGACTAAACAGTAGTGTTTTTCAAAGTATCATGTCCTGATGACGTTAACACCAGCTAAAACCTTCCGGATACCAAATGATACACAACAAAACTCTCTTATGAAATGAGAATTCACGATACTACTTAGATTCAGAATTTAAGGTACACAATTCACTAAAAGACAACATCAAAAAATACATCTCAAGTTTTCCCCATTGCTTTTGCAAAAGGGGTGCTCACTTTCGGAATAGTTTCCCAGTGGACACACGTTCCTTTCCTTTCAAATCTGTTCAGTATCCTCTGTTCAGAAAAAAAAAAATGGCAAAAATAAATTCTCAGCACTGAGAAGTCTACTGAAATTCGGTAAATTTCACACGTTAATCTCCCTTTTCCTTCAAGGAGAGACACAAATGTTTGGAACCCTCTGCAGTGCCTGAAAGCCTTGTTACTCATCTTCCCATGTTTTCAGGTTTACAAATCATTCTGCTATAGGTGCGACTTCGTTTCTGAACACACAGTATTTTTTCAATCCAAGAAGAGTCACGACTCTCTGCGGCACTTCAGGTATTCTTTGACCAGCTCTTCCTAAGTCAAAAAAAGTAACCAAAATGGTGCACAAACGTCAAGTCTGGGAACTTGCACGCTGAATAACTAGTCCCTAAACAGAATCCACCGCCGTGAACCTAGAGAGAGCGTGCCTCCAACTATCCGGCGAAGCAGAGGCGTGCAAGGTCGTGACCCGAGGTCACGGCCGCCAGCCCCGCTCCCGGCTCGGCAGCGGGAAGCCACCTGTTAGGCCCGAGCCTCACCTGGCAGGAGAGCGGAGGCGCAGACCCGGCAGCGCGGCGGCCGCGGACGCCCAGGCGGCGAGCGCGGGACCCGCCCCTCTCGCCGCGGCGGCCGGAGGCGGCGGCGAGCCCCCCGGCGGCACGTGGGCTTCACCCGGCTGGGGCTGCGCTGACAGGCGGCTCGCCGGCGGCCCCCGGCCCGGCCGCCCCGCGCCCGTCCCGGGAGAGTCACCCCGCCTCCCTCGCACCCGCCCCGCCGAGCGGGCGCCCAGGCGGCCCACACCGCTGGCCCGCCCGCCCTCCTTCCCGTCCTCCCTGCTCGGCGCGATCCCTCCCCGCCGCCCCTCACCTACCTGGTCACGGAGTTTGAGGAACGCCATGGCGGTCGCCTCCGCCGCCGCCCCGGCCCACAGCTCCCGCCCCTGTAGCCTCGGCCGCTGCCCGGGGCCGGCGGGTCGGCGGCCGCCTGCGCTGAGAAGTCCGCGGGCGGGGGGCGGCGCCGCCGCCTCTCGGGCCGCCCCCCGCCGCTACCGAGAGGTGAGGAGCCCGGCCGGTCCCGCCTCCTCCTCTGAGGACTCCCCGCCCTCTTCCTTCCTTTCTTTCTCTCTTTCCTTCGGCTGCCTCCACGCGCTGTCGCCGCCACCGCCGCACCGCCGCCGCCTCCTCACGCCCCCTTCCCGAAACACCCTGGCAGCCCCCGCGGTCGCGCTGTTCCAGCCCGCGGCAGCGGCGGCATCCAAACTCCACTCCACAATATTACCACCACCGCCCGCCACGATTGGCGGCCGCGCGGGGGAGAGGCCAGAGTAAGCCGAGCGCCCATTGGCCACGCCGCCGCGCTCGTCCGCGGGCCCCCCGCCCCCCGGAGAGGAGGGGGCGGGGAGGAGGAAGCTGCGAGGGGTGGGCGCGGAGCCGCGGCGCGCGGGGGGCGGAGGAGTCGGGAGGGGCCAGAGCCGGGGGAGGGGCGGCCAGGTGCTCCCCGGCGCGCGCCCTGGGCGCGGTGGGCGGAGCCCGGGGGTGGAGGTGGTGGGTACCGGGAAGAGGGGAGCAGTTGTCCCCAGCTCGCACGTGGCGGTAGCGTGCAGACGCTCCCCAAAGCCAGGGAAGGATGAAGGAACGGGGTGAGGGGCCGGAAGGGGCGACAGAGATGGGCACCTGGGGGCCGCTGCCTTCCTGGGAGCGGCGAGGGGAGAGGGGCGAACCGGCCTCGCACGTGGAGGGAGAGTGAGAATGCGCCCCTGGGCTTGAGAAGGATGAAGGAGCCAAGGGAATGGGGTGAGAGGTGGTCACCCGGAGGCTGCTGCCCTCCCGGGGATGGCGGGCAGGGCCAAAGGAAGGCGGAGAGGGGGAGCGTGAACTGGCCGGGTTTTGCACGTCGTAGAAAAATGAGTGCCCTTCCCCGGCACACGCTCCTCTGGACTTGGGTAGGTTGGAGGAGGCACCGAAGGGTGTGAGAGCTGAAGTTTGGGGGTTGCAGCCCTCCGGGGGCAGCAGCCGTGGGGGAGGGGGCCGATGCTGGCGCTCGGGGCGGAAAGGCGGCATCTTTGCAGCCAAACAGGTTGTGGACGCCCGAGCTTTTCTCGGCCCGCAGTCTCAATCCGAAGCAAGGCTGTGGTTCTTCTCTGCAAAATTCTCCTCCGAGGCTTGCATATTTTTTTTTCCTTTCTTCTTTCGCATCTGGCCTCCCACTCGAGAGAAATCAATTAAAAAAAAAAAAAAAAGACTTGCTGGATTTCCAATAAATAGCATCCTTGGATGGAAGAGAAGAGGAATGACTCCCTCACCCTGCTACACACGCCCCCACGCCACCCCACAGCTCTGAAACGGCTTTTCTTTCTTCGGCAGCCGCACACTTACCATTCCAGGCTTGTGTGGGAGAAGACTGTGGTGCGCCTGTGTCTATCCGCCTGGGCGGCTCCAGCCTCTGGTTAATAAAAGGTACAGATGGTTAGAACGCAAATGTGTGACGTCAGGCTCAATTTTTAAAAGTCCCCTTTTCTCTGCATCAGTTGTGTCTCTTGGGACAGACTTTATTTAGAGGATCGATTTGAGTCTAATGGCAGTCAGGGGAAAAGGGGACCTGTGCCAGGACTGTCACTTTATCACAATGCTGCACTTATAACAAAAGCTTATCTTTTAGCCCCATAAAAAATGAAAATATCAGAGTACAAAATGAAAACCACTGCCAATTAGCCAATAGTGTGATCGTTCCAATATTCTTTGACACATCAATGCCTTGATTCTATAAAAACAGTTTCTTATCTAAAATTACATTCCTCATCATAAATTATATTTTCTACTTAAAATGGAGGGATTCTCATAACTGCGAGGTAACAATCATGCTGAGGCTAAAAAGGAAGTCAAACTGCTCTTGCTTTGCATTTATCTTCGGTACCTCACTCCCCTTTACGTCATCAACTCCAGCTAATTCTGTTTGTCACCCAGCCTCTCCTTGCCTGTTCAGTGAGGGTGAATGAGTTAATGTGAAAGCATTTGAGTTCTTCAAAACAGAGAAGCTGTGATAATATTACTAGGGGGTCTTTGTGATTACAAGTCACCTTTGTAAGTAGTTACCCATGTGCTATCTCCAGTACGGAGTTCTATCTTAGTCAAGGGGTATAAGAATTTACCCTCATTCATACATGAGCCTGTTAAGCACGGTGGATGTCTAGCCAGGAATTAATACATCCCCTTCTCCCGCACCCCACCCCCAATTATATTTTCTATAGGTTAAAATTCTAGAATTTAAAAACACAAGAACTTGATTAGGGACATGGCGAAAATTAACACAAGTGCATTTGAGAGTATGAATTTAAATTGTACATCGAGTATGCATTTCAATGTTTTATGATTGAGCTAATGAAACTTTTCAGGGCTCTTCTGAAATTTTTTAATTAACAATAATTAATGAAAATATTTTGTAATGCACCGTCTTTGACAACCTTGCAAATAGTAGGCTCCAAGCTCTCCTACTAGAAGATGCTTAACACCTTCTCCACCCTGAGCACCATTTAATTTGAGTCTTTTTTTTTTTTTGTGAGGAAGATCAGCCCTGAGCTAACACCCATACTACTCCTCCTCTTTTTGCTGAGGAAGACTGGCTCTGAGCTAACATCTATTGCCAATCCTCCCCCTTTTTTTTTTGATCCCCAAAGCCCCAGTAGATAGTTGTATGTCATAGTTGCACATCTGTCTAGTTACTGTATGTGGGACATGGCCTCAGCATGGCCGGAGAAGCGGTGTGTTGGTGCGCGCCCAGGATCCGAACCCAGGCTGCCAGTAGCAGAGCACGCGCACTTAACCGCTAAGCCACAGGGCCGGCCCCTAACTTGAGTCTTAATTTCATCATTTGTAAAAACTAAGCTTAACATTACCTGACCTACTCATGTCACACAGTCAAATAAGATAATGATATGAAAGGCTGTAGGAACTCTGCAGGACCATTCAATTATTACAACAACTACATTTCCATAGGTGGAGAGAAGGTAACAAGTATTCTGAAAAATAGGAATAAAAAATCTATATAATTGAGCAATAAAATGAAATAAGATTCCTATTCAAATTCTGATAATATTTTTTAAATCTTTATTATAAGGTTTTTTCCTACCTACTATAAAATATTCCAATATTAAAGGAATCTGTAGTATTGAAAAGTCCTGTATCATCAAAGCCAGTGAGGCCAGGAACTTAAATGTTGTCAGCAATCTCTTTCTCTCCCACCCTATCTAAATGTCACTTTCATTTTCCCTTACTACAGCCAGCAGCTCTACTCACATTTTAAGTACTCTGCGGTCATAAAGGACACCTCAAAGTTTAAAAGTCTCAAGGAGTGACTAATCAGTTGGGCTATACTCATGTACCCATACCTCAGCCAATCACTACAACCAAAGCAAGGTCTTAGAATTGATGACAGCTTCCATTCAGAATTCATGTCTAAAATAGTGGGAAGAAAGGTGTCATACAGATGTGACCACCAGGGAAATTGCTGTGAGCTAGGCAACCAAATCAAGTTTTATTTGCTGTGCTACTATGTGTTGAGCACTTGTCAGCACCTTGTATCTTTTACCTCATTTAAGTTTTTCAGTAACCTCAATAATGTCTTTGTGTTGGGAAACTGGGGCCCAAAGAAGATATGTGCCCATAGTTACCCAACTAATCAATGGCAGGACCTGAATCCATGAGGGCCTTGAAAGCCAGAAGAGTAGCTTATGTGGTAGGAAACAGACAACTATTGATGATTTTCCAGCCAGGTAATCCCTATATTATAAAAGTGATTTTTATGAAGAGCCTGAAATATGTGGAAAATGCGTATAAGAAACTGCCAAAGGAGGCAAGACAAGTTCCAAGACCTAGAGGATAGAATTAGAAGATCCAATACACATCTATAAGAGTTTCTGGAGGAAAATATAGTATAAGGGAGAGGCAATATCCATAGAGATAATGTGTGAGCACTTTTCAGACTTGAAGAAAATCCTGATTCCTTGGAAGATGCTAAGGCTCAAGCAGAATAAATTTCTAAAATTAAGACCTGTACATAGTAGTGAAATTACAGAATACCAAGTACAATAAGAAAATGTTAAAAGTTACCATTGAGAAAAGTCAAATTATCCTAAAAGGAATGATCATCCTGTCAGCAGATTTATCAGCAACACGTTACAGCAGACAATGGAAAATATCTTCAAAGTATTGAGAGTCCATGACTGAGAACCTAGAATTCTATGCCTTGCTAACCCATCTTTCAAGAGAAAGAACAAAATAAACACATTTTCAAAATTTAGGAATCACAGATGCTTATTGAAAGAAATGCTAAAGAATATACTCTAATAAGAAAAAAGCTGAACCCAAAAGGAATAAGCGAGATGGGAAAAGGAAGGATAAACAAGTTAGCAAATATCTTGGTTAATCTATATCAGTGGTATTTACTTTAAGTGCCAGATTTTGGAAATTTAAAACCAGGTGAAATTAAAATATTAGCCCTTAAAAATATGGTAGATGATGGCAGACGGGAGTTCTGAGTCAAAAACTAGACTTGTATTCAGAAGGAGTGAAATATTCCTCAACCCTAGACTTTGACAATTTATATTGGTTAAGGGTCTTTGTGGCAAACAACAGAATCCACGCAAGAATTTCTTGAATTGATATTCATCAGCTCCCAGAGTCATTGAGAGAGCTAAAAAAAACAAAGTACCCTAAACCACTCAAGAAACTGGCATGGTAAAGAAACTGCTGCTGCTCCCATCAAGCACCAAATGCCAGGAGCTCAACTTTTCTTCATCTGCTACTGCCGTCAGCATCAATCCCAGTTCTGTATCAGAAACTTGACCGTGCAACCACTGCCACCTCCACAAACTGGGTGCCTCTGCCTCTACCTGCACCAGGAAAATGGAAGCTATATGCAGAGCTTGTATCCGCATATTCCTCACAAGTCTATGGGTGCTTCTGTTTAGCAGAACCTGTGTCATAGGCCTGCATCCTAACTGCAAGGAGGGGGCAGGAAATTTGAGTTGTGTATTTTATATTAGAGAATTGAGATCTATAACCAGGGAATTATCCCAAATATAGAAAGGCTATTTAAAAGATTATGGCAGCCTTGAATATGACAGTCTGTTACTGATATGCTTATTAAACATGAAGAGTATTCACCAAAATAAGAGAAATAGAATTCATAACTTCCAAACCTAAAGAGGAAAAAATGACCTAGGAAAAATTTAATTACTGGATTAGCAGGCAATAAAGAAGAAAAAGAAAAGCAAATTGAAAGTATGATAAATAGAAAACTCAAGATTGTAGGGAGAAGTCCAAGTATATTATTAATTACAATAAACATAAATGGTTTAGGCCTGTCTATTAAAAAACATCAACAATACAACAAACACACTTAGACTGGATGTTAAAAAAAGAAACCCAGGGCCGGCCCCGTGGCTTAGCAGTTAAGTGCGTGCGCTCCGCTACTGGCGGCCTGGGTTCGGATCCCGGGCGTGCACTGACGCACCGCTTCTCCAGCCATGCTGAGGCTGCGTCCCACGTACAGCAACTAGAAGGATGTGCAGCTATGACATACAACTATCTACTGGGGCTTTGGGGGAAAAAATAAATAAATAAAAATTAAAAAAAAAAAAAAAAAGAAACCCAGGGGCCAGCCCCATGGCAGAAACCCAGCTATGAGCTGTTTGCAAATATATGGCTAGTACATATTACCAGAACATTTGGGGAAAGGTGATTTAAAAAAACTATATACCAAGAAAATACTAGCCTAAAAATTGTTCATCTTATAACATTAATGTCAGACATAAGAATTTAAGGCAAGAAGGATTGATAAAGAGGTAATATGTAGCAATTATAAAAGGAACTTGCTACCAATTATCTATTGTATCATGACATACAGTCATGAACTTGACTGTACAATCGTGAACTTGTGTGCACTTAACCATATAAAGTGGAACTACATAGAGAAATTGCTAAGTGCACCATCAAAAACTAATAGACAAGCAAGTAAAAGGTTAGAATACCATAAAACTAATAAGCTTGATATTATGTGAGATTGTGTATGTGTACACACACACATACCCAAACATAATCAATAATAAAAAATAGTCCACACCACTCTTCCAAGACACTAAGTACAGCATTTTACAGGTGAATTTTACCAAACATACAGGAGAAAATGCCTTTCCTTTGTTTTGTTTCACAAAGTAGAAAGCTAAAAGCCAAGTGTATAACCAAGACTTGATTAACCAGGTGCTTCTCAGACACCCTGTCTTCCAAACTAACCCTCTGACATATCCACTTTTTCTGACGAGTGCGATTATTTCAACAACAGGGCCATTCAGAACCGTTTCATTTAGTCAAAAGCTCTTCTGATAGGATCTCTGCTTAGCTGCTTCAAGTATCTGCTGGTGACAGCTCTTCTGTGGTTGATATACATGGAAAATACATATTATGAACTGCTAAGATAAAAATATACAACAATTGTATTCACAGTATGATATAAACTGTATAAAAAAACAAAAAAGCAAGCAAACATCTGAATAGAAAAAAATTTTTAAAGACTGGAAAAAAATATACTGCAATTAAACAAAGTTATGTTTGAATGACAGAAGTATGAGTCATTTTTTCTATTTTTATGTATTTTGCATATTTTGTTTAGTGAGAAACTGTTTACATAGATTCCAAATATTGGCACTTCATGATTCCATTACTTTGGAATAAAAATGACATGAGACATCTAGAAAACAACTGTCAAAATGGTAAAAGGAATTCTATAACACTAAGTACACTGAATGTGGTTGGACTAAACGCCCTACTCAAAAGGCAGATATTATCAAACTGAATAAAACAGCAAGACCCAAGTCTTTGTCACAGGCCTACAAGTGACACACCTGAGATTCAAAGATATAAGTAGATTGAAAGTAAAGGATGGCAAAGATACAGTATGCCAACAGTAACCATAAGAGACCTAGAGTAGCTATATTAATATCAGACAAACTTTAAGTCAAGAAATATTACTGGAGACATTTTTGATGAAAGGTCAATACATTGAGAAAATATAACAATTATAAATATATATACATCTAAGAACCAACCCCCAAAGTATATGAAGCAAAAACTGGCAGAAATGAAAGGAAAAACAGACAATAATAGAGATTTCAATACTCCACTTTCGATAATTGATAGAACAACTATAGAAGACTTTAACAACACTCTCAACCAACTAATATTTATAGAACACTACACCTAATAACTGCAGAATACACCTTTCCTTTCAAGTTCACATGGAACATTCTGCAGGATAGACCATATGCTGTAGCTCAAAACAAGTCCCAATAAAATAAAGAAGATTGAGATTATACAAAGTATGTCCTCTGACCACAATGGAATTAAATTAGAGATCCATAATAGAAAGAAATCTGTGAAAACATCAAATATTTGGAAATTAAGCAACGTAATTCTAAATAACCCATAACTTAAGGAAGAAATCACAAGGGAAATTAAATAAGTTGGACTGAATGAAAACAAAAATACAACATTAAAATTTATGGGATGTGTCTACAGCAGTGCTTAGAGAGAAGTGTATAACTTTAGATGCCTATATCAGAAAGGAAGAAAGGTCTTAAAAACCTAAGCTTCCACCTTAAGAAACTAGAAAACAAAGAGCATGCTAAACCCAAAGCAAGCAGAAGGAATGAAATAATAAATATTATAGCAGAAGAATAATAGAGAAAAAAATTTTTTGAAGTGGTTCTTTGAAGAGATTAACAAAATTGACAAACCCTTAACTAGACTGACCAAGAAAAAAGGCACCAATTACCAAAATCAGAAAAAACGGTTATTGATACCAACCCTACAGAAATTAAAAGGATTATAAGAGAATATTATCAACAGTTTAATGCCAACCAATTAAACAACTTAGATGAAACAGAAAATTTTCTAGAGGTACACAAATGATCAAAACTGACTCAAGAAGAAACAGAATACCTGAATAAACTTATAATAATTGAAGATATCGAATTAGTAATTTAAAATCTTACAAACAAAAGCCCTGGCCCAGATGGCTTCACTGGTGAATTCTATCAAATGTTTAAAGAAGAAATGTTACCAACCCTTCACAAATTCTTTCAGAAATCAAAGAGAACACTTTCCAACTCATTTTATGAGGCCAGTATTACCCTGATACCAAAACCAGGGAAAAATATCAGAAGAAAAGAAAACTACAGACCAACATCACTCATGAACAAACATACAAAAAATCCATAACAAAATGTAATCAAATCAAATTCGGCAATATAACAAAAGAATTTTATACCATGACCAAGTTGGATTTATTTCAGGAATGCAAGGTTAGTTTAACATCTGAAAGTCAATTAATGTAATATTCCATATTAATGGAATAAAGGACAAAAACCACATAATCTTCTCAGTAGAATAGGAAGAGCCAGCAAAGAAGATTGAGTGGGATAAGAAAAACCAGAAACCGAGAGAGAATGTATTTCCAGAAAAGAGAGTGGCCGACTAGTTGAGTGCTGCTAAATCCAATAAAAAGAGAAACAAGAATTGACCGTTGGATTAGACCATATGGAGGTTGCTCACAACCTTGGGAAGGGTTTCAGGAAAATGGTATAATTAAAAATCTGATTGGAATGAGAAGTAAAGAAGTGGAGAAAAGAAATACAGACAAACTTTTCAAGGAGTCTTAGTATAAAGGGCAGCAGAGAAATGGGGCAGTAGATAGGAAGGAGAGGCCTAGGGGAAGTTGTTTTTGTTTTTTAAGCTGGGAGTTATTACATGATACATATAGGCTGAGGAGTGATACAGTTGAAAGGGGAAAGTTGACGATGCAAAAGAGAGAGCACATGTCTGCAGGAGCAAAGTCCTTGAGAAGGCAAGAGGAAATGAGATGCAGTTCAGAAGTACAGTGTAAGAACTCTGAAGTGTCTGTGATTTTTATCCTACTTGCATGTTAACAAGTTAGCCTGCCACAATTTCATGGATGCTGGCAGAAAACATGAGACTCCTGGGTCAGAGACAAAGGATTTCATTTCTCATAGCAATAGCAGTAGCCAAAGTATCAGAATTTTCTTGCATCAGTTTCCTGAACCTCAGTTCCCACAGAGCAATGTGAAGAGGGCCAGGTGACACCTGCACATGCAGTGGGTTGCATTACAAGTGAGGAAATCTGAGCTTAGTGAACCTGAATCTTTTATATTGGGCAGTAAATGTGCCTGTCCTTTGCTCCAGAGAGAGAGACATTATTTTAGTGGACAGTAAGCATCACTGCTGTTTGTACCAAAGGGAGACACTATATCTTCCAAGGCTGTTCACCATACAAATCTCCTTGATAAGATAGCCTAAAACAAAAGAAATGTGAGAGACACGTGGAGAATTGTCTCAACAGAGAATTTACCCTTAATTAAGAGCATGGACACTTCATCCGTTTTAAGGCATGGAGGTTGGAGGAATGAGGAAGATAAGATTATTGGAAAAGATGCTGGTAGCTCTGTTTTGCTTAATTTTATTTTTTCTCCAGTGTATCAGTAGATGAGAGTATCAGATAAGAGTAAGGAAGGACCAGACATCAAGAGTGTGGGGTTTAAAGAGAGATAAAATGTAGAAGAGTGAGACAGGGTTGACTAAGGAAATGAATTACTGGGCACTGCTGAGGACCTTCCTATAATTTATGATCATAAGTTTAAACAGCACAGTTATGACTGTTTTAACCAGGTTTGTTCCACTGCTTGAGGGTAGTGACAGGGTAGGCAGAGAGTTGGCTTTAACCAGGATTGGAGTTTTTTCAGGCAAGTATGATGGAGAAAGAAAGTGGCAAGGGAGTTGTGAATGTACACAAAAATGTACAGTGATGGACCAAGGAATCTAGGCTAGGTGAAGAAGAGAGTGAGGAGGGGAAGGACAGTGAAAAATTGATGGGGCCAAAGGATCAGAGAGTTCCTGATGTGGTTGAAGAATGTGGAGTGGGGGTATTAGAACAGGTGAACTAGAAGACAAGAGGTGGTAGTCAATGGAATGCTTAAAATCAAGATTTAGAGTTAAGGTATATGAGCATGGATATGGGTAGCTGAGGTGGGGAGGAGAAAAAGATCAGCGGAGGTGAGGAGTTCAGGAAACTGGGTGGCCAGTGTGTCAGATGTATCATTTATGAGCTTGTCGAAGTCACCAAGAATAACTGGAGTCATGTGGAGAGAGAGAGTGAGCCAGCTGCTAAAATTTTCAACAAATGGGGAGAAATAACTGGAAAGTTACAGATAATTGCAACAGGGAGGGGTTGCGGGTGCTATGGACTGATGGCAGATTATTCCTTCATTTAATAAATATGTATTTATATATGACCAGCTAAGCACTGTGGGAGAGAGAAATTATTATCACCTTCCTCAAGAAGTGTATGAGCTAACTCGAAGATAATACATACACCCATGAAAAGCTAAACAGCAAAGCAAACATTGCTGTATGGTGAAGCAGAAAGAACACTGGCCTAAGGGTCAGAAGATCTGAGTTCTAGTTCCAGCCCTGGCAATAATTAGTTATTATTATATAGAGCTTGGGTAAATCACTTAACCTCACCAGGCCTCAGTTTCCACATTTCGATATGGATTAGATGATTCCCAGCATACCTCAGGGCCTAACATTTCTTAATTCTATGATATAAAATAATACATTTCACAAAGAAGTTAGGAAGAATAAGCACAATTTTCCAGATGTTATTGAAAGAGGAAATTGAACCATGGAGAACCACATAATTTGTCCAGCATTAGACTAAGTCAAGTTCATTGTTGTTTGTGTTAAATCATAGAGTACAGAGTAGGTGCCCTAATCTGTTTGTTTCCCTCCACTTATACAAAGTTATATTTATTTTTCCATTATCTCTGTTTGGTTCTGGTTAGGTCCTGATTGCTTATGTCAAAGAGCAAAGAAAATACCATCAGAACCCGTAACTGGAACACTGACGTTTAACATAGCCCTGAAAAAATAAATTTTTACAGGAAGCAAAGAGATATGTTGCCCTCTAGGAAGTGTATGTCACTCTGGAGTAATTAGGCTGACATGCATTTCCCTGGTGGCAAATGTAATGAATGGGTCCAATAACCCTTGACATCAGCGTAATGTTGGGGTGGGATTGGAAGTCAAAGTTTACAAGGATATAAGTGGGGTAAAGGGCATATAAACAGTTTTTCCTCTGAAGAATAAACAAATTCTTTATAACTGTAATGTTACTCCTGTATTTTTGAATATTTGCAAGCACATTCAGTCATACAGGTAACAAATACTCGAGATCTAATTATATGCTAGGCACCACTGTGGGGGCTGGAAGTATTGTGGAAAGCAGGATAGCTAAGGGCCCTGTCCTATCTCCCTTTGCTAATGTATACTGAATGGGGGAGATGGACATAAATAAGAAAATGAATAAGTAAGATATTTTTCAGAGTATGATCAATGCTATGAAGAATAAAAAACAGGGTGACAGTATGTCCCTTACCATGGTCTGCATTCCCTCCATTTAGAATGTAAGTACCACAAGAGCTAGGACTTGGTATATTCATCACTGTACCCTCTGTGCCTTGGTTAGTGAATTTTAGCTATGAGCTTCTTTAGATAGGGTTGTCAGGAAAGGTGTCTTTAAGGAGGTGCCATCTGAACTGAGACCTAAAAAATGAGGAGTTTTCAGCCTTGCAAAGATGGGGAGGAAAGAGCAGTGTCAAGTTCCAAGGAAGCAGCAAGTTCAGCATGTTTAAGAAACATAAAGAAGGCCATTGTGGCTGAAAAATTGTAAGGGCGGAAGAGTATAACTTAAGGTGAGGTTGAAGCACGAGTCAGGGGCTAGAATAATGTAGGGCCTTGTAAGCCAAGGTTAGAAGTTTGAATTTAAATTTAATTGCTGTGGTAAGCCATTGAAGGGTTTAAATGAGGGACGTTACATGATCTTATTTTTATTTTTAAGAGTTTACTCTGGCATTTGTGTGGGTAGAGGACTGAGGGGAGGGTGAGTGGAAGCAAGAGATCAGTTAGGAGGTGAGAGGTGATGGTGGCTTGGCGCAGAGGAAGAAGTATTGAGAAGTCGTTGAATTTGAGATAGATTCTAAAGGTAGAACAATAGGACAAGCTGATTGGTTGGATGTGGGGTGTTAGAAAAAGAGAGGAGTCAAGAAAGACTCCAGTGTTTTGGCTTGAGTAACTTGATGCCAGCGGTGCCACTAACTGAAAGGGAAATTGGAAGAGGAGCAGAGTTTTTCCAGGGAAAACCAAGGATTTAGTTTTGGCCATGTGAAGCTCCTGGTGTCTGTTAGACTTCCAAGTGGATAGGGAGATTAAATGGCTGGTATATGAGTATGGCAAGATGTCAGAGCTGAGTCATTGGCTTTTAGATGCTATGTAAAGCCACAAGACTGAGTGAAACCACCAAGGGAGAGCATGTAGGTATGAGAGCCAAGGACTAAGCCTTGAATGTCTGTCATAAGACTCCAGTTTTGGTTCTTCAAACAATATGATATTTTATGTAGAACTGCATTACCTACCAGGTCAATCAGTCGGTTTTAAAATCCCATTTTGTCTTTCTCCCTCTCTCAGCAAGTAGTGGGTGGCCAGCTTGCAGGGAAGCCATGTTGGTGAGAAACTTTAATCACACAGCATCCCCTGGGACTCGCCAATATGTCATCAGATACAGAGGGAAAGCCTCTGGTCCCCACCATACCTTTCTCCCGTCACGAAGTCTTCCCTGCCTCCCCCAGGCCACAGTGATCTGCTTTTCCTCCATTTTCCTCTGAACTGCTCTATTCCTCATTATTGTCTGTACCTCTGCAGACATTCCTGTGATGTTGTAGCTATTTATGCCGAGCAGGTTCTCTCATCTGTGTTTGTTTCCCTCCACTTATACAAAGTGTGTTTGTTTTCCATTATCTCTGTTTGCTTCTAGCTAGGTCATGATTGCTTATCATCCCCACTTTCAACTACATTGTAACTTCTTTGAGGGCAGGATATTCTCTTATTTATCTTTCTCCCTTATCTTGCTCTGCATTTCCCCTTTTGGAATGTAAGTACCACAAGAGCTAGGACCTTGTCTGTTATGTTCACCACCATACTCTTTGAGCCTGGAACAGTGCTCTTGAATAGACACAAATAGAATGAATGAATTCAATAGCTGTTATAGATTTATGTTCTAGATAGGTGATCCAGTACCCTGCTCAAAGCAAGACTCTCTCTCTTTTCCTTGGTAGGTGTTATCTCCACTTTGGGCTCCTTGACCTTTACCACTACACACAGTTAACACTGCAATATAAAGAGGTGTTTCACTTCTGACCACTTTTATGGACTCTTTCTGCAGATTCTGCTGATGCTGAAGTAGATAAGAAGAGGGCATGCACTTATGGTCTATATAATATGCATATATGCAGTTGGGATCTGTGGTAGACTGTCTGCAAAGATGGCCATCAACAATTTCTTTTATCTCTATATGTGCATGTTGCTCCCCCAACAGGAGATGGAGTTTGTTTCTCTTCCCCTTGAATCTGCATGGCCTTGAGACTTGCCTTGGCCAATAGAAGGCAGTAAAAGTGACGTCAAGTGACTTTTGGGTCTGGGCCTTAAGAGGCCTTGCAACTTCCAGCTTTACTGCCTTGGGATCTAGATACCGTGTTTAAGAAGCTTGGACTTCTGGATGATGTAAGACCATATGGGGAGAGAGAAGCCCAGCCAACACCCAACTATTCCAGCCACTGCAGCTGAGGTATGAAACATGAATAAAGCCATCTTGGTTTCTCCAGCCTCAGCCAAGCTGTTCTAGCCAACCACATGGAGAAACCCTGGG
This sequence comes from Ceratotherium simum simum, assembly GCF_057802395.1. NCBI lineage: Eukaryota > Metazoa > Chordata > Mammalia > Perissodactyla > Rhinocerotidae > Ceratotherium > Ceratotherium simum. The sequence continues at coordinate 22,420,113 of NC_141904.1, forward strand.
GAGCCCCACCCTAATTGCACAATCATGAGAAATAATAAATTGTTGTTGTTTTAAGCCACTACTTTTAGGGGTGATTTGTTATATAGCAATAGATAACTAAAATAGAATCTGTTTCAGGATCCATTTTTGACAAAACTTCTAGAAATACATTGCATTTAAAAACAGAGCTGCTGGGGCTGGCCCAGCATCATGGTGGTTAGGTTCACGCATTCGGCTTCGGCGACCCTGTATTCACGAGTTGGATCCTGGGCACAGACCTACACACCGCTCATCAAGCCATGCTGTGGTGGCATCCCACGTACAAAATAGAGGAAGATTGGCATGGACATTAGCTCAGGGACAATCTTCCTCAAGCAAAAAGAGGAAGATTGGCAACAGACGTTAGCTCAGGGCCAATCTTCCTCACCAAAAAAAACAAAAACAAAAACAGAACTTCTGCAATTTCTAGCAAAATTATAGATGCAATTATCCTTTGTCTCAGCAGTTTCCCTTCTAGGAGTCTATCTGAAAGATACCCTGGCAAAAATACGGAGATGTATTGCTTATTCATTGCAGCACTATTTATAATAGAAACAGGGGAAGCAGGGGACTGGTTGAACAAGCTATGTCACATCCACATGATGGAGTGATATGCAGCTGTGAAAAAGGAATGAGGAATCTCTGTAAACTACCATGGAGTGATCACCAGGATGTAAGGTTGAGTGAAAAAAGCAAGGCAGAGAAAAGTGTATATGGTATGCTACTATTTAACTTTTTTTAATTAAAGGATAAAATATAAAATTTTCAAAATAAATTGTTACCTATAAGTGGAGGGAGGGAATGGGGTAAATGATAGCACAGGAATATAATCTGCAAACTCCAGATTGTGGGAAACTTTATAGACCAATCAACCTGGTTTCTTTAACAAATAAAATTTAAAGAAAACAAAAAGAGATGGAATGGGAACGTAGTGATTAAAAAGAGGAACTTGGGGCATATCAACCAATTGCAATTTATGAACCTATTTGTATTCTGATTTGAATAAATAAACTGAAAAAGTTTATGAGACAATGGAAAAATTTAAACACTGGTTGAATATTCGATGATATTAATGATTTAGGTGTGATAATAATAGTGTGGTTTTATTCTTAAAAGTCTTCATATATTAGAAATACACACTGACATTTTTTATAGATGAAATCATATGACACTGGGAGTTGTTTCAAAAGAATTACATAGAGGCCGGCCTGGTGGCATAGTGGTTAAGTTCACGCACTCTACTTCGGTGGCCCGGGGTTCATGGGTTCAGATCCCAGGTGCAGACCTATGCACCACTTATCAAGCCATGCTGTGGCAGGCGTCTCACGTATAAAGTAGAGGAGGATGGGCACAGATGTTAGCTCAGGGCTGATCTTCCTCACCAAAAAAAAAAAAAAAAAGAATTATATAGATTGGTGAAGTGAGTGAAGTTATAGATTAAATAAGATTGGCTGTGAGTTGATAATTATTGAATCTGGATGATTGGTTCATGAAGGTTAATTATATTGTCTTCTTTCCCTTTGTATATATTTGAAATTTTCCAAAATAAAAAAGAAGGGCCTCTGTGATCCAGTATTTTAAGGGCACTGATTCCATTTTCTTCATAATAACACACTTTAGGTCCATCACTCTAAGTAACAGCATCTATGTCAAACGGAAATCGTATCTGTAAAACCATGTTGAATATTTAGAACTGTGTGTGATTGACACCATGTGATTTTAAAGTTATAATGAGCTCTCAAGGCAAATATTTTTGTTTTTTAATAATTTCTTGCGTCATTGTTGTCTCTTACACTTAGGAAAAGTTTTAACTAACGTGAATAGTCTCCTTCTCTTCCAAACATGTATCATTCAGTCACTCGATCATTCAGCACTCTTTGGTCAAGTGACTACTATGAGGGGTCATGGTGTTATGGAGAGGGTTCTGCTAGCCGGAAGAGGTCTCCAGCCCTGCTGCACACGACGATCAACATATATGGCCAGATGCTTACACCACCATGGAACAATCGAGGGCTGTAACAAAGTCTATGAAAGGACAGAGGAGGGGCCTGGTTCCTCTGCCTCTAGCAGGAGATTGAGGGAGAAATCTTGGAAGAGGAGGTATTGGAGCATGCTAAGATGTTGGTTCTGGGGAAGGAATAACCACAGAATTGGATTTGGCTTATTTTGAATGAAAGATGTAACCTGATGCTTTTTACTTTACAAAATTCTTTCACTTTCAAATAGCTGATGCTTCTCGTCTCCTTCCTCCACTGAAATGAATGACATACATCAGTGGTTCTCAATGTGTGATCCGTGGACCAGCAGCCTCACCATCCCCTGGGAACTTTTAGTAATGCAAATACTCAAGCCCCACCCCAGACCTACTGAGTCTGAGACTCTGGAGGTGGGCCCGTCACCTGTGTTTTAACAAGCCTTCCCGGGGACGCTGATGCTCACTTGAGTTTGAGAGTCACTGGTTTAGAGAAAACCAGTAAGTGTTCCATAAATGCAGTTTAAAGAAGAAAGAAGCTTGTCTTTTGTCCAAATAAAAAGAAATTCTAATTATGGGGCAAACTTAGAGAGATCTAAGGCAGAAAAATAGTTTAGCTTGGCTGAGCGCCTGACAAAGCAGTGGTTGTGGAGAAACCAGTGCTCCACAAAGAGAACCATGGATGCCAGGCTGGGCAGCTGCTGTCTGCCACTACACTGCCACTAGAGCAGACTAGAGAGATCTAAGGCTTGGGGGGACCAGGCCCCTTGTCTCATCTGAGATACCAATCCTTGACCACAGATACCTGAGGCCAATAGCTAAATATAAAGATTATCCTCTGAGAGTGAGGGCATGTAGTACAAGGCATAATAGGTAATAAAACTGTGTGATGAAATTTTTATAAAAATTTGTCTATTTCTTTTCACTTTTTTCATATGGCTACTAGAAAATTTTAAATAACCTATGTAGCTCACATTTATGGCTTGCATTATATTTCTATTAGACAGCACTGGTCTATAAGGTAAAATGGAGGGTGGGTAGGAGACAAAATTTGACCATTTTTTCCTCCAAAGAGAGTGGCTGTTCAGAACCACAAATTGTCATTTCTTATTCGTGTGCCATTTGTGTTTATATTGTGAAGATAGCTCACTGATACCAGCCATAAAAATCATGCAGCAAACTTTTTTTTTATCCGTATTCACAAAGCAATGTTTCAATTCTAGAAAATAGACTTTCCTATTGAGAGAAAATGCATTGATTAGTGCAAACTAGAACACATAACAATACAAACCAATGATAGCCACTCCCACTCCCCTCACCTTGACTGTTTCAGACACAGTTAACTAATCAGGAAATTTCTCCCTACTGATCCCGGACGTGGCATCAATGTCCCTATCAACAGAGTGCTCTGAGAAGCTATGTAGCTAGTGAGAGATGCAGCCATGGTGCAAAACTAGGTTTGCCTGACTCCAAAGACTGATTTTCTTCATTATACCATGCAGATTCCCACTTAATAACAGGTGCCCATTCATAGTTTCATTTCTAATTCATCAATAAACTGTCCTTCTGATTTATAAATCAGTGTCTTATGAATTTGGTTGGCACAAGTTCATCCCTGAGAAATCAAATACCTTTTGATATGCTGGCAACCTTGAATATCTGACCTTACCAACTAAGAACCGGGCTCTGGATCAGGAATGGCCTGTACAGAGCCCATGTGCTCACTCTCTTGTCCCTTAACTATGACCGATATTGCTAATCAATTGCAATGCTCTTTTCTAGACATAGCCTCAAAGTCCTTTCAACACTGTGCTCCAGGAAGCTACTGCCACTTGACCTGTGAGAGTCTGATGATTTGCTGGTCTGGATGATAGTGGCCTAACAAAACTGCCCTTCCTCCCTGTCCCGCTGGCTTTCCTCAGGTGAAACCCTGACCTCACAACCCTCTTTTCTTTTTCCCAGAAGAGTAGATAGGTTCCAATATCAATCCAGAAGGTTTGTGGTGCACAAGAGGGAGCTGGGGAAGAGCAATGGCATATTAGGAAGTCAATATTTAATAAGATGGGAGAATTCATAGGATGTTTTTCTACTTTTCCAGAGGCAAGCTCCAGAGGTTTGTATACAGTTCTCTTCAATTTCTACTACTATATCTGATTTAGAGCTCACCAGGAAGTTTCTGTATGGAATTTACAACGATGATAGTAATAATAATTCCTGTATCAGGATTATTTTGGCTGCAAATAATATATATGTTTCTATATTGAGGATGTTGACACTGCTGCTACTCAAGAAACTTGACACAGCCAGAAGGCAAATTTAGCAACATAAATGAGTGGCATGACAAAAAGGATGGTGTCTCAGAGGAAGTGACATTGGCAAAAATTTCACATTAAAGGAACTCTCAAGATATTTCACTGGAAGTGCAAAGGATAAAATGTTGGAAGCTGATCTAAACTTAGAAAGGCTATGACAATTTGCCAAGGCATTAGAAAAGATGCTCTGAAGGTAAGCACTGTTCAAACTACTCATAAAATTTTTACAAAGAAAACATTTTATCAACATTTCTAATGTTTTAAATAATCTACCAAATAAATATTAGTTTTACCAATTTTAAACTATCCCTATACATTTATAAATGACAGTAAGAGTTTTTAATATTTTGGCAAACATTTTTATGGAACAGTTGTTATTTTTCCTATTGGTTATTAAGATTGCTTTGCACAGTTTCAGCTTGCATGATCATTTTTATGCTCCTGCACTACCATGGAAAGTGAGGACTGCCTGTATATGAGTAAAATAAGAAATACAAAATGATAGAACTGTACTAATGCTTTGGCAATGTAAGTGTATTTTTAAAGTATAATTGAAGCTTGAAAAAAGATAAAAGGTGCTATAATATTGTAGACACATCTGCCAATGAAAACCAATAACTCCCATAGCTATTTCAAAGGTGTGTGATACATTCAAGACAGAGATTATCTGGGTCTTGCCAGTCGTTTGCCGGGGTGAGAATATAAAAAGGAGAGGATGGATAACAGATGTGAATCACTATATAATGTCTCATCCTCAGAAAACGTGGCAGCCAATGTCAAACTATCTTAACTTTTGCTTCCCTAAGGAATGAGTCTGCACCAATTAGAAGGCCATTGGCTGCAAGTACATCAGGACTCCAGCTCCTCTTGCTGGGCATTTCTCTTGGCTCTGCCTTCTGCTTGCATATTGGCTCGATTTCAGGCTGGCAGCAAATTGTGACAGCTGTACCAGGCATCACATTGAAATGCCACGTCATCCAGAGGCAGACAGTGGCTGTCTCTTCCAGAGTCTCCTTCTCAGGAGTAAGGAGTAGCCCTCCAGCCTATTGGCCAGAACTGGGCCACATGGGTTCAGAATGGAAAACTGAAGCCAATCTATGCCTTCTGGATATAAAAGGCTTAACACAGAATTTAGGGCATACACGACTTTTGGGAGAGCCAGGGGAGCAGAGTTTAGAAACTCTATCCTTGAAGATCAGAGGAGATGACCCTGAAAAATCTTAGCCTGAAACACCTAAGTGTATAATTCCTCAAGTTTGTGCCAGGAAGCTGCTGGGAATCTCTCATCTGCCCACCTATACAGCTCCAACCATCTCTAGAGGAAAAACACCAGCCTCTTTGCAAATCTTGCCCTGAGTTCCTCTTGTGAGCAATAATCTGGAACGGGACAGAGATGGTGATTCTGGGAGGAATGGTTCCCAGACTTAGAAAGGAATGGTGGTGGTACAACACTGGCAGCAGACAATCCAGCACACCTACCCTTAAACCAGCCCCAGCAAAGGGGAACAGGCCATGGGGATTGGCTTAGGCCCATAGGATTTCTCTTTGATCCTGGGGGTAGGGTAAAATCACTCTCAACTATGTCACATGGGGGAGGATTGAAACCCATACCCCCCTCCCAAATCAGTGCTTGACTAGCAAGGAAACTGAGGAAAAAGCTGTTGGTTAGACAACCAGCTGTGCCTGCTACATGCTGTTTCACACCATAATCGTAATTTTCTTTGCAAATAAACATATTTGTTACCAAAGTAGCTAGCTATGTATTTTAAGGAAATATGCTATATAACATTCACCGTGCATACCTGTTATTACCCACAAGGTACAATTCCCTGCAAGCAGTTCAAATTCTAGGCTAAATTGTAAAATTACAGTCAGCTGATTGGTAATTTACAGTGTTACTGCATGTAGTTAAAAGTTAAAGCTCCTTTTAGAAAATTCCTCCATTAACTCTTCTCCTCCAGATAATTGGCCTGAATTCATTTTTCTGCTGCTTCTTTATATTCCTTACCAGCACCCCGAGCACCTCTTAGATTTAATGAACTTATTTGCACGGCTCAAATTTACATGATCGGCCATCCCCCCTTTCTGCTGCTCATCTTCCTTATCTCCATTTTTCTGTTGTTTTACATCCCAGTTAATGCCACTCCAGTTTCCTCAGAGACTGTAGGACCAGTTTCTCCTGGGAAAAGGAAAGCTGAGGGCTGGGAATACATTTGGGAGCCCAAGGAAAGAATGCAAATGTCAAGGATGCTAATTTCTGTTTTTCTCACCGGGGCTGTTTATGGTAAATCCTTTTTATAAGAAAGCCCTGAAGACGAGCCTTTTTTGGGTGTATCAGGAAAGTTATGTATGTGCAGGTGCCAGGGAGTGGCTTCTGTTCTGCAAGGGCCCCACAGCTCAGCGTTTCCTCCCACATGCCTCCTCGAATATACAAGCTACATGTGTATTTATAACTCTGCGGTAAAAAAGTGCACTTTATTAGCAGAGATAACTGTCATAATTCAAGCAACTGCACTCTGTAGAGCAACCAGAGACCAGGGGCATCAGGATTATATATGTTCAGTCAAATCATGTGCAAGTGTAGGGGAATTATGAGTCACTAACTGGGCATAAACAAGGAAGGAGGGAGGGCTAGAGGGACACTGGGGGTCCAGAGACATGTCTGAATGCTTCTCCCAGAGTGTTGTTATGTCCTTGAGGTCAGTGACTTCATCATGCATTTTTGCATCCACCCATCCTAGTAGCAGCACTCAGTAAATGTTTGTTGAATGAATGAGTGAATGAAATGTTGACCCTGGCAATGCACCATAGCTCCTGAATTGTTCTATGTGTATGCACATCTCCCCTTCCTTTTCAAACATTTATTCTAAAGCAGTGGAGCCACAGCCATCTAATTTAAGAGCTGCACTCGAAATCACTATTAGACAAGTGAGGCTCTAAGCCAGTGGTTCTCAACCTTGGCTGCACATTAGCATCACTCGAGGGTTGTTTGAAAATCCCATTGTTCAGGCCTTACCTCAGGCTAGTTACAATCAGAATCTCTGGAGCTAAGGCCTAGGCATCAGAGCTCCAAGATTGAGAACTGCTGCTCTAAGCTGGCGTGGAAACTGCTCTGGCTGGGGAATTAGGAGCCCTAGAAGATATTCCTCAGTACAAAAAAGTGCCGGTGCCACTTTCACTGAGGCCCAAAGTGCAGACAGAATAGAAAGAGTTCTGATGGCACTTAGGAATTTGTTTTCGTACTCCTCTGGAATTTGAGGAGAGGAGGGTACGTTACATGTCCTGGGAATACATAACACTTCAAACAACAAAACAATGCCACGCTGCGAAATGAGATGGGAAGCTATTGAATATCCCGGCCCGGCCGGGATAGTGACCCCTCTCGAGCATTTGGGCTGCGGGCACACATAAGCTCTGGGGCTCTCTGCCTGCTGCCCAGCAGCCCCAGTCCATGGGTCCCCCGAGTTCTCTCTGGTGACTTCATACCATTCTTGGGAAAGGTTTGGGGAGAGATAAGTAGCTGTTGTTTTGGTTTGTAGACATCTTGGGGGGTGCGGCTGAGCTGGCACCGGGGGCAGGGGAGCTGTGACTCAGGGGAAATTCTAGTTGCTACAAGCTGCAGCAAGCGTGTGTTGGTGGGAGGTGAGAAAGGCAAACAGAGAGCTGCAAACTGTGCCAGGAACCTGCTTCGTGGATAATCAAAACTTGACTATAAATAACTAATGGGACCACAAACGTGTTAGTGAAGTTAATTTTCTAAAGCAGCATATAGGCAATATGAGTGCTTCCCTTGAGCAAATCATCAAGCTGTCCCAGAAGGCCAAGTAAAAATATAGAACACCTGTCTGGTGGTGGTGCCTTTACATAAACAATTTTTCCAGATAACTGAAAGCTACTCTCATAGATGCCAAAACCCCAACATTTTAATTATGTAAGAGAAATCTTTCTAAAATGGATTATATTCTTCCCAGAGGTTGTGAACAGAGTGTCTAGTCATTTACTGGCTTTTGGTGGTCCAGGAAGCAGAACCCAGATTTCCTTCTGAACCACCCTCTCACGCACCCTCAGTCCAGGCTCCAGGAGTGGAGCATGAGGCCTAGGCTGTAGGCCATCAGTGTCTAGTTTCCCTGGCTACAGGCCACGGGCTCTAATGCGTGGGCTTTGTGACAACTTTTCCCCTTGCTTTGAGCCCTTTCTGGCTCCCACGCACTCAGATATATTTTGCATAGATACAATTACTGCAAGTCTGGCCTCTATATGAGTAGAAAGTACTGACATTAATTTATTACTATTTCTCTTAGTGCTCTTAAAATTCACTTTGGCTTTTGAATATTTCCAGAAGACTCATAAAACTGTTTCTATTCCATGACCTGAGAATACACTATGGACAAAGTAATCTAAAATAATCCATACCTAGTTTCAGTCTCATTTCTCAAAATATTTTGTGCACAATCATATCATGCCTTTGTACCCTAGACCTCACAATATTGACACATCTAGAGTGGCACAAAGTAGAATAAAACACCATACTAATTTATCCCACAATCAGCTTTTATGAGACTTGCATCATTATAGACCTTTAAGAAAAAGCTATGTATCGTGGAAAATTTTGTACAAAATCCTGTGTACCTCCCCCAGGCCTTATGGTTTAGAATTGTGGGTAAAATTAAGCCACTGATGGATCAACTTCCTGTACTTGGTTCATTGCTAAGCTTGTGAAGAGAGGTGGGATGCTCTCAGAAGCTACCACATCAAGACATGTCAAGGAGGGAGGAAGCAGCCGAATCACTCCCAGCTGTAGAGACGTAAGTGTGGGGAAGACAGCCCTGTAAGTCTCACTAGTCCCTGTTCTGAGAGTCTTATTATTATAGCCCAGAATGACAGGTGAGGTTCACAATTATAACTTTGTGTTATTAAGAAAAGTCTACAATTATGACCACATGGCTTTTTTCCAAGTCAGGGATGTGTGCAATACATTTCAGAAAGCTTTACATCAAAGAATGGTTAGGTATGGACGTTTAAAATGACAAATTTGAATTATCTGGGAAAATCATTTATGCAGATTCCTCAATGCCAATTAATAGGATGGAAAATTAAAAAGAGAGAGAGACCAAGCTTTTAGTTCCAGTTGTGTCATTAACTAGCTAGGTGGTCTGGGAGCTCAGTTTCGTTATCTTTAAACTGGAAAGGCCTAAATTTACACTGTCTAATAAGGTAGCCACTTGCTATGTACCGCTATTTAAATTTAAATTAATTAAAAATAAATAAGATTAAAAATTCAGTTCCTCATACACATGTCAAGTGCTCAATAGCTCACATATGGTGGATGGCTGTCCCATTGGAGAGTGCAGATATAGAACATTTCCATTATCAACAGAAGTTCTATCGGTCGGCACTGATCTAGATCCTGATGGGAAAATAGGTTTCATCTCTTGTGCCACTGCCTATTGATTGATAATAGTAATAGAAAACATCTCTGGGTTGTCTGCTCAGGCTGTGAGCCATCCTTACCCTCTCCAAGAACTGCTCCTCATTCCACAGGAGTGGGCATCATGTAGCTATTTTGAGTGCTCTCACTTCCTTTTTGATTATGACTGATTGGGCCAGGAGTGGTCACCTGACCACAGGCACAGTCAGTCAGAGTCTCTCCCTCAGGAATTTGGTGCTGAGATTCAGATACAGTCTCTGTAGGAGGCTGTAACTGGAATAAACAAACATGCATGCTATGAGTGGCCACATGACCTCCAGCACTTTGGAGATGTAGAGAAAGCCTGACTACAGAAAGAAAACATGAAACAAGCAGGCAGAAACATGCAGAGATAAGTAACAGACCTGATGGCTTTCTGTTTCCTGGTTCCTGAGACCTAGCTGAATTCTTGTGCTTGGCTTTTTTGGGACACCCTTGTATGTTTGTATGAAATTTCTCCTATTTGCTCAAGTTGGTTTCTATTACTTATTACTGAAGAGCCTTGTTTAAATCAGTAGTAGTTTCCAGGAGTTGAGAAGAACTCTAAAGCTCTATTCAGACTCAGCAGAAGAATATAGTGTTTGATTGATGATGTCTGTCATGGGCAAGGTTGGAGGAGTTGAGACATCTGTGCTAAATATTTGCCATCCCTGATTATTCAGTCTCTGAAATGATCTTCAGCTCTCAAATTCCTTTTGTTTCTCTGGAGAATTCTTGGTTTTTCTTCCTGATAATGCTGGATGAATAACATGTTATTGTTTATTCCCTGATGTTTACTATAAACTGTTTTCATTGGTGAAATAAAATACAATGACACTTTAAGACCTTAAAAAGAGAGATAATAGATTGGAGCTATTAAGCATCAAAGTCTCCAATTTTACACAAAACGTGAGCTCTAAATCCAACAAGCTTTCAGCAAAATGTGATTTTTAGTAATGCCAGCCAAATTTCCTAAAGCTGGTGTCCTATAGGTTTTGAAAAAAAATTATCACAAGGCTAAAAAAAGCAATCTAAATGATGTCAAATTTGTCAAGGCAGTCAGCATAATTAATCTAAAATAGCTTTTTATCTAAAGAGATTTAACCAAAATTTACTTGTTTAAGAATTATAATGTATTTTCTTTTTTTTTTTTTTTTGTTAGGAGATCAGCCCTGTGCTAACATCTGCCAATCCTCCTCTATTTTTTTGCTGAGGAAGACTGGCCCTGGGCTAACATCCATACCATCTTCCTCCACTTTATATGGGACGCCACCACAGCATGGCTTGCCAAGCAGTGCGTGGGTGTGCACCCGGGATCCGAACCCGCAAACCCCGGGCCGCCACAGTGGAGCATGCGCACCCGACCGCTTGCGCCACTGGGCTGGCCCCTAATAATTATGATGTATTATGTTTGATCCAGTAAGCTTTAACCTTTTCCCTTATGAGAGTTATGATCAAATATATGAAAACTGAAGCAGGAAATTGACTGGGAAAAGGTTATTAGTGGAGGCAATAGCTGTAAGAATGCAGAGATAGGGCAAGGCCACATAACAAGCCAGGGAGAGGCCAAGACTGAACCAGTGGTCCAGAGACAGGTGAGACTGTGTTGTCAAAATGCACACAGATCTGACTGGTTAGGAAGCAAGCAGTAGATCAAAATCATTCAGAGTAAGCACAGGAAAGGCCTTGCTTGCTTAAGACCAGGTTGGTATGAATGGAAGAATTAGGAATGAAGCAGTTCTCTCTCCTATACCACAAGAAGGCTTTTGCATCTTTTACTGAGTGTCCTCTTCTTAAACATCCTTCCTCCATAATCATTGTAGTAGAGAGACCCTAGTATGGGCCCATTTTCATGCCCTGTACAATCTCCTCCCTTTGAATGTGGGTGGGACCAGGGACTTGCTCTAGAATGGGGCAAGGGTGATGGGATGTCACTCTCATGATTGTGTTATTGTATGCATATATAGCTCTGTCTTGCTGGCATCCACTAGAGAGACTCTTTCCATTACTGCCTCAAAGAAGTAAGCTACCATGTCGTGAGAGGGCCTATGGAGGGGGCCATATGGCAAGGAACTTTGGGGGGCCTGTATTTGCTGAGAGCAGCCCCCACTGACAGCCAGCAAGAAAACAGGCCATCAGTTCTACAACTACAAGGAGATGAATTCTGCCAGTGACCTGAAGGAGCTGGGAAGCAGATCTTTCCCCACTCAAGCCTCTGATGAGACCACAGCCTCAGCCAACACCTGGATCACAGCCTTGTGAGACCCTGAGCAGAGGCACAGCTCTGACTTATGACCTACAGAAACCATGAGATAAAAATGTGAGTTGTTTGAAGCTTCTAAGTTTTTGGTAATTTGTTATGCAGCGAAAGATAACTAATACACTCATTTTGATCATGGTCTATCCAAGTAGTTTTCAAGCCTTTCTTTTAGCTGTGGAGACCTATATTTAAGCAAAAGCACATGTGGAAGCCTAATGTGTAAAACAAATAAAGGTAGAACTGCTTCATTTGTAGCTGGGTAGAGGGCATGGAACACTTACTGGCTGGCTTCTCCTGAATTTATGGCAGCCCAAGAAGAAACTCTGTAGAGAACAGTCTGAAAACCATAAGATCAATTGAAGACAGAACATAAGATCATTGATCCAGATATACTCTCCAGGCTGCAGGGAAGAGATGTACCCAGGTGACCTTCCATGGTGGAGGACAGTGGACACTGTTGATGCACTGCCCAGAATTCTCAAATTTCTTTACTGTTTCTGGTCACCCTACGCCTGGCTTCACTGTGCTTTTTGTCTGTACCTATAACTCTTCTTCTGAGAAATCTCTTTGGGCTACTAGAGCTGCTTTACCTAGTATAGCAAGTAGGAGGTACCTAGGAGTATATGTCCCCTACTGAGCAGGCCTTTGACCAAGGACTGATTGGTGGGTGACTGTGAAAACTAACCTCTCTCACCTTGACTTGGGACAGCCTCTGAAGTACAACTTATATTCCAGAATTTTCCATCTGGATCAGGCCAAAGCTACCCTCTGCAGGACTGCTGGAATCACACCACGCTTGGCTTTCCCCCTTCCCTGTCCTGCCTCCCCCACTTCCCACCAGCTTCTCCTCGGAGCATTTCCTTAATAATTGCTTTGCACATTCATCCTCATTTCAGTGTCTGTTTCTGGGGAACCCCACTTGAGACATGGGGGTTTCCTGAGAGGATATATGGGCAACTAAGACATCTCAACATCTCTGGGGCTCAGTGTTTCCAAGTCCCTTGTTAGCCACATTTCCTTCTGGGCTCCAGTGCCCTACCTGACCCCTGTGGTCCTTGCATTGATTTTTATTACATATGTAATTTTAAATTTTCTAGTAGCCATACTTGTAAAAAGAAGAATGATTAAATTAATCTTAATAAAATTTTATTTAACAAAATAAATAAAAATATTACTTCAACATGTAACCAATACTAAAAATACTAATGATATCTTTTACATTATTTTTAAATAGCAGATCTTTGGAATCCAGTGTACATTTTTTATACATACAGCACATCTCAATTTGAACACTAAATTTTCATTGGAAATTCTTGACCCATATTTAGATTTTATAAAATTTACAATTGAAAAAGAAGTAGATTTCCACACCCAAGTTGTTCCACACATGTGTAATAGTTTTCCAATAACTGAATTGAGTATTCGTTTTTTAAATTAAAATTAAGTGAAATCAACTATTCAGTTTTTCAGTTGCACTAGCCACATTTCAAGTGCTCAGCAGCTGCCTGTAGCTGGAGGCTACCATTTTAGACAGCGCAGCTCTAGACTCTCATCCTTCTCCCTTGGACTTGGCTCTGGGGCCCCTGTGGGCTGATGGGAGTGGGGAGGAGACTCCAGTGTAAGTCATGTTGAGCTGGTGTCGAGATGGTGTTTGGTGAGCACTGGGGATCCTGAACACGGGAGCACTGTCTTGCCACTTATCCACTAAATCCCTAGAGCACTGTCTTAGGTCAGGTTCCCTGGAAGCAGATCCTGAGACAGAGTTTCAGCTGCACACAGTTTATTGAGGGATGACCTGGAAAGAAACCTGTAAGGGAGTGAGGGAAGCAGGATAGGCAGGGGAACAAGCCCAGCAGAGACGTGGGCTCAGGTCAGTTCTTTTTTATTTTTATTTTTTTTTGTGAGGAAGATCGGCCCTGAGCTAACATCTACCAATCCTCCTCTTTAAGCTGAGGAAGACTGGCCCTGGGCTAACATCCATGCCCATCTTCCTCCACTTTATATGGGACGGCGCCACAGCATGGCTTGAAGAGTGGTGTGTTGGTGCGCGCCCTGGATACAAACCTGCGAACCCCAGGCCCCCGCAGCGGAGCGCGTGCACCTAACTGCTTGCACCACCGGGCCGGCCCCTCAGGTCAGTTGTTGCCTTGGCCCGATCCATGGGGACTCTGGAATGTAAATTGTGCTACAGAGTAGTCCTGCTTCGAGGCAAGGGGACCAGTCCTTTGTGCGCCCTGTATCCATCAATCATTGGCTGCTTGGGAGAGAGTGGAGGTGACACATCCCCAAATTTTCTAGTGGTACAGCTCATCCAATAGCAATTGTCCAAAGATGGTCACAGGTGGAAGCTTTTAGCCAGAGCACTCGCAGTAGCTGGGAGATGGCGTACTGGCTAGGGAAGGACATTTGAACAGGACACTCACAGCCTGTAGCAACCTAAGTATAGAGGACCAGGCCAGGACCAGAACACTTTATTACCTTCTGCAATAGGCTTGAGTTTGGCCTCAAGCCTCAATATGAAATCATAGTGAGCAGAGCTGGACCCTCTGGGGCCAGGAGGGCTCCCTTGCATAGAACTTTGAGGTCTAAAATCCTAACGTGTCGTGCCTTCTCCTTGGCCCTTTCTTCCTGGGGCGACATGAAATCTCTGCCTTCTGCATCACACTTCTTGTATGGCAAAGAAAATTGAAAAAAATGAAAAGCAAAGAGACTGAATCCCCAAAAGGAGATATAAATCCTAATACCATGAAGTGTGAAGCAAATCCTTGTTCTTCATTCATTCCCTTAAGGAATATTTAGTTGACTGCCTATGCTGGGCCAGGCACCCTGCGAGGCTGTGAAGGCAAATTCCAAGGACCAGTTCTAAGGCCGTTTTGAGCCATGGCAACATGACTAAAATAAGTGCTGCTGCAGGGCTTTTGGTGTCCACAAGAAGGGACAGGCCAAGGGAGGTGGGGCTTCGGGACAATCTAGGTCAGCGAGGAGTTCTGAGAAGTATAGCAACAGGCCCCAGCAAGCCTGCCGGGGACTCCAGGGAAAGAGCGGAGGTCAGTCTGGGGCACCGGCCAAGTGGCAGCGTCTGAATAAGCAAGTTAAGGTCAGCGTTCAGAAGTCCAGGCCAGGGAGAAGGGCTCAGGCAGATGGAGACTGGGCACAGAGGCACGGCAGTGCCAGGTGCCGGGTGAAGGAAGATGATAATAATATATTTAGCACCTACTACTTGCCAGGCAAGTATATATTGGAATACGTTTAATCCTCACAATAACCTTGCAAGATAAGTATGAGGTTCAGAAAGATTAAAATAGTGCTTCTCAAACTTTAAAGAGCATATGATTCACCTGGGGATGGTGTTAAAATGCAGATTCTGATTCAGCAGGTCTGGGGTGGGGCCCAAGACTGTATATTTTTAGCAAGCTCCTGGTGATGCTGATACTGCTGGTCTACAGGCCATACTTTGAATATTAAGAGGTTAAAACCCTCACCACAGAGTCAATGCTTTTATTATTGTGAAGGAAAAGACAGAGAATGAAGTGCAGGAAAACAAAAATAGTCTAGTTTGAGAATCTAGTCTTCCACAGTCATAGCCATGGACCCTGGACCGTGGCTGTCTGCCCTCCTGGGTGTGGGCAGGTGTGGGCAGGTGTGGGCAGGGAGGTATGCTGCCTTGAAGAGGGGAGTGGCCCACTCTGGATCTTGGGGGGTGGAGAGTGCCTTCTGACAGTTCTCCTGGGGTGACTTACTCATTTTAATACATCTGATCCAATGTATTTTAGTCATTGTTCAGACTTGGCTTAACGATCGGTTAATTTGGATAATATATTGAGGTAGAAATTACTTTTCAGCAGCTACTTTTAAGTTGTTAGCCTCAGAATGAAATCAAATCCACTTCTTCAAAGTTCTCTTGACTTTTTTTTAAAAAGTGATTTAAAAAAATTATTTTATTAAGATCATCTTGGCTTATATATTTGTATAAATTTCAGGTGTACATTATTACATGTCAGTTTCTGTATGGACTGCATCGTGTTCACCGCCAATAGTCTAGTTTTTATCTGTCACCATACATATGTGCCCCTTTTAGTTTTTTATCTAAAACCTTCTTATGTGCCTTATTATTAAATTTCCTCCTCTATCTCATTATGGATATTGGTGTGAAGACTTATTGAAACATTTCTTAGGGGCCCCTGCTAGTTTTTTAATTGTGAAAATTATTGTTATGTATTTTTCAAAAGACCTCACATGCATAAGATGTTTTATGGTTTCTAGAATACTTTCATTGACATTTTCTTCCTTTTGGTCTCCACACAACCCAGGAGGTCAGTGTTATTATTCCAGTTTATAGAGGAGGAAATGGAGGCACAGATAGGTGAAGTAAATTGCCCAAGGTCACGTGGCTACACAAGGGGTGGAGATATTAACATTTTTTGAGTATTTGCTGATGTCAGGCACTGTGCTAAGAGCTCTATATGTAGTAGGTCATTTAGTCCTTTCCTCAGCCCCATTCTTTTCCCCATTTTACAGAGCTAGCAAGGGGTAGAGCCAGGGTCTGAACTGAGGCACAGGTGCATCTAACTGCTACAGTAGAAAGGGCGTGTTGCAATGTTTGGGGCCATAGCACAAGTATTTGTGAGTATTTCTCCAGCCCTGTCCTAGAATAATGGTGTCCTGGCCAGCCACAGTGAAGACTGTAAGAGGCTTGGGATTATCATTCTCATATAGGAAGAGAGGTTTTGCCAGGCTATCAGAACAGGTGGATGATAAAAAAGTCCTCTTAAAATCATCTATTGGGCCCAGCCGGCACCATGTCTGGAGAGTATCTGACACACTTTGGTGCAGGGCCAGCTCCCAAACAATCCTTCCCCAGTCTGCCCCTTACTAGGTCTTCTGCCTCACCCTGGCCTAGCCCATGTGCATCACTTTGGTGCCTGAATCAGTCCCAGCATGAAAGCAAGGGTACAACTGAAGAGACTTTCATGAAGGAACTGCTTATAGAGGTGTGAGGTAGGTCAAGGGAACAAATGGGATGTTGAGGCACCCAGAGACTAGCAACAGTGGGAAGTTGTTACCACACTTTCGGGCTTGGAAGGAGCAAGGGGAAGAGAGTAGCACCAGAGCTTGTGTGAACTGGAGCCACTGAGGAGCTGTAGCTGTGGAGGGGCACAGCCAAGGCCAGAGAAATGCTGCAAAGAGGAAGAGGGGGGAAGAAATGCTCTGGATTCTCTCTCCGCCCACCTTCCAGCTTCCTGCCAGTGCCTCTCTTTGCGGCATCTGTTCAGAAGCCAGCCGACCAGGGATCCTGGCTGATGTAGTCTGCTGGGATCAGCCTCCCTGAGCACAGAGCATGGCAGAGAAAGGTGGAGAGTGGCGGGGGCGGGGGGTGCGGGTGGTGGCAGAGAACAGCCAGCACAGCATCATGTTGGTTCTTTTCTTCCACACCACCAACACTAGGCACACTCTTCTGTCCTCCCCACTTCAATTCCACGCGCCAGGCTGCGGTTTCCAATCCTGCAGCATTCACTCCCTTGGCTTTGAGTTTTCTGACCCAAAGTTCTTTTTCCAAAGAGGCTTCCCAGCTATGAGGAAAGTGGAAGACTCGCCAACAGGAGGATCCTGGTGTGTTTGAGAGTCAACTTTCTGGATGTGTAAGCTGATTTTCAGGAATTCGTGTTGCTCTGGTGTGAAACTGAGTGTGAACCAGGCCTGGGTGATGGAGGACAAGAAGTTAAAGATTCCGAGAGGCAGTGGTGAGACTGATGTTGCCTTCTGAAGAACAACAGTCTGTGAGGTCCACACCTTGGGCATCTGAATGTCAAAGGAGGCTCTAAGCATGTGAAGCCTTTGACATTGTGAGAACAGACTCTGGAGCCAGATTGCTTGGATTCAAATCCAGACACCACCACTCACTGGCTGGGTGAGCTTGGGCAAGTTATTCTACTTCTCTGACCCTCGTTTTTCTCATCTACAAAATAATAGTACCTACCTGATATGGTTGTTGTGAGGGTTAATTGAGTTAATCCACAAAGTGGATTTTAGAACCCAATATACAGTAATCACCATATAAAAACAAAATTTAAAAACTGCAGGGTTAGTGTCCAATCAAACGAAGATTTTTACCAAAAATTGATGAAAATATGTAAAAGTAGAAGGAATCATAGGCAGGTAGGGGGAACTCAAACAAATAACAGAAAATATAATGAATCAGTTTGAGGGGGAGTGTATCTATCTGCATGTATTTTTGCATTTTGGTGTCACTATGAATCAAACTGCTGTGGTGAAACTTGACATCACTAAACTGGTGAATATTTATTGACAACTTGCTCTAGTTCTCCCGGGGAGAATCTCTATGATTTAATGCCCCATCCAATTCCCATCTAAAGCTTTTCCAAAAGAGAATTCAATTCACTTGGTGTTTAACTAGATATTTACAAGATGTTTTAAAAACCCAGTTTAAGAAGATTTCCTAAAATCTTATTTTCTCCATTGGTAAAATTAGGAAACAATATTCCTGCATGACAAGATTGTTTTGAAGAATAAATACAAGGTGTCTGGCGTGTGGTGGTCATTAAATATTAGCTCTCATTATTGAGTTTTATGATTTCATCTTAGAAAAATTTGATAGGGTTATATAAGAAAATATACTCTGTATTTTGACTACCTTGTGGAATTGGATTCTATTTTTGGATAATGAAACTATAAGCCTATTAATGAATACTGGATTCATTTATATAAACAACTACTATAGATGGAGGTATACAGTCCTACTATGAAATATCTTATCAAAAACTTAAATCTTAATCTGATTAAGTCTCTGGATCCAACTATCAAGATGCAGAAAATACAGAGAATGTAAGAACATGGTAAATGACACCCTGCAGATGCAATCAACCAAATCTAGACTATAGGTGTTATGAACTGACTGTGTTCCTCCCACCACCCCCAAATTCGTATATTGAAGCCCTAACCCTAAATGTAACTGTGTTTGGAGATAGGCCCTGAAAGGGAGTAATTGGGGTTAAATGAGATCATAAAGGAGGGGCCCTAATCCAATAGGACTGGTGTCCTTATAAGAAGAGGAAGAGACACCAGAGATCTCTCTCTCTTTTCCTGCACGCACACAGACAAAAGGCCATCTGATGACACAGTGAGAAGGTGGCTGTCGACAAGTCAGGAAGAGATGCCTTACCAGAAACCAACCTGCTGGCACCTGATCTTGGACTTGGAGCCTCCAAAACAGTGAGAAAATAAATGCCTGTTGTTTAAGTCATCTAGTCTGAGGTATTTGGTTATGGCAGCCCAAGCAGACTAATACAGTAGGAAACTCTACAGGACAGCCAACCAAACTGGTTTCTTCAACAAATAAATTGCAACAAGAAAAAGAAAAAAAGAAAGAGAGAGACAGAGATAGAAGGAGACTCTAAAGATTAAAGAGACTTAAAAGACACGTCCACCAATCGTATGCATGGGCATTATTTGGATCTTGATTTAAACAAACTGGAAAGAAGAAAAAGAGAGCCCGAGAGAGACAACTACATTATTTATGACATTTATGAGACAATTGGAAATTTGAACACTGACTGGATATTTTATGATATTAAGGAACTTTTATTATTTCTTTTAGATGTGATCAAGTTATTGTGACTATGTTTGTTCCTTAAAAAAGAGCATTTATTCAGATACATACTGAAATATTTACAGATGAAATGATATGATGTCTGGGATTTGCTTCAAAATAATATGGGGGGTAGTGGGTGATAGAATAAATGAAACAAGACTGGTCTGAGCTGATAGTTGGTGAAGCTGGTGATGGGTTTGCATGGCTTCATTGTACTATTCTCTTTATTTTTGTGAATACTTGAAATTGTCTATAATAAAAAGTTTAAAAAATTAATAATGGTTTTATAAGAACTAGAAAAATCTTTTTCTCTTAGACTTAGTAGTATCTAGGAATCCAACCTACTGTATTTATAGTTTTTGACAGCAACATGACTTTACAAGCAGGGGGGATCTTGGCAAGAATGTTCTGTTCTTCCGTGTGTGCGTGTGCAAGAATAGTTCTTGGCATTAACGTTCAATAAATGTTTATTAAGCACCTACTATGAGTGAGGCATGCTCCTGGGTGCTGCCAACAAGATGGGTACAGTCCCTGACCTCTTGGAGCTTACATTCTAGTGGGGCTGATTGACGAAAAGCAGGTAAGATGATAGGTAGACTTTTAAAATGTGTTTTGAGCTACGATAAGTGCTATAACAATAATGAGGACTGAGATACTGAGAGACTTGTTTAGATGGAGACTCAGAAAAAACTTCTCTGAAGGAGGTGTCATTTAAGCTGAGAGAGACCAATAAGATGAGAGAAAGAGCCAGCCCTGGGGACAGTGTAGAAGGGCAGTCAGGTGCGGGAACAGTGTGGGCAAAGGCCCTGTGGTGGAAGAGAGTGTGGTTTGTTGGAGGAACTGAAGAAAGCCAATGTGGTGAGTGAGAAAACATGGAGTACTTGTGATGAGGTTAGAGACTGAGGCGGGGACTAAATCGTGCAAAGCCTTTTAGGCCACTGTAAGGAGTCTGGATTTTATTCTGAGAGCTGTGGAACCCACTGGGGATTCTAAGCAGGGAGTTTGACTTGCCACAGGACTAGAGTGGAAGTTTGGGGAGGGGTGATGGGGCAAAGAGGGTTATGACAAGCAGGCAAATAGGGCTGTCTTCAGTCTGGGCCCCTGGAGCTGACTTGGTATTCAGGGGACAGCAGGAGGATCTCCCAAGGTGTATCCTGTGTCAATAGCCTCGAGAGATGGTGTCTTCCTGGCTTTCCCAGTGCCCAGTGAGCTGGCTGTTAAGGAGGAGGATATTCTTGTTATCTGTTGCTATATAACAAACTATCTACAGATTTAGTGGCTTAAAGCAACAGAAATTTCTCAGGAATCTGTAATTTGGGCAGAGCTTGAGGGGATGACTTGTCTCTGTTCTCTGCGTATCTGGGGCCTCAGCTGGACTGACTCAAATGGCTGGGGCTGGAACAGCCGAGGGCTGACTGGGATCTCACTCTTCATGTAGTCTCAAGGCCTCTCTATGAGACTTTTCCTGTGATATTTCCAGCATGTGGCCTCAGGATAGTTGGACATCTTACATTGCGGTTCAAGACTCCAGGAGCAGGTGTTCCAAAAGAATCAAGTGGAAGTTTTGAGGCCATTTTGATCTAGGTCCAGAAGTTACACAGTCTACTACCACTGGATTCTATTTGTCACATAGCCAGCTCTAATTCTTTTTGGGAGGGGATTACATAAGGGCATGATCATTGAGGGGGAGCAGCTTAGAGGCTGGCTAATAAGAGCTCATAGATTTGTGTAGACTGAACGTGAGAGACAGATGCTCTGGGGCCCCCAAGGGGCTTGCTCAGGAGAGCCACAGGTGATTGTGGTTGGCTAACTCTTATGCTTCCTTTTTGCAGAGTGAAGTATTGCATTTGAGAAGATCTGAAGTACTTGGGGCAGCAAACAAGGTTTTAGAGGCTGTTTGGGGAAGACAAAAGGGAGAGGTGAGGGGGCTGACTGGAAGAGGATTCTGAAGGGAACCAAAATATTCAGTGAGCAATTTAAGAAATTTTTGCTTTATGGTGTGTGAAGTCAATCCCCTCTCCCTTTCCTCCAACAAAATCTTCAGTAACTTATTTCTTCTGTTAGTGCATTGTGGATCTGTTTTGAGGAACACATCAAATGCTAAGTTCTGTTTCAAGGAGGGCTCAGGATAAGAGCAGATGCTGCCCAAGGGAGCCTGGCCACTCTAGGATTACTAAAGAACAAAGGGAAAACTAAGTAAATAAATGAATGAAAGAGTGAGTGAATCTTGGAGCTCCTGCGATCCTCTAGTAGCTAATCATCATCCCTGGCAAGGCCTGGAATCATTTCAATTCAGCCTCCAGCTGAATTCTGGACCGGCCAACTGGCCTGCTCCATTTCCTATCTCTTTCTATCCAAACTTTCCTTCTGCGTTCTTTTCCTTCACATTGTGGGTTTGGGGATTGAAGTGATTTCTGTACCGTGAACTCTCTGTTTATTCATTCTTTAATTCTCTGACGTGTATTGAATGCTGTGTCAGGCACAGGGCCATGTATGATGGAGAATTCTGAGAAAAGATGGAATTCACAGCCAGCCAGCGAGGTAAGACTGGACTATTCTAAGAGGCAGGAAGAAGCAGCTGCCACAGAGGAGACAAAAATAAAATGCTATAACTGTTCAAAGATGGGGTCTCAGTGGGGACAGTGGAGGGTAGAGGGTTGAGAAAGGCTCATAGAAATGGTGGCATCTAAGCTAAGCCTTAAATTAATGGTGACATCTGGGCATAAAGAGATAAGGATTTGGGGGTTAGAGATTGGGTGAGGGAGTAATTTCTGAGGTACCCTCTCTGCCTTCCACATCAAAGTGCTGCTGACCTGTGTCCAGGCCCTTCTGGATCCTTCCTCAGGCTTTCCTGGCCCAGAAGGGAGCTGCATTGACATGTTAATAAAAAGAAACTAGCCTCAGGCTTCTCTACCCACCCCTGAAGAAACCAAGGTTCTTTTTCTTTCAACTGTGACCTTCTGGGAACAGCTCTCCAAATCAGAGAAGGGAAGAGCTAGTGTTGAAAAGAGCACTAGGATGGTACTACCAGATGCCTGGGATGTGGGGAGGGAAACTGAGGCCCAAAGAAAGAACGTTGATGCTGTATTCTCTTAGCAGTGCTCAATGAATAAACAAATTAATGTATATGTTTGTTTGTTGCTCCACTTTGACAATGTGCTCCTCATGGGCATGAGCTGAGTCTCGCCCATCTTGGCGTCCCCAGCACAGGGTCTGGCACACTGTAGGTGTTCAATATATAGTAGCTGAACTAGTGTTCAGTGATTCTCAATGCCTGGTCTCTGGAGTTGTAGTGTCAGCATCAGCTGGGGACTTGGTGGAAATGCAGACTCTTGGGGCCTCACCCTAGACCTACTGAATCAGAAACTCTGGAGGTGGAGTCCAGAAATCTGTGTTTTAACAAGCCCTCCAGGAGATTCTGATGCAGGTTACAGCTTGAGAACCATTGTGGTAAGATATTTGAGCCTAGAAGACTTGCTCTGGCTTCCTTTGGGACATCAAGAACTCATGCTTTTTATCTACAACAGACACATCTTTATACTCTTCTGCTACCACCCACCCCCTCTGCCAAAAAAAAAAAAAAAAAAAAGAACAGAAACACCACAAAGATATTTATCAGTGACCAGAAAAATATAAATCAGTAATGGCAGGTTGTTACCCTTCCCGAAAAAACATAAACTTTGCCTGTTAAAAATACATTCAATGATTTCAAAAACAGACTTTTTATAGAATAGGAAGAGAGCAAAGAAAAATGTCACAAAAAATTGAGCTGTGCTTTTATGTGAAACCGCCACTCCTTTCACACAAAACCACCCGCTCATCCTCCTTGTCAATCTCCATTGTCATCCCTGATAATTCCTAGGAGCTGCCACCAATTGATTCCTTCTTGAGTGGAGGACCCTGTAAAATTCATTATTTTCTCAATCACTGACAATGCTTCAGTACTTATGCGACAGGCAGAATTGACAGGATCTTCTCTCCAGTCTGTGTGTTTGTACTTGGCAGATAAGAACAACAAGGCAGATTTGCATATATCCATACAGAATCAATCCCCAAGTAACATTGGTCCTCACTATGTGCTCAATACTATGCTGGCTTTGTACGAGATATAGTTGGATTTTATTCCTGTCCTCAAGGAACCCACAAACTAGTAGGATGAATATACGCAGAATGAAGGACTTACCCTTTGGATTAGGACTTTTCAATTTACAAAGTGTTTTCACAGAGACACTTTCGTTTGATCCTTACAACAGATCCTGGAAGCAGCACATAGTGGCTATAGCAAGGTAAATCCCGAATTTGGAGCTACAAAATGAGCTTGTGATAAACTAGACGGGAATCTCCCTGACTTATAATCATTCCTTGGGTGGCTAAATAGGTGGGTATAGTCTCAGGTGGGCAACAGCGGATTGTGATTATGTCCAAGAGAGCATAAATCCAAACTGTTATAAAAGATATGATCTGAAAAATATGTTTATAGAATGTGTTTTTTTAACTGACCCCTGCTTGATAGACTAGCCAGATTGGCTGATGTGCTGTTTTCTCTGTAAGACATCCTGACGAATGCCCACATCTCGCTAAAAACTTCTGGCTAGTAGTCCAGTCTCTTGTATGCTTATCAATTACATTATAGGCTTTCCTAGTGTCAGTTGGGTTTGTTCTCAAACCTGTTTATGCAAGTTGTGCTAATTTGTAATTATACGGCTAAATAAAATATTATGTTAACCAGTAAAATAATGAGTCCAAGAAAATATCGAGTTCTTGTTTTTATGAAAATTAAGTTGGGTGCTGTGGAAAAACTTGACAAAGGTGTTTTTATTAAAATAAAGTTGCTATTGAATGATACGTAAATGAGACAACTTGGTGATGAAAACTGTAAAAATCTAGAAGGATTCTGCCCTCATATTGCTTCATAGGGGTCTTTATATTCTTGCTCCACTTTAAAGAAACCTAGACTGGAAGTTGTAGATGATGCCTTATGGGTGGGCTTTATGCAAGGGAAAGGAGGTCGATTTTAAGTAAAAGGCCTTAGCCATATATCAAAAGATTGGCACAGAAAGGTGCATTTAAATGTTTTAGAATAAAATTTAAATGCATTCTTTTTTATAATTTCCTCATTTTTTCCAATGAACTCTTTTTCAATTTACTTTTTCAAAATATTCTACTAACAAACTATATTTCTCAATTTTGATAAATAAGAGGGCTTGTACTGAACTATATCTGCATGGGGCCTAAACAAAAGAGTCAAGGGTACAGGAGAGTAAAAAGTTGATGGTGTTTTCCAGGGCTGTCCCTTGGAGAGAGGAACAGACTCAAAATTATTGCCCCTGGGAGCCCCTAGTGAAGGATATGAGTGGTTGAGCTCATCATAGACTGGTGTCATGGCCACTGGGATTGTTCAAAATTCCCCTTGTTCTGATTTCCTCTCCCCTGAGAAATCCTCTATCTACAATCTGGCCATCCAAGCACATTTCCTCCTAGAAGAGAATGTGCAGATGAGAGAAGACTTGAGTCTTGATTCCTGAAGTTAACATTTTTCATTGTAAATTAGTAAATTATTACAATAATGTTTAATTTATAGGAGACAATACCTACTGCCTCTTCTGTTGCTTCTAGTGAAACATACCTTGAAGAGGGTGGAAGTCACCCAACAGTGTTAATATATCTGCCAATTTTTAAATGTTGGCAACAGATTCAAAATATTTTAATACTCATGTGATCCAAATGAAACCACCAATTTGCAGTCCATACTCTAGAATCCATGATGATGAAGGAGATACCTTATTTTATTTTATTTTTTTTAGTTTTGATATCTAACTTAGAGTCTGGGTCTTTTTTGGATCAGCAAATGTGTTTATTTGCCATGGATCGAGGACCTACTGTACACAAGACACTGTTCCAGGTGACTTGCACACATTCAAACAATCCTCATAATCTAACAAAGTAGATTTCATTTTCATTTTCGTTTTCTTTTTATAGGTGAAGAAGCAGAAACTCAGAGAAGTTAATTGACCCAAGCACGCACAGCTAGGCACAGCTGATATTAGAAGTCAGTTTTCTTTTACTTCAACATTCTTCTTTTTCACTAAAACTATCACATTATTAAATTCATCAATGTCTCCTTTTTCTGCAATTAAAATTTTTCTGTCACTCTAACTGTAAACCATTTTTTTTGTGTTATTTGGTACACAACACAAGTTAAAGAATTCCAGGAGAAATAAATACAACATATTACCAAGAGACATTCTGAAAGAAGACAGGGTCAGCTCTACAGCCAGATAAATGGGGCAGCGTCAATGGGCTCCAGGCTTGTGTGACCCCCTGAGATGCAGAGGTGCTAACATCAGGTAACATAGCACGTAGCTGCCTCAAGGAGAGTTAAACACATTTTGACCTTCCTCTGTGATACTTCAGTAGCCAACACAAGGAAAATTATTGATTATTAGCTGTTTACCATGTGTCAGGTAGTGTGCCAAGCATTTGAAATGCATTTAATTCTTACAACAAACCTGTGAAGAAACTAGGGTGCAGAGTTGAGAGGTCACATGACCAGTAAGTCACATACTCAAGGTCATATAACTAGTAATTTGAAGAGACCGGATTCAAATTCAGGTCTAGTCTGGCTCCAAAGTCCATGCCATTAACCACCTTGAGAATCTATCTCCCAGTTATAGTAACCATTAGTTGAGGGAATATTTTGTGCCAGCACTATGCTAAGCACTTCATATATATAAATGCATTAATGTATATAATCTTATTTCATTGAGTGCAGGAAGTTCTGTAGCACTTTGTACATCCCTTGATTATAGCTGGTTCTTTATCCTTTGGTTAGCATAGGGTGAGAGTGATGCAAGGATTTGATCTTAGTCCATGTTTCTTGTAAGTTACCAAGTTTTAGAGAGACGATTTGATATAAGGCAAAGGTGCAGCCTTTGAAGCAAGGCTGCTCTGCTCACATCTTGACTTTGCCACTTTCTGGTCTAGTAGCCTTTTACAAATTGTGTTACGTCTCTGAGCCTCAGTTTCCTCATCTGTAATAATAAGGATGATAGTATTTGCCTTGCAGAGTTTTTGTGGAAACAAGAAATGGTATTTGTAAGGGCTTGGAACAGTATAGGAACTCAATCAACCAAGATTTTTAATGCATGAATACATTGCTTGGCTCATCAGGAGCATTTGTGAAATGGTAACCATAATGACTGACACTTGTGTTGTAAATATTTGTTGATTCTCTCCCCCTCTTGATTGACTGATGGATTGATTGATTCAATAAATATTTATTCAGCACTACTCTATGCAGGCACAGAGCTAGGTGGGACATAAAATAGTGAGATCCAGATAAACACGGTTTTTGCCCTCAAGGAGTTTACATTCCAGTGAGGAAGACAGAAAACAAACAAATAAATGTATCAATGCATAAAATTGTGCTAAGTGCTGTAAGGAAACCCAGGATGTGCTGTGAGACAGAAAGGTGTGTGGAGTAAGGGGGGCCCAACTGAGATAGGGTGGTTGGAAAAGTCTGCCTTGAGGAGGTGACATTTAAGCTGAGACCTGAAGGAGGGGAAGAGTGGGAGAAGTTTGTCAGGAAGAAGGGAGCTTGATAGGACTGAGGACCGGAGAAGTGGCCTGTGTGGCTGGAGAATGAGGCCAGTGGGGCATAAAGAGGGATCAGGGACAGTTTGTGGGGCTTTGCAGGCCATGATGAGGGGATTGGATTTTATTCTGAGAGCCAAGGAAAGCCATTGGTGGGTATTAACAGGTGAGTGGCATGATTGAAATGGTGTTTTAACAAGAATCATTTTGGTTACACGGAAAACAGATGGTAGCAGGGCACGAACACAGCAAGGCAACTAGTCAGGAGATGCTCTTTATAGAGGTCTGGGTGAGGAAAGATGGTGCCTTGGACTAAGGTATGCCAGCAGAGGTGGAGACAAGTGGACAGCTTTTAGGTATACTTTGAGATTATGCACAACTCAAAGGCAGGGACTGGCCCAGATTTCAATTTGGGATCACAATGGGTAGTGAGGTGGCTACACTGTGGGTGTTCAATAAGTGTTCATAAAATTAGATGGTAGAAATTAAATATTCTATGATCAGAATGACTATGGTATCATAGAAGATTCCAGTATAACATAAATTTTAAGAGTATGGGCTGTGGAGTTGAGCAGACTCCCCCGACTTACTAGTTGTGTAATTCTGAGTTTTAGTTTCTTCATCTGTAAAATGGAGATATTCGTTGATAAAGATGAAATGATGTACTTAAAATGCTTTAAATGTGCCTGGTATACAACAATTGTTCTTCACCTTAATCGAAATTCAGGCAGGTCTCCGTTTCTGTACATACTGCTGTACAGAAGTGGGAATGCAATCCACTCATTTTCCCTTTTTCTATTTGCCACAGAGTCCAGAAGCATTTTATCACTCTCTTGTTAATTCCAAGTCATTGGTCTTCCTCCCTCATTAAAATAAGCAAAATAAACAAATGAGAGAGTATCTCTTCTACTTTTAAGCAAATATCATTTGACTAAAGAAACCTCTATCCTCCCCGGCCATTCAGGATTCAAACACCAAGTCATTTCCTCACTAAATATTCATCACTGTCTTCTCCATCCCAGCTCCTCGTTCTTGTGGAGAACTCATGTATTAATTATCTATTGCTGTGTCATAAATTAATTCAAAACTTAGTGGCTTAAAACAACAAACATTTATTACCTCACAGATTCTGGGGGGTCAGAAATTTGGAAGCAGCTTAACTGAGTGGTTCTGGCTCAGAGTCTCTCATGAAGGTGCAGTCAAGGTTTTGCTGGGGCTGCAGTCATTTGAAGGCTTGACTGGGGCTGGATGATCTGCTGCCAAGATGGCTCCCTCACATGGCTGTTGGAGGGAGTCTCTGTTCCTCACCTCAGACCTCTCCTCAGGGCTACCTGAGTGTCCTCACAACACACCAATTGGATTCTTCTAGTGCTAGTGAGTCAAAAGAGAGCAAGAAGGAAGCCATAACACCTTAGATCCTAATCTTGGAAGTCACACCAACATCACTTCCACCACATTCTATTAATTAGTAGGAGTAAGCCACTGAGTCTAGCCCACACTGAAGGGGAGGGGAATTATTTTCCACCTTTTGAAGAGAGGAGTGTTAAAGGATTTGTGGACATATTTTAAAACCATCACAACCCACAAGATGCTTTAAAACTTAAATCTTGACGAAATTTTCAAACACTCTCAGATCTGGCATGGCTTGTCACTGGCAAAGGAGCCCATTTCTACTTTTCATATCCTTCCTCATGATACACACATATATTTTTTTCATAACTTAACGCCTCTTTTCCTTTAATTAGTTTTATTGGCATAAATCAGGCAATTTATGCTGCATGGCCTGGCTTCTCCCTAAAGATGCTCAAATAATTTATTTTTTGGGGAATCTACCTACTGTGATGCTAAAGAAAGTAAATTCTGGACACTATAAGGTACCATAGTAATGATAATTACAGTTTAATGAGGGCTTGCTCTGTGCCAGGCATTTTACTAAGCACTTTGTACGTAATATCCTGTTTGATTACTTTACACTAATGCTATGAGGTAGATACAGAGTTACCAGATATCCCCCAAAACCTTTAGCCAAGATAAGGATAATGGTATGACTTCCCTACACTGGCATAGTTGGAAAGAAGCCATAGGAAAAAAGGATTTAAAAAAATGAACCCAGTGGAACAGAATAGATCCCAGAAGTAGTCCTACGCATGGATAGAAACTTTATATACAACAGAGCTGGCATTATAGATTGGTGAGAAAAGTATGGACCATTCAATAGGTGGTGTAAGAGAAATTGGATGTACATACAGGAAAAAATTGGGTTCCTACCTCACACTGTACACAACAATAAATTCTAGGTAAATCAAAGAACTGAGTGTGAAAATGTGGTTGAGTGTGGTCTGTGGACCTGCAACATTGGCATCACCTGGGAGCTTGTTAGAACTGCAGAATCTCAGCCCCACTCCAGGCCTATTGAATCAGAATCTGCATTTAACAGAATCTCAGGGTCATTCATAAGCACATTCAAGTTTGAGAAGCACTGGGCTAGACCACTGCCACTCCCCTCCCCCAAAACCTTATAGTTCATGTATTGGCTCTGGTGTTGCTTCCTTCACAGTGTAGGCAAACATTTAAATTCCTCTTCAGCATCTGCTGCTCCTGCTTCAATTCTCCAAGAAGTCACCTGTTTCAGTTTCCAGCAGCCTCTGAGACTGACTGAGCTGACCTTTGTGACTCTGCAAATAATTTGAAGACTGCTTATGAAAAACTAGATGGTCCCTAAGGGACCCTTGGTAAGTGGGAGCTGACAGCTCTCACTTCCTTTTCCCTCACGGTCAGAGTTGGGGAAGAGATCCGTTTTCCTCCCAGAGTTTTCACTCGGGGCTGTGATTTTGAATCACTGGATGTTAAGATTGGTAAGGTCCACCTGTGTCACAGAGAGGTTTCCTCCTATCAGCCCTGTGAACATTGCGACCTTGTCAGTAGGAGAGCTGCAAATAGCAGTTTCTTTCTTTTTTTTTTTCAAGGAAAATAAAAGCCTATTCAAATAGAGGGTCAAAGCTACCGGCTCTAGCAAGAAGAAAATGGCTGTGATTGTATTTTTGAAATGTTTTTGCCTTTCCCTGTATTTTTGCTGTGTTGACACTTGTGTCATCCAAGCTTGGCCTAGCCCTCCGCACTCCCTCTTGGCTCTGCATTCACTTTTCATATGTGTGGGATTCCAGATCTGTAAACAAGGGGGCCTGGTGCCAAAGCCTCCCTCTTACGTGGAAACACCCACGTGTCAGTGGTGTTTGGAGGCAGAAGAGCAGTCTGTGGGAGGAAGCATTTCCCTGACATCATTCTCACTTTGCCCCCGGCAGCAGGAAAGCCCGAAGTATGCTGGACAGAACAAGGAGGGCTCAGAGTTCCAACCTTGCTCCATCACGTGTTAGCTGGGCCATGTGAGCAAGTTACCTAGACGCTCTGAACTTCTGGGTCTCTATCTCTAAAATGCCCATTAACTCATATGGCTATAGGAGAATTAAATGAGACAGTACATAAGCAGATATTATAGAAAAGTGATTTTCCTCCTTCCAAAACAAATGGACAGTGCTTCTTAAAATCATTGCTTCACAAAATCATGGGATCTCAGACTGGGGCAAGTTTTTAAAAATCATCTCATTTGCTGCTAAAGAAATTGGAAGGAAAAATAATCTGCATGGATGAGCCGAGTTTCAGATTTTACAATAGTGGCTATGTACCAATGACAATTTCAGGTGACGGTGGCCAAGGAGGGACACATTTCTTATGGCTGCTCGGCCACAGATCAATGCTATGGGTTATGAGAACTAAGTCAGAACACAAATAGACATGAAGAGAGACACTACAGTAGAGCAGAAGGAGCACTAGCCTGAGAGTCCTCAAATGCACTTTATTTGCTGCTTTGAACAGCATTTTGAATAGTGAAATTATGTGTTAATATCAGTGGTCCTCAAAGTGTAGTCCCTAATCAGCAGCTTCAGCATCAGCATCAGCATCACCTAGGAACTTGTTAGAAATGCAAATTCTCTGGCCCCAGTCCAGCCCCACTGAATCAGAAACCTTGGGGTTGGGACCAGCAATCCATGTTACCTGTGATTCAAAGGCACACTAGAGTCTGGGAATTACTGGTTTACATTATAACAGCTTACAAGCATCTTTTCCAACGCAAAGTAAAATGAAAACGTAAATGTCTTAGCATTTAAAATTCCTCACCTCCTTGACATATACTGTGAATACGCCCAGACATTTTTGTCTGCTGATTCTTGCAGAGATATGCGTGAGCACAGTCACCAGGTATAACTCTCCCCACGGCCTTGGGTGGGATTTGTTTAATCATGAAGCAGTAATAAGGAGAATGATTTTGAAAATTAGGTAAATGAATCTGATCTCACTTCAATTCTGTAGAAATACCTTTCCTCTGGAGTTACAATATATTTATAATTTTATTACAAATTATAGAAATTGGGGCCAGCCCGGTGGCATAGCAGTTAAGTGCGTGTGCTCCACTGCTGGCAGCCTGGGTTCGGATCCCGGGTGTGCACTGATGCACCGCTTGTCAGGCCATGCTGTGGCGGCGTCCCATATAAAGTGGAGGAAGATGGGCACAGATGTTAGCCCAGGGCCAGTCTTCCTCAGCAAAAAGAGGAGGATTGGCATGGATGTTAGCTCAGGGTTGATCTTCCTCACACACACAAAAAAAATTTATAGAAATCACTAGGTTTTCATTTCCACACCTTAACAATCCCATCTCTAGAAGCAGTTATGATGAAGCCCTGTGTTGTCTGGAACGTGGCAACATCCGTGATGGTGTTGTGATGTCCCACAGGCACAGACTCTGGTCCCCTCCAAAGGGTGTCATCACTTGGTCTTACCTTCTGCTTATTCTGAATTTCCTGTTTCATGGTTAAAAGTCAAAGAGAAAGCCAGAAGTTAAAAGCCTCTGCCACATTTTGTCTTATGTTCATATTCTCTGTCATCATTGGCTGTTTAAGCGTCTGCCTCAATCCCCCAGACTGGGCACCTCAAGGGCAAGAGTCATCTAAGTCCTCTTCTAGGAGGCAGGCATGAAATAGATGATCATGCACATGACTGAAATGGAAGCCCAGCCCAACGCTTCTGAGTGTCCACAGCTGCTCTCTATTGCTCCCTTCATTATACCATCTCTGTTTATTGTGTAGGTGTTTATTACTTACTTTAGTTCCACGTGGCATTCTCTAGAGACTTTGTAAATGATTGACTGTGTTCAAAACTCTGCAGAAATCAGGCTTTGTAAATATAGTGGAAGACAGGAGATTCACAGCTAAAAGCTTCCTAATGAGGACAACTTGAACATGTTATTTTCAACATTCAACTCTCAAGTTTGAATAATTCATGGAAAAAAATCTGTTGAACTAGAAGTGACTGGGCTATTTTAATGAAAGTAGAGATCTGGAATGGTTTAGAGCTGGAGGTTACATGAGAGAACCGAAAGCAGGGAGAGGAAGTGACCAGCCCAGCACATGGTAAA
The DNA here is from genome assembly GCF_057802395.1 of Ceratotherium simum simum. Taxonomy (NCBI): domain Eukaryota; kingdom Metazoa; phylum Chordata; class Mammalia; order Perissodactyla; family Rhinocerotidae; genus Ceratotherium; species Ceratotherium simum. The sequence continues at coordinate 22,452,793 of NC_141904.1, forward strand.
TGAGTGAACTCAGGTCTCCTCTGGCCAGCACCATCATTGTCCAAGGTCACACAGTGGCTAGTTAGTGGTCAATCCAAAACCAGAACTCAGACCTTGAGATGCACATGCCCAGCTCTTTCCACTGAGCCACACAGCCTGCCATAAGACACCAGTGGGTGGTCAGGCCCAATGTCCTTCTCTCTTGCACAGAAGACACGGGAAGATCCTATTTCCTTTTCCATCTTCAATCCAGCCCAGTTGGTCTTGACTGGCTGCACATTAGAACTCCCTGGGGAGCTTTTAAAAAATCTGGATGCCCAGAACCCACCCTAGACCAATTAAATCAGTCTAGGGAGGTGGAGGGGGGCAGGCCTTAGTCTTTTTAAGGCTCCCTGTGTGATTCCAACCTGCAGCCAAGTTTGAGAAACATTGGGTCAAACCCTTCTCCCTCTCATTTCTCCTATTCTCTTGAAGGCAGAATCTTCCTTTTTCTTCTGTTTTCTTTTTGCTAATCCTTGGGTTTTAACACTGTAATCGCAGAGTGCACATTTAGGGTGCTGCCCTTCCAAGCCATTTAAGACATCAGCAAAAACTTAGCCTTATAGTCCCCTCCTCACCCACTTGTCTCTGTCTCAGGAGGCTGGGTCTCTGCGTCCCTCCTCCTGGCCTCTCTGGGTCACCCCCACAAGGCCTCACTCTCCCCAGAGGGGCTACAACTTCCCTGCACCTTCTCCCAAAGCCTGCCTCCTCCTGGGCCTCAGCCTATGGCTGCTGTGAGGCTGGATGGAAGCTCCAGGGAGGGCTGCTCCTGTGGTTATTGGTCCCAGAGGGAATAATTCTTGCAGCAGCTCTTCTTTTTTTTCTCGCTGGCTAAGTGTGTGGGTGTGCAGCAGGCATTTGCTAGGGAACGTCGGCAAAAAATAAAACTTTTCAGGCTTCAATTCTGTAGACAGATTGAGAGGCCTCCCAACAGTTCAGAATTGCCGAATCGGGCTCCATCCACCCACTTACCCCCAGGAAGTGGTAGGTCGAGTGAGATGTGTTTCGATTTGTTAACAGTGGCCTCGCTGATGGGAATTTAAATCATAAGGTGATACTTTAAGACAAACCGGTCAACAGGGAACTATGGAACACTCATGGCACGCAGGGCTCTGTGCTAGGCACTGATAAAACCAAGTGGGAGGTCATCTCCGCTATGGGTAATGAAAGGGGAGACTCAAGGTTCTGGGAGGCAGTAGTCAGTCTGAAGTTCAACAAGAGCAGACTGAAATTCAGTCCCTGACTGGGCAGGGATAGGAAGAAAATAAAAAGTCATAAAAGGGGGGAGAGAAAGGGGTGGCAAGATGGCAACTGTGTGTTTAACTTCCGAGGATTTAAAGTCCTGGAACTATTTGCCCAGCCCATGCCCACCAACCATATTGCAGCCTCCATAGTGTTTTAATCTTGTCATTTTGACCCCCAAGACATTCAGACTGCTCAGAGAGCTTAGCAAACACTATACTGAGACAGCTGCAGCTTCTTTCTCAATCTGTCTCCATCTTCCTCTGCCTGTGTCTTTCTGTCATTTTCTGACTCCCACGCTTTATCTTCCTTGCTATGTCTTAGATACATAACATTTTTTCGTGGGTAAGTAAAGAAATAAATCCAAGCTCTCAGCCTCTTATCAAAGTAATAATGAATATTACCGATAGAAATAATCAACACAAAATAAGGTTAACAACAGCTAAAACTACATACAGGAAAAAAAGGTTATTGACTAAAAATTCCCTGAAGAATCAAATCTTGACAAACTGCAGATATCCAGATCTGATTGGAAAAAATCGGATATGGGAGAAATAATGGTCACAAAATCAAACTCGCAAAGGCAGATGTTATAATTGGTAAAATATGACATGTACAAAAACCTGATACTGAATCAAATTTCATTGTAAAATTGAAACAGAAAAAGAATTGATCCCAATGAGAATAATTCTGTTAAACTATAATAAAAATGGTAAAAACTGGAAACTAATTGTGCTCTAGGGACAATTGATCAACAAATTTAATTGTTTATGACACGTCTTCTAGAAATTACTTTCTTGATGGAAATCTATCAATGTTGGCATAATTCTGATTAAAATGTTCATGGTCAAACTTCCACTGGGGTAAAATATATCATGACCCCACAGAGACTGCCTGCTGAAGAGGCAGCAACGAGGAAGGTAAATCACAACTCCAGGGCAGGGCCTGAGAATCTGTATTTCTAAAAGAATGTTCCACCCTTTGAACTTTAATTTAAACAAACTAACTATTAAAAAAATGTTTTGGGGGCAACTAGGAAAATTTGAACATGGACAGAATATTAGATAGTATTAAGCAATTATTATTATTATTTTTAGGTATAATAATGATGTTATGTTTTTTAAAAGTCCTGTTATGGACCGAATTGTGTTGCCCCCAGATTCATATATTGAAGCCCTAACCCCCCAATGTGACTATATTTGGAGATAGGACCTTTAAAGAGATAATTAAGGTTAAATGAGGTCATAAGGGTAGGGTCCGAATCCAATAGGACTGGTGCCCTTACAGGAAGAGGAAGAGACACCACGGGCAAATGGACACAGAGAAAAGGCCATGTGAGGACACAGCGCAAAGGTGGCTATCTGCAAGCCAAGGAGAGAGGCCTCAGGAGAAACCAAACCTGCTGACACCTTGATCTTTGACTTCCAGACTCCAGAACTCTTAGAAACTAAATTTCTCTCTTTTAAGCCACGGAGCCTATGGTTTTTTTTTTATGGCAGCCCTAGCAAACTAAGACAAGTCCTTACATAGATAGTAGAGATACCTACTGAATTATTTATGAATGAGACAATATAAGACTTCTTTAAAATACTCCAGAAATAAAGATTGATAGTAGGGGATAGATGTAATAAGACTAGCTAAGAGTTGACAATTATCAGAGCTGGGTATCAGGCACACGGAGGTTCATTATACCATTCTCTTCTACTGTAGAGTATGGTTGAAAATATTCAAATAAGTTAAAATTGACATGGACAATTATACAGGTTATTTTGATCACATCCAGGTAGATAATTACTGAGAAAGGATTTCCCATAATCTTGTGGTCTAACCCGGGCTGCTATGGCCTGGAGTAAATGTGTTATTAACATATATTTATAAATAAAAATTTAACTCAATATAATAAGGCAGTAGAGAAAGGAATCAAAATGTCAACTACAGGTAGTGGAACTGTGGGCAAGGGACAAGCAGACAGGGAAGAAGGAATCACATTTATTGAGTGCCTAATGCATACCAGATACTTTGTAAACATTATCTTGGGATTATTTCACAGGTCTATGAAGTAGACTTTTAAATTTTAATCTTTTAAAAAAGTTTTAATATGAAGAAACGAAGGTCCGGAGAGGGTGAGGGAATTCCCAAGATCATGCACGAAGAAGTGGCTGAGCTGGGGTTTGAATGCTATCTGTTTGCCTCCAAAGCTTGCATTCTTTTACCTACACATTACCTCCCCTCTATGCCAAAGCCAGATCATAAAGGGCAGAGGAATTCTGAGGAGGATGAGATCGTAGAGAGATGGGGCCAGTAAAGACTAACAAAGGAGTTGGGCTTGGAGGTAGGTCCTGGAGGTGAAGTAAAGGACATGAGAGCATCCCAGGAGTGCAGAAAGATGGAAAGATGCAGAAACTTGGCAGCAGATAGAGAATGGGGGTGAGAACAAGAGGCTGTTGTAGGGGATGTGCTGAGGGCAGGATTGGAGTTTGGGCAGCAGAATTGAAAGAGAAGGTATCCCAGGACTGGGACCTGGACAAGATTGGTCAAGATGACAGGTTTCAAACCTAGGTAGGAAAATGATGCCTCCATGAACAGATGAAGGAAGCCAGGAGGAAGCTGTTTCAGGTGCGGAGGGGAGAAAGGGAATTCAGCTTTAGACGTATAGAGTTGGAGATGCCCGTGGAACCTCCTAATGGAAAGGCCTGGATGGCAGTTGTGTTGACAGAATTTTAGATCGGAAAAATCATCTTCGTTCAAGATCCATGAATCCAGGAAGTAACCAGTGAGTGCCCTGGGAATACAAAGAAGATTTGGTTCCTCCAGACTAGCTTACACCGTGGTGCAAAATGTCGTCATTCATTCTTTGCATACCAACTATGCCCCAGACACTGTTCCAGGTGCTGGGGAAGAAACAGGCCTGGATTATTCCAAAGATCTCCTAACTGGTCTCCCTGCTTTCACCCTGGCATCTCCTCCATTTTTTTCTCAGACAGTAGCCATTGGAGTTGCTATGTTACACGTATAGTCTATGTAAATGGAACCCTCTAGATTGTGCTGTGGAATGCACACCCGGTATCGCTGTACGTGACAGCCCTGGGAAAGTGATTCTACTAAATTCAGATCACATCACTCCTCTCTTCAAAACTCTCCAGGATCTCATGTCTCTGTTCTCTGAACTCGTAAGCTGCGCTTAAACTCCAGAACCTTGGCACTGGCACCTCCCTCCACTTAGAAGCCTCTTCTGCTAGATCTCCATCCAAACGTCCTTCAAGGCTTTACTCAAACGTCATCATTTCAATGAGGGCTTCCTTGACCACCTGTTTTAAATTGCAACTACCTCCATCTTCCCCTGCTACAATCCTAAACTCCTATACCCTGTTTTTTTTTTCTTTGCTTTAGTCCTTTTTTCTTTTTAACACAGTATTCATTTTTGTTTTTCAGTTGTCTGTCTCCCTTCATTGGAATACAAGCTAGATAAGGGCAAGGCTCTTTGGCTCATCTGTTCACTGCTCTGACCCCAAGAATTAAGGACAGTGCCTGGCACAAAGAAGGTGCTCAATGAATGAATGAACTCATTGTTTCATGAATGAATTATAGCATAATAGGACAACCGATAGAATAAAGACATGGACACAGTGCTGAGGAATAAAAACGGGGGGTGCCAATTCAACCCACCTGAAAGCGTCAGGGAAAGTTTCACAGAAGAGGTGGCAACTGAGCTGAGACTTGAAAGAGAGAGAGGTGGGTCAAGGCAGATGTGGTAGTCTGAATAATGGCCCCCAAAGATATCCAGGTCCTGCGAATGTTACCTTATACAAGAGACTTACAGATGTGATTCAAGTATCTTGAGATGGGGAGAGTATCTTGTATTATCCAGGTGGATCTTAAATGCAATCACAAATATCCTTATAAGAGGCAGACAAAGGTAGATTTAGCAGCAGCAGAAGTCAAGGTGATAATGAAGCAAGATGCTTTGAGGCTGCTGGCTTTGAAGATGGAGGAAGGAGACAAGAAATACAAAGAATGCAACTCTAGAGGTTGGAAAAGACAAACTGATTCTTCCCCAGAGCTTTCTGAGGGAGCATGGCCCTGCTGACACATTTATTTCAGTTTAGTGAAACTGATGTTGGCCTTCTGATCTCCAGGACTGTAAGAAAATAAATGTGTGTTGTTTCAAGCCACCAAGTTGGTGATAATTTGTTACAGCAGCCATAGGAAACTAATACAGCAGGTGAGGGGATCCTAGTAAGAGGGAATAGTGTGTACAAATCATGGAAGTGGCAGCACATT